>NW_027507903.1:8123609-8205503 GCF_037356315.1 Lithobates pipiens | reverse complement strand
ATATCACTTATATATCATATAAATATCACCCCCCCCCTACAGATATCACTTATATATTATATATATACCCCCGTACAGATATCACTTATATAAATATCACCCCCTACAGATATCACTTATATATTATATATATATATATATATATATATATATATATATATATATATATATATATATATATATATATATATATATATACCCCCCCATACAGATATCACTTATATAAATATCACCCCCTACAGATATCACTTATACAGTGCCTTGCGAAAGTATTCGGCCCCCTTGAACTTTTCAACCTTTTGCCACATTTCAGGCTTCAAACATAAAGATATAACATTTTTATTTTTTGTGAAGAATCACCAACAAGTGGGACACAATTGTGAAGTGGAACGAAATCTATTGGATTTTTGAAACTTTCTTAACTAATAAAAAAATGAAAAGTGGGGCGTGCAAAATTATTCGGCCCCCTTGCGTTAATACTTTGTAGAGCCACCTTTTGCTGCGATTACAGCTGCAAGTCGCTTGGGGTGTCTCTATCAGTTTTGCACATCGAGAGACTGAAATTCTTGCCCATTCTTCCTTGAAAAACAGCTGGAGCTCAGTAAAGGTTGGATGGAGAGCATTTGTGAACAGCAGTTTTCAGCTCTTTCCACAGATTCTCGATTGGATTCAGGTCTGGACTTTGACTTGGCCATTCTAACACCTGGATACGTTTATTTGTCAACCATTCCTTTGTAGATTTTGCTGTATGTTTGGGATCATTGTCTTGTTGGAAGATAAATCTCCGTCCCAGTTTCAGGTCTTTTGCAGACTCCAACAGGTTTTCATCCAGAATGGTCCTGTATTTGGCTGCATCCATCTTCCCTCAATTTTAACCATCTTCCTTGTCCCTGCTGAAGAAAAGCAGGCCCAAACCATGATGCTGCCACCACCATGTGTGACAGTGGGGATGGTGTGTGAGGGTGATGAGCTGTGTTGTTTTTACGCCAAACATATCGCTTTGCATTGTGGGCAAAAAGTTCGATTTTGGTTTCATCTGACCAGAGCACCTTCTTCCACATGTTTGGTGTGTCTCCCAGGTGGCTTGTGGCAAACTTTAGACGAGACTTTTTATGGATATCTTTGAGGAATGGCTTTCTTCTTGCCACTCTTCCATAAAGGCCAGATTTGTGCAGTGTACGACTGATTGTTGTCCTATGGACAGACTCTCCCACCTCAGCTGTAGTTCTCTGCAGTTCATCCAGAGTGATCATGGGCCTCTTGGCTGCATCTCTGATCAGTCTTCTCCTTGTCTGAGCTGAAAGTTTAGAGGGACGGCCAGGTCTTGGTAGATTTGCAGTGGTCTGATACTCCTTCCATTTCAAAATGATCGCTTGCACAGTGCTCCTTGGGATGTTTAAAGCTTGGGAAATCTTTTTGTATCAAAATCCAGCTTTAAACTTCTCCACAACAGTATTACGGACCTGCCTGGTGTGTTCCTTGGTCTTAATGATGCTCTCTGCGCTTTTAACAGAACCCTGAGACTATTACAGAGCAGGTGCATTTATACAGAGACTTGATTACACACAGGTGGATTCTATTTATCACCATCAGTCATTTAGGACAACATTGGATCATTCAGAGATCCTCGCTGAACTTCTGGAGTGAGTTTGCTGCACTGAAAGTAAAGGGGCCTAATAATTTTGCACGCACCACTTTTCAGTTTTTTATTTGCTAAAAAAGTTTAAAATATCCAATAGCTTTCGTTCCACTTCACAATTGTGTCCCACTTGTTGGTGATTCTTTCGCAAGGCACTGTATATACATATATACACACACATCTATATACATACATACATACACACACACACACACACACACACATATATAATTTTTACACGAGGGAGAGAACAAAAATCATTTCTTTCAATGAGGGATTCTGATGTTTATTTTTCTCAAAGCTGAGACAATGGTGTGTTACTTAAAGCGGAGTTCCACCCAAAAGTGTCTAACCCGAGGTTGATCTTGCTCTTAAGGTGGTTGTAAACCCTCACAGACCACTTTGACCTACAGGTAAGCCTAGATTAAGGTTTACCTGTAGGTCCATCCTGTTACCTAAGGCTTACCTGTAGGTCCATGAAATATCTCCTAAACCTACAAGGTTTAGGAGATATTTGCAAAAAGACAGGCACCACTGTCTACGGTGCATGCGTCCATCAGGGTTTACTTCCTCTTTAACCTCCCTAGCGGTGATCCCGAGTCTGGCTCGGGTTGGGACTTTAGTTCCACAAGCGGTAACCCCGAGCCAGACTCGGGATCGCATCGCTGGATACAGGGAGGACACGGAGAAGTTACTTACCTTGTCCCCTGGATCCAGCGATTAGTGATGGCCGAACGGTTCGCCCGGCGGTCGTTTCGCGGCGAATTTCCGACATTCGCGGTCCGCACGTTCGAACGCCTTTTTCCGTCGTTCGCCGCGGCGGACTTACGTGTTTAATGTATACAAGAACTTTAACCTTTGGTGACACGTTTATCATGTGATACAGGACAGCCAATTGAGACATGACAGCACATGGACACTTGTACATTCCCCCTAACCTATAAATACACCCGATCCGGTGGCCATTTTACATTCTTTCTTCTGTTACGATAGGGACAGGTTCCTGTGTGGAGTAGGGAGAGATAAACCACTAGCTATTTGGTACACAAAAGTTCTTTTCAGGACTGGTATAGGTGTTAGGTGTTGATAGGTTTGCTGTGCTGCTGATTCTTGCAGCAGCCTGAGTGTCTTTTGTTAGTTTAGAGAAAGGGAAAGGACGGTGTATGCTACAGGGACAGCCAGATTAGTCTTTCATCATCATCATCATCATCATCATCATTAGCTGTTACTATCAAGGTCCACAAAAGAGCTGTTCCAGTAACCACTAATCGTTCTCTTTTTTTGCCAATTTGTATAGGGACAGGAAGGAAGCAGTGTTGTCAGGCAGTGAGGGTAATTTTAAAGACTTGCTGTTATTATTAGTTCCACAAAGGTTCTTTTCAGGACTGGTATCAGTGGTACAGTAATAGGCTTGTACATGTATAATATTCTTTCTTCCAAATATAGAAAGGATATTATACTTGACTGCTGCCCTTCTGCTGCAGTCTGCTAAACATTCACAACTCACTTGTTCCACAAAAGTTCTTATAAGGACTGGTAACTTGGTATAGGGTGCTACGGTACATAGGCTTGAGTGCGGTACAGTCTGCTGTTCTGTAAGGACCGCTATCGGTCCACAATAGATAGGGTTGACGTGCACCACTGCTGACCGCTGCCCTATACTGCAGCAGTCCTTCAGCGGTATAGGGACTGACGTACAGTCTGCTAATCACTAACACACAACCTGCTTGTTCCACAAAAGTTCTTATAAGGACTGGTAACTTGGTATAGGGTGCTACGGTACATAGGCTTGAGTGCGGTACAGTCTGCTGTTCTGTAAGGACCGCTATCGGTCCACAATAGATAGGGTTGACGTGCACCACTGCTGACCGCTGCCCTATACTGCAGCAGTCCTTCAGCGGTATAGGGACTGACGTACAGTCTGCTAAACACTAATACACAACCTGCTTGGTCCACAAAAGTTCTTATAAGGACTGGTAACTTGGTATAGGGTGCTACGGTACATAGGCTTGAGTGCGGTACAGTCTGCTGTTCTGTAAGGACCGCTATCGGTCCACAATAGATAGGGTTGACGTGCACCACTGCTGACCGCTCACCTATACTGCAGCAGTCCTTCAGCGGTATAGGGACTGACGTACAGTCTGCTAATCACTAACACACAACCTGCTTGTTCCACAAAAGTTCTTATAAGGACTGGTAACTTGGTATAGGGTGCTACGGTACATAGGCTTGAGTGCGGTACAGTCTGCTGTTCTGTAAGGACCGCTATCGGTCCACAATAGATAGGGTTGACGTGCACCACTGCTGACCGCTGCCCTATACTGCAGCAGTCCTTCAGCGGTATAGGGACTGACGTACAGTCTGCTAAACACTAATACACAACCTGCTTGGTCCACAAAAGTTCTTATAAGGACTGGTAACTTGGTATAGGGTGCTACGGTACATAGGCTTGAGTGCGGTACAGTCTGCTGTTCTGTAAGGACCGCTATAGGTCCACAATAGATAGGGTTGACGTGCACCACTGCTGACCGCTCACCTATACTGCAGCAGTCCTTCAGCGGTATAGGGACTGACGTACAGTCTGCTAATCACTAACACACAACCTGCTTGTTCCACAAAAGTTCTTATAAGGACTGGTAACTTGGTATAGGGTGCTACGGTACATAGGCTTGAGTGCGGTACAGTCTGCTGTTCTGTAAGGACCGCTATCGGTCCACAATAGATAGGGTTGACGTGCACCACTGCTGACCGCTGCCCTATACTGCAGCAGTCCTTCAGCGGTATAGGGACTGACGTACAGTCTGCTAAACACTAATACACAACCTGCTTGGTCCACAAAAGTTCTTATAAGGACTGGTAACTTGGTATAGGGTGCTACGGTACATAGGCTTGAGTGCGGTACAGTCTGCTGTTCTGTAAGGACCGCTATCGGTCCACAATAGATAGGGTTGACGTGCACCACTGCTGACCGCTCACCTATACTGCAGCAGTCCTTCAGCGGTATAGGGACTGACGTACAGTCTGCTAATCACTAACACACAACCTGCTTGTTCCACAAAAGTTCTTATAAGGACTGGTAACTTGGTATAGGGTGCTACGGTACATAGGCTTGAGTGCGGTACAGTCTGCTGTTCTGTAAGGACCGCTATCGGTCCACAATAGATAGGGTTGACGTGCACCACTGCTGACCGCTGCCCTATACTGCAGCAGTCCTTCAGCGGTATAGGGACTGACGTACAGTCTGCTAAACACTAATACACAACCTGCTTGGTCCACAAAAGTTCTTATAAGGACTGGTAACTTGGTATAGGGTGCTACGGTACATAGGCTTGAGTGCGGTACAGTCTGCTGTTCTGTAAGGACCGCTATCGGTCCACAATAGATAGGGTTGACGTGCACCACTGCTGACCGCTCACCTATACTGCAGCAGTCCTTCAGCGGTATAGGGACTGACGTACAGTCTGCTAATCACTAACACACAACCTGCTTGTTCCACAAAAGTTCTTATAAGGACTGGTAACTTGGTATAGGGTGCTACGGTACATAGGCTTGAGTGCGGTACAGTCTGCTGTTCTGTAAGGACCGCTATCGGTCCACAATAGATAGGGTTGACGTGCACCACTGCTGACCGCTGCCCTATACTGCAGCAGTCCTTCAGCGGTATAGGGACTGACGTACAGTCTGCTAAACACTAATACACAACCTGCTTGGTCCACAAAAGTTCTTATAAGGACTGGTAACTTGGTATAGGGTGCTACGGTACATAGGCTTGAGTGCGGTACAGTCTGCTGTTCTGTAAGGACCGCTATCGGTCCACAATAGATAGGGTTGACGTGCACCACTGCTGACCGCTCACCTATACTGCAGCAGTCCTTCAGCGGTATAGGGACTGACGTACAGTCTGCTAATCACTAACACACAACCTGCTTGTTCCACAAAAGTTCTTATAAGGACTGGTAACTTGGTATAGGGTGCTACGGTACATAGGCTTGAGTGCGGTACAGTCTGCTGTTCTGTAAGGACCGCTATCGGTCCACAATAGATAGGGTTGACGTGCACCACTGCTGACCGCTGCCCTATACTGCAGCAGTCCTTCAGCGGTATAGGGACTGACGTACAGTCTGCTAAACACTAATACACAACCTGCTTGGTCCACAAAAGTTCTTATAAGGACTGGTAACTTGGTATAGGGTGCTACGGTACATAGGCTTGAGTGCGGTACAGTCTGCTGTTCTGTAAGGACCGCTATAGGTCCACAATAGATAGGGTTGACGTGCACCACTGCTGACCGCTCACCTATACTGCAGCAGTCCTTCAGCGGTATAGGGACTGACGTACAGTCTGCTAATCACTAACACACAACCTGCTTGTTCCACAAAAGTTCTTATAAGGACTGGTAACTTGGTATAGGGTGCTACGGTACATAGGCTTGAGTGCGGTACAGTCTGCTGTTCTGTAAGGACCGCTATCGGTCCACAATAGATAGGGTTGACGTGCACCACTGCTGACCGCTGCCCTATACTGCAGCAGTCCTTCAGCGGTATAGGGACTGACGTACAGTCTGCTAATCACTAACACACAACCTGCTTGTTCCACAAAAGTTCTTATAAGGACTGGTAACTTGGTATAGGGTGCTACGGTACATAGGCTTGAGTGCGGTACAGTCTGCTGTTCTGTAAGGACCGCTATCGGTCCACAATAGATAGGGTTGACGTGCACCACTGCTGACCGCTGCCCTATACTGCAGCAGTCCTTCAGCGGTATAGGGACTGACGTACAGTCTGCTAAACACTAATACACAACCTGCTTGGTCCACAAAAGTTCTTATAAGGACTGGTAACTTGGTATAGGGTGCTACGGTACATAGGCTTGAGTGCGGTACAGTCTGCTGTTCTGTAAGGACCGCTATCGGTCCACAATAGATAGGGTTGACGTGCACCACTGCTGACCGCTCACCTATACTGCAGCAGTCCTTCAGCGGTATAGGGACTGACGTACAGTCTGCTAATCACTAACACACAACCTGCTTGTTCCACAAAAGTTCTTATAAGGACTGGTAACTTGGTATAGGGTGCTACGGTACATAGGCTTGAGTGCGGTACAGTCTGCTGTTCTGTAAGGACCGCTATCGGTCCACAATAGATAGGGTTGACGTGCACCACTGCTGACCGCTGCCCTATACTGCAGCAGTCCTTCAGCGGTATAGGGACTGACGTACAGTCTGCTAAACACTAATACACAACCTGCTTGGTCCACAAAAGTTCTTATAAGGACTGGTAACTTGGTATAGGGTGCTACGGTACATAGGCTTGAGTGCGGTACAGTCTGCTGTTCTGTAAGGACCGCTATAGGTCCACAATAGATAGGGTTGACGTGCACCACTGCTGACCGCTCACCTATACTGCAGCAGTCCTTCAGCGGTATAGGGACTGACGTACAGTCTGCTAATCACTAACACACAACCTGCTTGTTCCACAAAAGTTCTTATAAGGACTGGTAACCTGGTATAGGGTGCTACGGTACATAGGCTTGAGTGCGGTACAGTCTGCTGTTCTGTAAGGACCGCTATCGGTCCACAATAGATAGGGTTGACGTGCACCACTGCTGACCGCTGCCCTATACTGCAGCAGTCCTTCAGCGGTATAGGGACTGACGTACAGTCTGCTAAACACTAATACACAACCTGCTTGGTCCACAAAAGTTCTTATAAGGACTGGTAACTTGGTATAGGGTGCTACGGTACATAGGCTTGAGTGCGGTACAGTCTGCTGTTCTGTAAGGACCGCTATCGGTCCACAATAGATAGGGTTGACGTGCACCACTGCTGACCGCTGCCCTATACTGCAGCAGTCCTTCATCGGTATAGGGACTAAGAGTTTTGTCACAGGGTCATTTAAAAAATGACAGGCAGAGGAAGAGGCAGGCCCTTCCGCAGGGGTGGTAGGGGTAGGGCAGGAGCAACAGGCTTGAGCCAAAGTGGGAAGTTGCAGAAGGTGCGTTCAATTACTTTAAAGGATGCACCAGACTTGGTTGAGTGGCTCGCTCAGCCTTACTCTTCTGCACCCTCCTCATCCTCTCGATCTGCACCCTCTTCTTCACTCTCTGCTATGTGCACCCCCAAAGACACTACCACCAACAACACGACCACCACCACCACCACCACATACCTTCCGCTTGAGTCACTGGAATTATTTTCCGATCCATATCAAGAGGACATTTCTGATGCGCAGCCACTCTTGGTATTGGATCAGGAAGAGGAGGTAGCAACAAGCGCTACTCAGCAGTCTGACGCCAGTACCCAGATCAGCCCAAGGAGGAGGTTGGTCCCCGGTGTTGCTGCCTACTCCGAGATCTCTACTTATAGCGGTGGGGAAGGTGACGTTGATGATGACGTGTCTAGTGATGTCACGTGGGTGCCCACAAGAGAGGAAGAGGAGGGGAGTTCAGAGGGAGATATGGACCAGCAGATAGGGAGGAGAAGCAGCAATGACTTACATTGCACAGCAGGGACAAAGCAGACTGCAAATGTATCAGGAGCGAGTCATCGACCATGTACGGTCACATCTGGCGCTCCCAGGACACCGGCACATGGCTCCGCAGTGTGGGCTTTTTTTAACGTGTCCGCTGCTGACAATAGCGTTGCCATCTGCAATCTTTGCAGTCAACGCGTTAGTCGCGGTAAGCCCAATACTCACCTAGGGACGACCGCCTTAAGAAGGCACATGAGCAGCCATCACCGAGCCCAGTGGGAGCAACGGAACACACAAAGCCACACTGCAGGCTCTCACCGTCCAGCCTCGTCTTCTACTTCTCCTTCTCCTCTCTCCTCACAATTGTCCTCCACTCCACCTTCCATCACGCCAAGCTCACATTTTTCTGCAAAAAGGCAGGCTTCCGTGGGCCTAATGTTTGAGCGTAAAAAAATGATGACGCCGGATAACCCTCTTGCCCAACGGTTGGCGGCTGGCTTGTCAGAACTCATAGCCCGCCAACTACTGCCATATAAACTGGTGGACTCGGAGGCCTTTCGCAAATTTGTGGCCATTGGAACACCACAATGGAAGGTCCCAGGAAGGAAGTATTTCTCAGAGAAGGGCATCCCAGAGCTATATGGCCATGTTCAGCGGCAAGTGAATGTATCTCTGGCACACAGTGTCGGTGCCAAGATACATCTGACCACAGACACGTGGTCTAGCAAACACGGGCAGGGAAGGTATATCAGTTTTACTGCCCACTGGGTGAACCTTCTGACGGCCGTCAAGCATGTAACCCGTGGCACCCGTGTAGATTTGGTTTTACCGCCACGGATTGCATGCAGGCCTGACTCTTCTTCTCCTCCTCCTACTCCATCCTCCTCCCTCTCCTCCTCAGCTGCCTCCTCCTTTTCCGCTGCTAGCGTCTCTTCCACTGCACCGCCCAAGCTCCCCAGAACCTATTCCACATGCCAGGTGAGACGTTGCCATGCCGTGCTGCGTCTGTTGTGCCTGGAAGCAAAGAGCCACACTGGCCCGGCACTCCTTTCAGCTTTGCGTTCACAGGCAGATGAGTGGCTAACACCGCTCAATTTGACAGTTGGTAAAGTGGTGTGTGACAACGGTGCCAATCTGCTTAGCGCATTGAAACAGGGCAAAATCACGCACGTGCCGTGCATGGCACACGTCTTAAACTTGGTCGTGCAGCGATTCCTTGTCAAATACCCTGGGGTCCAGGACATCTTGCGGCAGGCAAGGAAAATCTCGGCCCATTTCAGAAGATCTTACACGGCCATGGCTCGCCTTGCTGACATTCAGCGGCGACACCATCTGCCGGTCAGACGTCTTATTTGCGATTGCCCGACGCGATGGAACTCAACCTTCTATATGCTTGATAGGCTGCTCCAGCAGAAACGTGCAGTTAACGTCTACCTGTATGAACTCTGCGAAAGAAACGGTTCTGGGGAGCTGGGTTTTTTTTCACCGCGCCAGTGGCTGCTCATGCGCGACACATGCAGACTTCTGCGGCCATTTGAGGAGATCACCAAACTGGTCAGTCGCAGCCATGGCGCCATCAGTGACATGGTACCTTATGCCTTCTTTCTGGAGCGTGCATTGCGTCGTGTCATTGATCAGGCTGTGGAGGAGCAGGAGCGGGAAGATGAGGAAGTCGCAATGCTGGATGAATTCCCAGGGGGGGCTACTCTATCTGAGACAAGTCAACAACAAGAGTCTGATGAGGAGTCAGAGGAGGATGGTGCCGGGGCGGATGAGCAGGAGCAAGAAGAGCATGCTTTAAACCTTTCTGGGATCCCTGTTGTGCGAGGATGGGGAGAGGAGAATGAAGAGGACGACATTATCCTGGATGATGAGCAGGAGCCAGGCCACCACACCGCTTCCACTTTAGTGCAAATGGGGGCCTTCATGCTCCAGTGTTTTAATAGGGACCCCCGTATAAAAAGCATGAGGGTCAAGGACCAGTACTGGGTGGCAACGTACTTAGACCCCCCGGTACAAACACAAAATGGCGGAAATGTTACCGCCGTCGCAGAGGGCTGTCAGAATGCAGCACTTCCAGGCCTTGCTTCGAGAAATGCTGCATTCTGCTTTTGCGTGCGCTGGCAGAGGAGCAATTCCCACTCCCAGAGAAGGATTTGCGGGTACCAATCCAACAGCGCCTGCAAGAAGAGGCCGGTTTGAAGATGTGTTGGTGACTTCGGATATGAGGTCATTCTTTCAGCCGACCCATCGACAGGTGTCATCCGGATCCAGCATCAGGGAACGCCTAGACCGTCAGGTGTCCGACTACATTGGGTTAACGGCCGATGTGGACGCTCTGAGGAGTGATGAACCCCTAGACTACTGGGTGGGCAGGCTTGACCTCTGGCCAGAGCTTGCCCAATTTGCAATCGAACTGTTGGCTTGCCCCTCATCCAGTGTCCTGTCCGAAAGGACGTTCAGCGCAGCAGGGGGGATTGTGACCGATAAGCGTACTCGCCTAGCTCACCACAGTGTTAACTACCTCACATTTCTAAAAATGAATGAGGCATGGATCTCGGAGGAATTCAACACATGTGACCAGTAGACCATGTATATGTCTATAAACTATTTTTTTAATCAAGCACACAGACCTTCTTAATTCATTTGGCTCACTTCCTTGACCCAAAAAAGCACACCGTACTATATGCCCCTACCCTCCTCTTTGAAGAGGTTGAGCGGTGTCATATTTCTACTGGGGCTGCTTATGATATCCCTGTGCTGTGCTGACTTCCTCCTGGGGGTTCTTATTATGAAGGGATCACACTATCCCTGTGCTGTGCTGACTTCCTCCTGGGGGTTCTTATTATGAGGGGATCACACCATCCCTGTGCTGTGCTGACTTCCTCCTGGGGCTGCTTACGGTGCTGCTGTCAGCGCTGTATGTCACGGTGCTGCTGTCAGCGCTGTATGTCACGGTGCTGCTGTCAGCGCTGTATGTCACGGTGCTGCTGTCAGCGCTGTATGTCACGGTGCTGCTGTCAGCGCTGTATGTCACGGTGCTGCTGTCAGCGCTGTATGTCACGGTGCTGCTGTCAGCGCTGTATGTCACGGTGCTGCTGTCAGCGCTGTATGTCACGGTGCTGCTGTCAGTGCTCTGTATTACGGTGCTGCTGTCAGATGCCTCTATCACGGTGCATGTGTCATTCCGGTATGTCACGCTGCTGGTGATCATCTCCTGCACCCTCTTCTTTGCCTACCCTGGTCCCTGACCTTCCCTCTCCTCCATTGCCTTCATTAGCTCCATAGTCCTGAATTGTTAGAACAATTTCCCAAATAAAATAAAAATGCTTGTAGTTATCGATCCCAAATTCACCTCATACATGTATTATGTCATTGTCCAGATGGTGGGACTACGTTTTACCCCCTAATAATTACCACGTGGCCGCAAATTCGACATGAAGGTTTGCAAAGTTCGCCTCCCATTGAAGTCAATGGGGCCCGCGGCGAACGTTCGGTTTCGCGAACGTTTGGGTCCGTTCGCATTTCGCGTTCGCGAAACGTCCCGTCGGAAGTTCGTCCATCACTACCAGCGATGTCCTCCGTGCTGTGTGATCGAGCCGTCCTCCGCTCGATTCACACAGTGCCGAATGCCACGAGCTCCGTTCCCTGCGACGTTACGGCGCACGGGAGCGGAGATCGGCGCCAAATTCAAAAAAGTAAAAGTACACAAAACACACACAGTACTGTAATCTTACAGATTACAGTACTGTATAAAAAAATACACACACCTTTGTCCCTAGTGGTCTGTGCAGTGCCCTGCATGCACTTTTATATTATAAATACTGTTTTTTATGGCTGGAATTTGGAGATTGTCCATAGCAACCAGAAAGTGTCCCTTTTTCAGTGTTTTAGGATTTGATTACATTATTGAATAATTTTTATTATTATTTATTATATTATAAACTTTATCATACCCAGGATGTCTGCTAGACTCTGGTTTGAACAGATTTAAGAGAGTTATTCCTAAGAATTACAGGACTACAATATAAAACGCCAAATTTCCATGCAAAATAATTGTACCGCTTTCAGCACCTAAAACCAGAATGAATCATCCTGCCAGGGAGGTTAAAGCCTGATCATTAGAAGTTTGGAAATAACTAAAGTGACCGTGCCCTTAATTTAGCTTTACATCATGGGGCTTATTCCATTACAGAAATGAAGAAAGATGTTTTTTTTTTATTTCTTCTCAAAAAGTCTAATGCCACGTACACACGAGCGGATTGTATGGCGTACTTAGTCCGTCATACAATCCGACGGACTGTCCGTCGTACTTTCCACTGAACGGACTTGACCACACACGGATACACAAACAGTCCGTCGAAAGCTTGCGCGATGACGTGTACAGCACGTACGACGGGACTAGAAATAGGAAGTCCAAGACACAGCAAAGCACCCTTCCGCCGTGTAAATCCTTTCTGGGCATGCGCCATTCTTAGTCCGTCGAACTAGCATACTGACGACCGTATTGTCCGCTGAAACCAAAGTACGACGGACAGAATTTCTTAGTACTCCGGACTGCGCGCTGAAAAAGTCAGCTGAAGCCCACACACGAGCGGATTGTCCGCTGAAATGTGTTTAGACGGACTAAGTACGCCATACAATCCGCCCGTGTGTACGCGGCATAACAGAGTACAGCATTACATGACCGCGCAATTGTCATTCAAAGTGTGAAAGCTGAACTTTGGCCTGGGCAGGAAGGGGGTGAAAGTGCCCAGTATTGAATCGGGTTAATAACTAATAAATACAGCAAGAGAAGCTAAGGGTGGAGTGCGGCTGACACATTCTTTCATACTTTTGATGAAAAGTGGAAACGGACTACAGTGGCCAGCAGCCAGATTGCCAGTGTACTAAAGGGGTGAGTCTTGAGCAAAGCTGTAGATTTGGCTATGTTTTTGACACTAAACTCGATTAAAAAACAAAAAAACAATTATGCCCCTTTCACACATGCGGACAGTATATCAGTATTTCATCCATCCGTTTGCGGATGAAATACGGACATACATGCATCCCTATGGGATAGCGGGTGTCTGCGGATGAACATCCGCAGACACCCGCTATTGTCCGCCTCCGCTATGGTCCGATTCTGCAGACGGAGGAAAATCCTATTTTTCTATCCATCTGCAGAGCGGATCGGATGAACACGGACAGATGGTTCATGCTCATCCAATCCCCATAGAGGAGAGCGGAGAGCTGACAGGGTGGTCCCTGCACAGTGTGCGGAGACCGCCCTGTCCGCCGCCGGCTCAGCGGGGACAACGGAGCGATCCCCGCGGATCATCACGGGGCGGATCATTACTGATCCGTCCCGTGTGAAAGGGGCTTTATGTATTTTTTATCTCCAAAAAGTACCTTCTGTTGCTCTCAGGCTCTTCCAAACTTTCACCTACTTCTTCAGTGCAAAAAAGATGCCCTTGGTGGCAGTGGCGTAACTAGAACCTTCAGGGCCCTGATGCAAGAAACCATGACGGGCCCCCCTGAACCCCAGCCAGGGCCCTTCCCTCCGAGTCTGGCGGTGGAACTATAGGGCGTGGTCCCAGGTATTACCTTTGTGAGGAGAACAGACATCGGACTGAGCGGCAATGCATGGAGCAGGAGAGGGGTACTCTGAGGAGCCGGCCGAGGACACAGGTCATGCGGGGAATGCACAACTAAAGAGCAGCCAGTGCAATAGTCGAGCATTAAGCTCTGATAGTCACCCTCCACCTCCAGCCCCCCGTGTGCATGGTGCACTGGTACCCCTAGCTGCCTATGCTGCTGCCGGCCATATGTAGAGGGGGCTGCATGGGCCCCCTGCAGCACAGGGCCCAGTTGCGGTTGCCACTGCTGCACCCCCTATAGTTACGCCCCTGCTTGGTAGTCCTCCCCCCCCCCCTTGTCATCTTTTTCCTTCCTACAGCTCCCTGTTCTGGAGAAATCACCCCCCGTTTCCTTGTTACCACTATGTGCTGTTCCGGGAGCACTTTCAGTGCTTCCTTAGCACTATAGGCAACATTCCAGGGAGAACACAGAGAAGGACATAAACAAAAAAGTCAGTGCCGTACCCATTCATCACATAGAAAGCAGAGCTCCCGGGTGCTCGATCCACAGCTGTTGGCTGAGTAGAGAAATGAGGGAAAGATGATCCGCACTCTTACTCTCGCTCTTGATTGCACTTTAAAAATGTAGTATTTATTAACAAGCCACAGTGACCAAACGCATATAAGAAAGTTTGACGCGTTTCAGCCTAGTCAGTTTAGTCATAACCAGTGTTGGTCATCTTACTTTAAAAAAGTAATTAGTTAAATTACAAAATGACTTCTCCCGAAAAGTTATTGCGTTAGTAACTCAATTACTACATTGGAAAAGTAATTAGTTACTCAGCAAAGTAACTGACTTTTTTTTAAATATTCTATAATGCAATTACATTCTATAACATCTTTAATATCAAAGATGTTCATATTAACCGATTGAAGAATAAAAACACTATATACAGTATTTTAGAACATGTGGTATTTATTTGAACCCAAATAATATTGAGGGGGTGGTAGCGGTGGTACTTGAGGGGTGGCAACGGTGGTACTTGAGTGGTGTGGCAGCGGTGGTGGTGTACTTGGGGGGTGGCAGCGGTGGTGTACTTTTATCTGGCAGCGTGGTATTTGGGGGGGGGGGGCAGTGGTGGTGGTGCCATCCTCTCCTACCACCTCTGCCTCTTACTGATCCCATCCCCCACCACCACTGATCTCATCCCTACCCTATCCCCCCCATCACCTCTGTGATGGTGGGTGGGTAGGGATGGGATCAGTAAGAAGCAGAGGTGGTGGAGGACTTGGGATGGATCGATTGCACTGCAATTCGAATCATCAGTCGCTTGAATGCCTCCAGGGATGCCTTTCCTCATGGGGAGAGAGAGAGAGACCCTCCCCTTCACTCGATTGGTGTCATCTGGTCAGCTGACTTCATTTTTCAGTGTCCGCCCCACCTCCCTACATTCTCTCTCTGGATAGGCGGGGTGGGTTGGGGTGGTCCAGACCAGGGGCGGACTGACCATTTGGCCATTCAGGCACTGCCCAAGGGCCCCGGGCCACTAGGGGGCCCCATCAGGGTTGCCAGCCTCAGTAAAACCAGGGACAGTATGTAAAAATCTGTGTTTTTTTTTTACACCTGTCTCTGAAATGTCCCTTACCGACATCCCTTTGGTCTAAAAATCCTGAGATTATAGCTGCCTCACCTCTCCAGTACCTTCTCAGCCAATAGAAACATGTCTGTGTATACTGTGTGTATATGTATGTGTATACTGTGTGATTGTATACTGTGTGGCCCCATAATCTGATTGCCATGGGGGCCCCATAATCTCCTATTGCCCGGGGGCCCCATGAGTTGTCAGTCCGCCCCTGGTCCAGACAGTCTCTCTGAGTCTCAGTCTCTTCTCAGCTCAGCAGGCAAAAGCCCCCCTCCCGGCGGCGGAAGGAATGGCCAGGCAGCGCGGCCACGGCGGGCCTCCCGGGCGGTAGAGGTAATTGAGTTAACTCTACCCAAGTAATGGTAACTGAGTTACCATGAGGGGAAGAGTAATCAGTTAGATTACTTGTTACCCTCTAAAGTAACTGCGTTACGTAACTCCGTTTATTTTAACTCAGTTACTTACATCACTGGTCATAACCTCCTGCGGTTATAACTAAGGCCTTGTAGGCTGAAACGCGTCAACATTTCTCATTTGCGTCTGGTCACTGTGGCTTGTTAACATTTTTAAAGAGCAATCACCGGAGTGCGGATCATCTTTTCCTCAGAACACGGAGAAGGCTAGACAACATTCATCCCTAGGGCATGCTCTGTTACCGTTCTCAGACGATGAACTGAAAAAATAAATTGGGGAAGGAGAGCTTCAATTATGTATTCATAAACAGGTACAGGTGTCCAGAGTAACATTTCAGTGGCTGACAGAGGGGGATAAAGACAAAACAAGACCACTTTAATTACGAGGTGCAAGATAGCAAATGCACGCTCGAAAATGGTCCATCATCCCCCTGCCTACTGTTGGAGAAAAGGTTTGAAGGGACTGTAAACCCTTGTGGTTTTTTCACCTTAATGCATCCTATGCATTAAGTTGAAAACATTTCTGACACTGAACGCCCCCCCCGTGGGTTAGATGGAGGGTCCCGCGGATATGATGTCCGGGGGGACACCCGCGATCAGGGGCGGACTGACAACTTATATTTTTTTTTGGGGATATTTATTATAGCAAAAAGTAAAAAATAATGTGCTTTTTTTTTCAAAATTGTCGCTATTCTTTTGTTTATAGCACAAAAAAAATAAAAACCGCAGAGGCGATCAAATACCACCAAAAGAAATCTCTATTTGTGGGAAAAAAGGACGCCAATTGTTTGGAAGCAATGTCGCACGACCGCGCAATTGTCAGTTAAAGCGGCACAGTGCCAAATCGCAAAAAAGCGCTCTGGTCTTTGGGCAGCAAAATGGTACGGGGCTTAAGTGGTTATAACTCTGCCCTGCCATTGTATAAAGGCCACTTACCTGTCTAGAGGTTGTGCTAAGAAATTCCATAAAATGTGGGACATATGGGTGGAATCCCCATCTACAAATGCGGATTCTCTGGATGACTAGAATACTTTCTGTATAACAATTCACCACTACTTAGCTAACAGGACTTTGAAGTCATGTTACACTAGACCAGGGGCGGACTGACAACTCATGGGGCCCCCCGGGCAATAGGAGATTATGGGGCCCCCGGGCAATAGGAGACTATGGGGCCACACAGTATACACACAGACACAGAATATACACACACACATACACACAGACACACAATGAATGAATGAATGAATGAAATACTTATATAGCGCACAATGCGAACTGAATCGCCTCTAGGCGCTGTGGCGAGCTTTGATCATCTGCTAAAAGAGGAAGGTCTTGAGTTTTTTCCTAAAAGCCAGGTGATTTTCTTCCAGGCGGATGTTGATTGGTAGAGCATTCCATAGCCGAGGCCCTTGGACAGTGAATCTCCGATCACCCTTGGATTTATACCGGGCTTTGGGCACGAGGAGGAGGTTTTTGTTGGCTGATGGAAGACTGCGGATTGGTGTGTAATGATTTATTTTCTCCATTAGGTATTGCGGAGCTTCTCTATGCACGCATTTGTGGGTGAGGCAAAGGGTCTTGAACCTGATCCGATTTTTTACGGTTAGCCAATGTAAGCTCCTCAGCGAAGGAGAGATGGATTCCCAGGGTTTTTTTCCTGTTATCAGCCTTGCCGCCGTGTTTTGGATCAGTTGTAATCGCGCAAGTTGATATTGTGGTAATCCTATGTAAAGCGAGTTTGCGTAGTCCAGTCGTGAATTAATGATTGTTCCAACTACCACTGCTTTGTCATTCTTTGGGATAAAAGGGATGAGTCTGCGAAGCATTCGCAGCAGATGGTGAGATCGACTGACTACAGATCCTATTTGCGCATCCATTGACATTTGTGCGTCTAAAATAACCCCGAGACTCTTCGCTTTGGTCTTTGGGGAGATAGTCTGCCCAAAGACGGTTGGTGGAGACCAGGAGGTTTTGGTTGCGGGCTTATGATTTGGGTGTAAGATAAGAAGCTCTGTCTTTGATTGGTTCAGCTGGAGGGAGTTGGTGGTCATCCAGTCCTCTATTGATTTGAGGCAGTTTTCAAGTTGTTGTTGGTGATCTTTTTTTCCATTGATCCGGAAATAAAGTTGCGTGTCGTCAGCGTAAGAGTGGAAGCAGAGATCTGAGCATCTGATGATTTGAAGGAGTGGGCGAATGTAAATGTTGAAGAGAACGGGTGACAACGGAGAGCCTTGAGGGACTCCGCAGGTGACTGCCCGAGTTTCGGAGAGGAATTTTCCTAGTTTCACTGTCTGTGACCGATTTCCTAGGAAGGACGCGAACCATTGGAGATCTATGTCTTGGACTCCGGCTACTTCTGTGAGGCGGACGAGTAGAGTATTGTGATCTACTGTATCAAACGCTGCACTTAGGTCTAGCAGTACGAGGAGACACGGCTCTCCGTCATCTGCTGCTTCGAGGGCATCATCCCAAATCTTGAGGAGAGCTGTTTCTGTTCCATGACCCGGGCGGAAGCCTGATTGCAGCGGGTCCAGGAGTTTGTGAGTATCCAGGTGAAGTTGTAGCTGATGTACTACAGCTTTCTCCATGATCTTAGAAATGGTGTTGAGGCTTGTAATCGGCCTACGGTTGTTTGGATCCTGAGGGTCCAGGTTTGGTTTCTTGAGTAGAGGTTTGACGATGCCTTGTTTTGCCCCGTACACACGAGCGGACTTTTCAACATCCAAAGTCCGAAGGACCGAGTCCGTCAGACTATCCGATCGTGTGTGGGCTGCAACGGACTTTTGATTCGCCAAAGTCTGACGGACTTTAGAAATGAAGCATGCTTCAAATTTTCCCGAAGGAACTCCGCCAGACCCGGTCCCCTTCGAAAACTCCGCTCGTGTGTATGCTACTCCGACGGACTAAAACCGACGCTAGGGCAGCTATTGGCTACTGGCTATGAACTTCCTTATTCGAGTCGGGTCGTACGTCATCACGTTCGAATCCGTCGGAGTTTAGTGTGATCGTGTGTGGCCAAGTCCGTTCGGCCGAAAAGTCTGTCAGAACTCCGTCGGAACTCCGTCGGAACTCCGGCGGAACTCCTTTGGAAGTCTGTCGGACATAAGTCCTCTCGTGTGTACGGGGCATTTGAGGATGCTGGGAACAATCCCTTCGTGGAATGATCGGTTTATGAGGTGGGTTATGGTTGGAGCCACGATGTCGGAGCATTCTTTCAGTAGTTTTGTGGGGATGATGTCAATAGGTGAGGTACTGTCACGCAGTTTATTAATGATGTTTTTTGCGGTGTCTATGGTAATTGGGGGTAGTGAAAATTTTGGCGGTTGCGGTATGTTGGTGCGGACATCCTCTTTATGTATTTGCTGGCTGAGGTTGGATGTTTTCTTCTGACAAATTGTTTCCCTGATGGTTTTGACTTTATCGATGAAAAAATCCGACAGTTTGTCACAGTAATCCTGGGATTCGTTTTCTGGGGGTTCTAGGCACACCGGATTCATTGATTGATTAACCAGTTTAAACAGTTCCCGTGGTTGGTTTGCGGCCGTTGAGATTGTATATGAGAAGTGGTCCTTTTTGGCTTTGAAGATTGCTTTCCGATAATTCTCTGTCAGACCTTTGTAGTTGAATAGGTTTTCCTCGGTGGGATTTCTTCTCCATGTTCTTTCCGCTCTTCTGCGTTCTTGCTTTAGTACGGAGAGGGAGCTATTAAACCATCCAGCATTTTTCTTCCAATATACACACAATATCCACACACAGAATACACATACAAAATACACACACTGAAAAGGTACTGTAGAGGCGGGGCAGCTATAATCTTGGGATTTTTTTTAAAAACACAGATTTTTACATACTGTCCCTGGTTTAATTGAGGCTGGCAACCATGATGGGGCCCCTTAGTGGCAAGGGGCCCTTGGGCAGTGCCCGAATGATCAGTCCTCCCAATTGGCCTTCCCGCTGCACCGATCATTCCCGGCTGTGAACCAGGGGACCATCCTTGTCGCCCAGGATCAGCCTTCCCACTGCACCGATCATTCCCAGCTGTGAACCAGGGAACCATCCTTGTCGCCCAGGATCGGCCCTGCAGATGGGCTATCAGACAGCACTTGCGGGTGTTCAGGAGCCGCAGACGAGATGTGGGAGGCTCCCGCACCTCACGGGAGACTTAGAATGTCTGAATATTTGACTTTTGAATTGTGAGTGGTATTTTTAATCCTAATTATATTATATCAGCATTGATTTTTTTCCTATATATATATATATAGTGAGGAGACACTCTTAGGTGGGATGAAGAGCACCATGGTGAACAAAAGCCAATACACACAGGATTGTTTATGGTATATGGCAGGGATATGCAATTAGCGGATCTCCAGCCGTTGCAAAACTGCAAGTCCCATCATGCCTCTGCCTCTGGGTGTCATGCTTGTGGCTGTCGGTCTTACTATGCCTCATGGGACTTGTAGTTCTGCAACAGCTGGAGGTCCGCTAATTGAATATTTCTGGTATATGGGATTACACAATTCACTGATATATATATATATATATATATATATATATATGTATATATATATATAATCAGTGGGATAATGAGTGGGATGAAAATGGCAGCTAGTTAAATGTTTTAAAACATAGCCGTCCCTTTAAGAAAGTGTAAACAAACTCTCCGTTGGAGGAGGCACTACACTCTCCGTTGGAGGAGGCACTACTACAACCTACACACGTAGGATTGATATCTAGGTACTATAAAACGTTGGGATATCATGACTCTAACCAGCTTCACTCATTAAAAAAATCGCTGGCGATTAGACATACCGGACCTTACAGATGAGAATTGGAAGGAACTTATTAACACATATTTTGTCACTACGCTCTCGGCTAAAGAAAAAAATGATACAGTTGCGTATTTTTCATATAGTCTACTCCACTCCTTTACGGCTTTTCTATATGCAGAAATTAAACAGTCCTACATGCCATAAATGTAATAGACATATTGGAGATTTGCTCCACATGATTTGGGATTGTGAAAGGATCTGACCATTTTGGTCTCAAGTAACGCAATTTATTGCAAATAATTTTGAGTTACCTAATATCTGCAGCCCAAAGTGGTGTATCCTAGCGATTTTTGAGGATATAGATTTGGGCACATATCAAAAGCAATTTCTTCGTCTTTTGTTGTATTATTCTAGGAAAACAGTGGTTATGCAATGGATATATTCCACACTGGTTCCTCTGGACCAGTGGAAAACATTAATAAATCAGGTATTACCGGTTTATAAACTTACATATGAGGCCAGGGGGTGTGCGGGTAAATTTATGAAGATTTGGGGGAAATGGACCGAACTAATGGATACATGTGAATACTCTGATAGGGTGCTGAGTTCTGGGGGGAATGTAGGACAGTAGGATAACACACAAGAATGGGTTTTATGGTACTCCAGGGAACAAACAAATAACTAGATTGGCTTAGACTTTATGAATATTTCTAAGGACTGTGCAAAAATGTAATTAAGTGTTGAGGGTTTTTTTTTTTCTTGTTCTGTTTTGAGTGTTACAGTTGGTGAGGTTGGTTTCACTTCTGTTGTATAGAACAGGGGTCTCCAACCCCCAGGCTGTGGCCCGCTACCGGGGCGTAGCCCGTTTGCAGCCGGGCTGCGAAGTGTGCACTGAGATGCGGCGGTGGTGAGCAGAGCAATCAACGCACTTCCGCCCACACAGCCCTGCCGATACACTGCTGGGGGTGAATCAGACGAGCAGAGAGATGACATCATCTCCCACCGCCCACCCACATCACCGCTGTTCCGCCCACACAGCCCGGCCAGTATACTGTTGGAGGTGAAGCGGGGGAGCAGAGAGATTACATCATCTCTCACAGCCCGCCCCGCATCACCTCTGTTCTCTCTCACGCGGAACCCTCCACTCCACTGCACTGCACTTAGTGACAATTTGCATTTAACATGCTGCATCTAGTGGCATGTGTCTGTGGCAATCTGAATCTGGTGGCATGTGGCATGTGTCTGTGGCAATCTGAATCTGGTGGCATGTGTCTGTGGCAATCTGCATCTGGTGGCATGTGTCTGTGGAAATCTGCATCTGGTGGCATGTGTCTGTGGCAATGCGCATCTGGTGGCATGTGGCAAGTGACTGTGGCAATCTGCATCTGGTGGCATGTGTCTGTGGCAATCTGCATCTGGTGGCATGTGGCTGGTGACATGTGGCAATCTGCATCTGGTGGCATGTGGCAAGTGACTGTGGCAATCTGCATCTGGTGGCATGTGGCAAGTGACTGTGGCAATCTGCATCTGGTGGCATGTGTCTGTGGCAATCTGCATCTGGTGACATGGCAATCTGGTGCCATTGAACCGTGGCAATCTGCATCTGGTGACATGTGACTGTGGCATGTGTCAATCTGCATCTGATGGCATGTGGCAGTCTGCATCTGGTGGCAGGCGATGTGGCATGTGGAAATCTGGTGATAGGCAACGTGGCAAGCTGGTAGCAAGTGACAAGCTGCATCTAGTGACAGATTCTGCATTATGGTGAGTTGAACTATTTCATTTTATATTACAATATAATAATAAAAATGATGCACTTCAATCATCCTGACACCACATTAACCATGGTGTTGTGATGACGTGCTAACACCAGCCATTTCCTGACAAATTGGCCGCGAAAAGCCGCATCGTCCCCCATGTGCCCACCCCCCTGGGCCTTGCCACAATTTTCATCCACAATGCCGGTCCCCGGTGCCAAAAAGGTTGGGGACCACTGGTATAGAAGGTGACACATTTACAAAATCTGAGAAAAGAAAACGTTGTCTTTATATATGTATCAGCAATGTATAAGCAATTGTACTTGTAATAAGTTTAGCAAGTGTATCTTGTATGTAATGAAGACTAATAAAAAAAACAGTATTAAAAAAAGAAAGTGTAAACAATGTAGAAGCGCGGACTCGTCATTTCTGGGTCCTGTGACATGCTTTTGGCATATCCAGAATGAGGCGTGGATCGCACGCCGCCGTGATTTCTGATATATCCATCCGCACATGGTGTAGACACCTTAGTGCTGGGCATGGCACAGTCACATGTGAGTGAAAAATCTTGTTATCTTTATAAACATTTATTAAAACTTACTACACCATAAGAGTTCTATGTGTGTCCTTGGAGTTTGTTCCCTTATCCTCATCCGCCATCTGGAGGGAGGGGGGGGGGGATGGGGGTTTGGGGGTTACAAACTGGAGGGATACCTACCAAGGATTCCTCTGGTCCATTCAACCTAAGCGCATTTTCACCTACTGTAAAAGGTGGTCAGACCCCTTTGGTGAGTCGCCATCTACCTCATGAGCACTCGTGGTGAAGCTTTTTTTTTTTTTGAAGGCACCTCAACCCAGAAGATTCACATTTTATTTATGGTGTTGGGATTTGGCACTTTGAATTGTATAGATTTATTTGCTTTTTTTAATCACCACTTGCTTTTTCTCAATACTGTTGGCACCCAATTTGTATTATTCATTTTGATATTTTTAACGCCAACATTTTTACATTTGTTTTTCTTCTACATATATATATATGTGTGTTTCTCAAACTTTTTTTGTCTTGCCGTGAACCAAAAAGATTTACATTTTCACGGCACATCTGAAAAGATCATTTTTGTGGTCAACAGAAAATATAATAAAACAAAAGCAGCAGTCTCGTGTGACCCCCAATATTATATATCACCGATACATACAATATTGGGGATCACACAGTACTGATGCTTTTGTATATTTTCCTGCTGGTATTGTGAAGGAATGTACATAATGATAATCATAAAAATGCCTTTTTTTCTTATGTGTATACATGTTTCTACGCAACTCCTTACTTATTATATAGTAAAACAGCTCAGCTCCGCTTTGGAAGCAAAAGATGGCGTCTACCCCCTACAGCCCCCGCATTGGAGGTATGAGAAGAGCCAGCAACGACCAAGCCTCAGCATCAAGTTTCTGCATTCCTCTTGTATTTCAGCCAATAAGATGTGCCCTTTTAGACTGACCACATTTACACAGTAATGACGTATGCTCTATTGTTTTCTGTGTATAAAACATTGAGCACCACCCTGCAATAAACTGAGATGTGGAATTAATCGAGCTGAACAGGTGTCAGCCCTTGTACACACGGTTGGACATTCTGCCAACCAAATCCGTTGGATTTTGTCCGACGGATTTTGTCCGAAACTGTTGCATACACACGGTCGGACCAAGTTGTCGGAAAATCCGATCGTTCAGAACTTGATGACGTTATTTCGTTACGACGGGACTACGTTCAGGCTAGTAGCCAATAGCTTTGGTGTAGGAATTTGATCTGAGCATGAGTGGTACTTTGTCCGATCGGAATTCTCTACACATAATCGGAGTATGTCCAATCGGACAAGTTTGTCGGAAAATATTTCCAACAAGTTGGAAAATTGGGTCCGACGGATATTCCGACGGAAACAGTCCGATGCATACCACACACAGTCGGATTATCCGACAAAACAGTCCGATAGGACACATTCCGACGGAATCTCCGACCGTGTGTACAAGGGCTTAGAGTGGTTACTCCCAGCAGTGCACATATCTCCACTTCATAATTAGGACCACCAGCAGATACCCAATTTAAACCCGACTGAGGATTTGATCCATCGCAATATAATATTAGGGAACAGCGATCACACAAGACTGCTGATTATATTATATCAGCATTATTTTTTTTCCCCTATATATACATATACATATACACACACCAGTGGCGGCTGGTGACGTTTTTGGATGGGGGGGGATGCAACAGACTCTGCCCATCATTTTTGGCCCCTTCCACTTCTCATAAACCACACCCCTTATATAATCCACCCAATCTGTCCTCTGTATTCCACTTCCTTCCACCCATAGTGTCAGGACGGTGGGGTCAGATACCTTTGGCAAGAAGGAATTTTTCCTTTAGGTGGTAGGCACCGAACACATTGGATACAACCATTTATTGTCACTATATTTGCACTATGGTGGAATTCTATAAATTAGACTTTGATTGAGACTATTTTTGCTATTACTATAATGATTTAATATAATCTGGATTTTGTTAGCGACATGTTTTGTTACTAATTGATTGCGCTGCACTTGCTTTCCCAGGCACACAAAAAATAATTTTGAGGACACGAAAAGGTACTAAGTACACGTACAAACCCTTACTTAAGTATTTTTAAGTACGGAGTCTGCCGTTTTTTTTTTTTTTTTTTTAAAGCCAGCAGCTACAAATACTGCAGCTGCTGACTTCTAAAATAATGACACTTACTAAAACGTCAAGGCACAAGGGAATTTGGACTGGTATAGTTGGCAAGTATGAAGCAGCTGCTTTGGGCCCCACAACAATGACAGGGTCCAGGGCAGCTGCCCCTTTTGCCCTGCCTTAAAGACGGCCCTGCCTGAAGCCAATAATCAACATAGGCCATTTCAGGTTATTTTGTCATTCTGCTCAAGTAGACAGAGAAAACATGGCAGACAGCATGCATACCTCTTGCAGCTACACAACACCACCGTCATGATATACACCAAGAAAACATGGACACTTTACAAGGAAAAGCCATCACCACCCCCACAGCGTGATCATGTTTTACACAACTCTCTACTAGAGTCTCAGAGTCTGAGTAAAGGCTGGGGTGCATTTTAACCACTTGCTTACTGGGCACTTAAACCCCCCTCAGTCCCAGACCAATTTTCAGCTTTCAGCGCTGATGCACTTTGAATGACAATTGCGCGGGCATACAACACTGTACCCAAATGAAATTTTTTTTTTCGGAGTTTTATTTTTTGCTAAACAAACAAAAAAAGATGCAAAAAAAAAAAAAATCATGTTTAATAGTTTGTTATAAAATTTTGCAAACGGGTCATTTTTCTCCTTCATTTAAGTGCGCTGATTAGGCGGCACTGATAGGCTGCACTGGTGGGCACTGATAGGCTGCACTGGTGGGCACTGATAGGCATAGTTAAGGCGGCACCGATGGGCACAGATAAGGCGGCACTGATGGGCAAAGATGGGCACGGATGGGCACTGATAGGTACCACTGATAGATGGGACTGATGGGCACTGATAGGTGGCACTGCTGGATGACACTGATGGGCACGGATAAGTGGCACTGGGGTGCAACACCTTTGAGGCAGATTGTGGGCACTGCTGGGTGGCACTGTGGGTGGCACTGACGGGGGGCACTTACTTTTTAAACATTTGGCACTGCAGGGGGCAGGTGGGCACTGGCAGGGGGCAGGTGGGCACTAGCAGGGCTGGCCGTGATCGGGACTGATGTCCCGATCACGGCCGCCGGTAATCGGCTTTTTTTTTTCTCCTGCATGATCAGCTGTCATTGGCTGACAGCTGATCACGTGATAAGGGGTCGGGATCGACCCCTTGCACGGATCGGTGATCAGGCGAGTCTCATGGACTCGCTGATCACAGAGCGCGCTGTGCGCGCCCCTCAGGGGGCGCGCAGGCCGCTCGTGCACGGGACGACGTCAATAGACGTAGTCCCGGCAAAGGAGATCCGCGCTGTAGCCGTCATTTGGCTATAGCGCGGATCTCAAGTGGTTAAAATTGGTTGGAGCGTAAAAAACGGAGTTACGTACCGGTAACATCCTTTTCCCGGAGTCTTTCAGGACAGCCACCTTAGAGAGACCCTGGCTCCTCCCCTCTCAGGAAACACCGCCTTCAATTTCAAGATTTAAGCCTCGTCCTCCCTCTGTTCCTCAGTTCTTCCAGAGTACCTCCGGCCAACTGGGGAGACACAAGAACACGTCAAACAAACTTTCAATCTTACCTGACGGTCTCGTGTGACGAGTTCCCGACGATCTCCAAAAACCTGGGTGGGAACCGGGGCTGTCCTGAAAGACTCCCGGAAAAGGATGTTACCGGTACGTAACTCAGTTTTTCCCAAGTTCGTCTTTCAGGACAGCCACCTTAGAGAGGATAAGCGAGCACATTACCTTAGGGTGGGACCACTGCTTGCAGCACTTTACGACCAAAGGCCTGGTCTTTGGCTGACAGGAGATCCAGTCTATAGTGTTTCACGAACGTAGCAAAACTGGACCACGTTGCAGCTCTACAGATCTGTTCAGGAGATGCACCAGCCCACTCTGCCTGAGAAGTTGCCACTGCCCTGGTTGAGTGTGCTCTAATCCCAACTCTGGAACCCTTCCTAGCCCCTGAAAACAACACAAAAAGTGAATCAGACTTCCTGAACTGACTTGTGCAATCTAAATAATGAAGGACACATCTTCTAACATCCAATCTATGAAAGATGTGTTCCTGTTCTCTTACTGGATTTGAACAGAAAGTAGGTAGCACAATCTCCTGGGCTCTATGAAAACTAGAGGCTACCTTAGGCAAAAAGGCCGGATCCGTCTTAAAAACCAAACGGTCCGGAAAAACCTGAAAAAAAGGTGCCCTAACAGAAAGGGCTTCGAGTTCACTCACTCTCCTTGCTGTAGTGATCGCCACCAAAAACACCGTTTTGAGAGTGATCAGTTTTAATGAGCAACATTCCAATGGCTCAAAAGGTTCTCCTGTGAGAAATTGTAAAACTAAAGAAAGATCCCAAACTGGGAAGGGGGAATTTGAAACAGGTCTCTGCCTACTTAGGGCTTTGAAGAATCTCATTATCCAAGGGTCTGAAGCTAGCTGCCTTTCTAGAAACACGCTTAAAGCGGATACCTGACCCTTCAGAGTTCCAAGGGCTAAACCTTTATCTGCCCCAGCCTGTAGGAACTCTAGAACGGCTACAGAGCTGTGCACATTGAAGGAGCTCTCTGAGCACCAGCTATTGAACCGCCTCCATACCTTTAAGTAAATGGTCCGGGTTTCCTTTTTCCTGCAGTTTAGGAGAGTGGCTACTAAACGATCTGAGAAGCCCTTGCCCTTCAACAATTCTTCCTCAGAAGCCAAGCTGCAAGGTTCCACCGCTCTACCTGAGGACAGCAGATTGGATCCTGAGAAAGGAGATCCTCCTGGACTGGGAGAATCCAGGGGGGTTCTACAGACAGGCCCTTCAGAATGGAGAACCACGGCCTCCTGGGCCAGTGAGGTGCGATTAGAATAAGGGTAGTGTTCTCCACCTGAAACTTCCTTAACACTGCCAGAATCAGTACGGGAGGGGGGAAAGCATAGCACCTGGAGAAACCCCAATTCTGTGCTAGTGCGTCCACCGCCAACGCCCCGTCCCCCTTGTTTATAGAAAAGAAGCTGGCTACCTTCGCGTTTTCCCTTGAGGCAAAGAGGTCTATCGAAGGAATCCCCCACCTCTGGGTGATCATTTCGAAAACCTCCTGTTTGAGAACCCAGTTGCCTTCTCTCAATGTTCTCCTGCTGAGGAAATCTGCCACCTGATTTTGCTCCCCCTTCAAGTGGACTGCTGACATGGACAGGACATTTGCTTCGGCCCACCCGAGGATGGCTTTTGTTAGGGCCCATAAGGATTCGCTCCTGGTGCCCCCCTGTCTGTTGATGTAGGCTACCACTGAGGAATTGTCCGACCTGACTTTTACGTGATGCCCCCTGAGTTCTCTCTGAAAGGTCCTGAGAGCCAGATCTACTGCCCTCAGCTCCCTCCAATTCGAGGATCTCTTCGACTCCCTCCTCTCCCAGGTACCCTGTATCAGGCGGGAGTCTAGGTGTGCACCCCAACCTGAGCTGCTTGCATCGGTTGTGACCACCCTGGATATTGGTAAAACCCACTCTAGGCCCTGGGACAAATTTGCTCCCTTTCTCCACCACCAGAGGGACCTCTTTACCTGGTCCGGAACCGACACCAAAGAATCCAGGGACCCCTGGCTGTGATCCCAAACCTTCAGTATAAATAATTGCAGGGGACGGTAATGTAATCCCGCCCACTGGACCGCCGGGAGCGTGGACGTCAGCAAACCCAATGCCGACATGACCCTCCTTACTGAGATCTGGTGGCTGCCCTGGAGAAACAACAGTGCCTTGTCTACCTTTTGAATTTTTTCTGAAGGGAGGAAGACTTTCTGTACTGTTGAGTCTAACACATATCCCAGGAAGGTGACCCTCTGGGAAGGATCTAAGTTGGACTTCTCCAGGTTCAGAAGCCAACCCAAGTTTACTAACAGGTCTCTTGTTGTCTGTAAATCTCGAGTCAACTGTGTCGGAGAAGGGGCAAACAGGAGAAGATCGTAGAGATACGCGATCACCGAGATTCCCCTGAGACGCAGATAAGCCAGAACTTCTGCCATTACTTTGGTGAAGATCCGGGGGGAAGAGGATAGCCCGAAGGGAAGTGCCTTGAACTGTAGGTGTAGCACCCCTACCGAGGTTCTTACTGCCAGTCTGAGGAAACGCTGGTGGGTCTCTGCGATGGGAATATGCAGGTATGCATCTTTTAAATCTATCGATGCCATGAAACAGTTTGGTGGAAGAAGTGCTTTCACCGAGTAAACTGAATCCATCCGAAACCTTTTGTAGGTGACTGAGACATTCAGAGGCTTCAGGTTCAGGATGAGCCTGAACTTTCCCGAAGGCTTGCGAACCACAAACACGTGGGAATAGAAGCCCCTGCCTGTCTCTCCTGCTGGGACCCGTACTACCACTTCTTGTTCCTCTAACTCCTGCAGAGAAAAAAGAAGGGCAGACGATTTTTCTGCACATTTTGGCAGCTCGGTGACAAGGAGTCTCAGAGGGGGGAGTTCTGAAAACTCCAAACGGTAACCTCTTCTGATGACCCCCAACACGAACTGATTGGAGGTGATCATCTCCCACTGTGGGAGGAAGGCCCCCAACCTTCCTCCCATTGTGACCCTGTCACTGAGACTTTTTGGGCTGTTCAGGAGGGCGAAAAATTGCTCCCCCGCGCCCTTTGCCCTTGAGCCCCCAACTTTTCCTCTGCCGATTAGTTCTAGGGGCTTCAAACTTCTTCTGAGGAAGAGTCTTTTTCTTTGACTGCTCCCCAATTTTCCTCTTAACGGGAAAGGCCTTTTTCTTATCCGCCGTGCGATCAAGCACTGCTTCAAGACCTGGCCCAAACAGCAAGTCTCCTGTAAAGGGGATCCCACAAAGCTTTGCTTTGGACACATTGTCCCCCTGCCAGGTCTTCAGCCATAAAGCCCTCCTAGCTGAGTTGGTCAGAGCCGAGGACCTTGCAGACATTCGCACGGATTCAGCTGAAGCATCCGCAATGTATGCTATCCCCTTAAGCAGCATGGGAAAGGAGGATAGAATGGTCTCCTTTGCCGTCCCTGCTTCAATGTGCGCGTTAATTTGGGTAAGCCAATACTCCATATTACGAGCCACCACTGTGGCTGCCATGGCCGGTTTAAGATTCCCCTGTGATGAGTCCCAGGCTTTCTTTAGGAGTGAATCCATCCTTCGATCCATAGGGTTTGAAAGTACCCCCATGTCCTCGAAGGCCAGATCAGTGTGTCTGGACACCTGGGAAAAAGCAGCATCTAATCTGGGAGATTTATTCCAGACGAGAGCCTCCTCTTCTGAAAAAGGAAACCTTCGTTTTAATGCCCCAGAAAAGAAAGGTTTCCTCTCAGGATCCTGCCATTCCTTCTTGATGGCATTGATCAAGATGTCATGCACCGGGAACACCCGTTTTTTCTGTTCCCCCATGCCCTTGTACATCTGATCATGGAGTGACAATGCCTTCTTTTCCTCTTGTATGTCTAAAGTGGTATGAATAGCTCCTAAGAGCTCATCCACTTCCTCCAGGGAAAGCTTATACCGTGAGGTTCTACTGGATTCCCCATCCAACCCCTCATCGTCAGATTCCCCTTGGGAGTCTGAGCCGACACTGTCAACCTCTTCCTCAGCTTCCTCTCTGGGACCCCCTGGATTCTCTCCACCTGCAGGAGGAACATCCACAGGGCTAGATGGTACACTCTGCTGCGCTGGTGTAGGGGTGCTCTGGGGCTGAGGCCACTGTAAACTAGAAAAAAGTGTCTTGAAGGCCTGGAAAGTATTAGAGAGTTCCTTCACAGAAGCCGCCAGATCTGCCCCCTGTTCTGCTGCCTGCTCTCTAACCAATCCCTCAATACACTCTCTGCAAAGTGCCTTGGACCAGGAATCCCCCATAGAGGCTCTACATGAAGGACACTTCTTCCTAGAACCATGGGGGGACTTGCTTGTGGCTTTCTGAAAGACAGAAATAAAAGAGAGAGCAGCATAAAATTAAAAAAGAAAAAGAAAACACCAGCGCTACATAGAGGACCACCGGGAGTGCCCCCCCCAGGATCAACCACCACCAGGATCCCAGACGCACTGCCCTTCCCCCCGACCACCAAGGGGGAAAAAACACCAGTGGAGCTACTGGTTATAATGTAAGGGAACACCTCCCCAGGGTTCCCCTTACCTTTGAGTGGCTGGTGCTGTTATCTCCAGGAGCTCTTGGAGCCTCTACTTCAGACATTCTCCTGTTGAGGAAGAGTGGTGCGAACGTGCCTCCTACAGCTGCCTGTACAACTTTAGAAAGAGAGGCTGCACCAGCCGAACGCTTGGTCCCCTTTCACGTGCCGCGTCCGGAACCGGAAGACGCGGATACAACGAAGAAGTCCACCCCCACCGGAACTGACGTCGCCCGTCATCCGGTCCGGCCTCCAGCTCCAAGCCGACTGCTAACACAGGGGGACCTTGGACGTCTCGTTGCAGCGCCCCCCTGGGCGAACAAAGGGATGGACCGCCCCAAACTTCCTGCTTTCCCCAAGCGAAGTTTAGAGTGCGTGTAAAAAAGGCCAGTACGAGGGTCCAGCTCCCCAGCCGACCGGACTGCCTACCCTGTTGCAGCACCCTCCTGGGTGAACGAACAGGAGAACCTCTAAAACTTCCTGCTTTCCCCAAGCGAAGATTAGGGTACATGTAAAAGACGGTCAGTCAAAAACCAGCTCTCTGGCCACCCAGACTGCCGAACCCGTCATAACACCCGCCTGGGCGAACGAACGGATGAACCTCTAAAACTTCCTGCTTTCACCAAGCGAAGATAGAGTACATGTAAGACGGTCAGTACGACAGAATCGGACTGCCGAACGGAGTCAGAGCTCCATTTCAGATACGTAGCCTCAGTTTCGCCAACTGATTTAGCTAAGGTTCCTTAGCGGTGTCTCCCCGCCGGAGGAAACACCATAACTGAGGAACAGAGGGAGGACGAGGCTTAAATCTTGAAATTGAAGGCGGTGTTTCCTGAGAGGGGAGGAGCCAGGGTCTCTCTAAGGTGGCTGTCCTGAAAGACGAACTTGGGAAAAATCTTTTTTTTTTTTTTTCCTTAGAGAGAACATTTACAGGACCTCACCTCACTGCAGCTCCGCTCGGGCTGATTCACGAAACCGCCGACGTCAGTTCCAGCTGATTCACGAAACCCGGAAGTGACCTGCCTGTCTTTGAACGACAAGGCTCCCGCCCGTAGAATCACAGTGATTTTACGGGTGGGAGCTAGTCGGCGTTCTGCATTGCGCCAAAAGGCGGGTTAAATACCCGCAAATGAAGCGCCATGGATGCAATCTTGTGATAGCATCGACGTGGCGCTTCCCATAGTGCACTGTGTTAAATGACTTTTTTTAAATGTCTTAAAGGGTCTGTTTTTTTTTCTGTGACTACAGGAGTAGGGGCGGGGTCCGGGCGCCCCCTATGGATGGGCCGCCACTGACACACACACACTACGCTGTGGACTGTATTTGGTCAGTGGAAGCTGTGCCACTTTTACACTGCAAAGATACATACTGACCTCCTTTAAGTGGTGGCTTCCACCCGAGCAGGTGAGGAGACACCCTTAGGTGGGGGGTGAAGAGCACCATGGTGAACAAAAGCCAATGGGATTACACCGATATATATTTTTTATATATCAGTGAGATAATGAGTGGGATGAAAATGGCAGCACAGTGGTGTAGTGGTTAGCACTCTCGTCTAGCAGTAAGAAGGGTCCCTGGTTTGAATCCCAACCACGACACTACCTGCCTGGAGTTAGCATGTTCTCCCTGGGCCTGCATGGGTTTCCTCTGGGTACTCCGGTTTCCTCCCACACTCCAAAGACATCCTGGTAGGTTAATTGGCTTCCATCCAAAAAAAAAATAAATAAATAAAAAAACTGGCCCAAGTATATGAATGGGGACCTTGGATTGTGGGCTCCTTGAGGGTAGGGACCGATGTGAGTGTGCAATGTACAGGGATAGGGACAATTGTAGACACTCACTCAGCTTGAACTGGTGTCTTTATTCAACCTTACTATTAAAGCAGGAGTCCGCCGTTTTTTTTTTTCTTTTAAAAGCCAGCAGCTACAAATACTGCAGCTGCTGACTTTAAAAATAATGACACTTACCAGCGCGCCCGCGATGTCGGTACCCGAAGCCGATCTCTCGGGTGCTGCCGCCGCCATCTTGGGTATGGGAATCAGGAAGTGGAGCCTTTCGGCTTCATTTCCCGTTTCCCTACTGCGCATGTGCAATAAGGATGGTCCCCGCAGTCTCTGGGATCTGTGCGTTTCCCAGCAGGCAGCGGGGGACCTTCGGAGTGTGCCACGGCAGAGAAAAAGCACTTCTATATCTTTATGAACTGGTATTGAAAGATGGACATGCTTTGAGAGTTGTAGAATGTTTATTGTATTTTGTTAATATTTTTATGCTCACCGATGAACTTTATAAAATGTATGCACTAAGGGCACTTTCACATTGAGGCGGTAGCAAAGCACCACTAGCTTTAGCAGTTTTCACCCCTGCTAGCAGCCAAATAATGGGTTAAAAGCACCGCTGTCCATTGATTTCAATAGGAAGGATTTACCGCTCCTAAAGCGCTTTTTTTTTTTAAACGTCCCACCAGCGCACAACACTCAGGAGAGACACTTTACAGGCACAATTTTTAGCGCTATAGGGTCCTGTAAAGCACCTGTGTGAATGTAGCCTTAAAGCGGGAGTCCGCCGGGACTCCGCGTTTTTTTTTTTAAAGCCAGCAGCTACAAATACTGCAGCTGCTGACTTTTAAAATGGTGACACTTACCTGTCCAGCGCGCCCGCGATGTCGGCACCCGAAGCCGATCTCTTGGGTGCTGCCGCCGCCGCCATCTTGGGTATGGGAATCAGGAAGTGGAGCCTTACGGCTTCATTTCCTGGTTCCCTACTGCGCATGCGCGAGTCGCGCTGCGCAATAAGGATAGACCCGCTGCCTCTGGGATCTGTTTCCCAGCAGGCAGCGGGGGACTTTCGGAAAAGGGGCGTAATCTACGCCCCTTTCCGCAGAGAGCTATCCCGGAAGTGGGTGCAGATACCTGTACTGTACAGGTACCTGCACCCCCCCTCCCCCCTGAAAGGTGCCAATTGTGGCGCCGAGGGGGGGGGGGGGGGGAGGGTTCCGATGAGCAGAAGGTCCACTTTAGGGTGGACCTCCGCTTTAATGTATTGCGAGAGCTGCACCCTTGAAGGTAGCAATACTTTTTCTGTTAGAAACTAAACTGAAGCCAAGAAGCACCAGATCCATCTCTCTACACATACATCCCGAGCCTGAACGTGGTTCCTCCACTTTCAGGAGGGGAGGTCGACGCTTCCCTAATCAGAGCAGCTCATAAAAACTCTGATAAAAGCCGTGGTGTACATGGACATTTAGCTTTTATGAAGTTAGGTTTAGGAACTTTGGGCAAAAAAAAAAAAAAAAAAAAAAAAAAATTAAAATCTCCAAGTTTGAGATGAAGCTTTATAAAAAGAAAAGCTGCGCTCAAAAAACAAAAAAAATGTTCTAAATACAAACTTCATGCACCACCATGAGTGATCAATAAAAAAAATGAAAGTTAAGTGAGCGCGAGTATCAAATGATATACAATTTGAATTAGATGAAAATGTATGAATCATGTAATGGGTAGAATGTATAGGTGATCACTCCTATACGTTCTACCCATTACATGATTCATATATTTTCATCCAATTCAAATTGTATATCATTTGATACTCGCGCTCACTTAACTTTCATTTTTTTATGGATCACTCATGGTGTTAATTGCATGAAGTTTGTATTTAGAACATTTTTTTGTTTTTGAGTGCAGCTTTTCTTTTTATATTGTTTATATTATCGGAGTATTACGATCTGAGTTGCTGCTTAGAGGGAGGGTTTTCAAATAGCGCGGTTTACCCCCTTTTTTATTTTGTACATGAAGCTTTACAAGATCACATTTAGAAAGAAAAAAAAAAAGTGGAAGATTTCTTCTGCTTTACTGGTGAGCAGCACAGCAGAGGAGGGTAATATGGCGCTCGCTGGGGATCCCAAAAATATATTGTAATATGATCACAAAATGTTAGTATAAGAGATTGGTCGTCTTTATATAGCCAAAGTATATCGATTTTTGTGTGAGTTTTGGGTATATCCACACACCAGTATCCTCGATGAGAAGTTCAGGGTCTTTGTAGATCATCAAGGTGGTCCGTGAGGAGGATCAGCAGTACAGGCTGTACCCTAAAGGGCTGCCAGTCTTAAAGCAAGAAGTAGCTCTAGGAAACAATGGAATAGAGAAAGACGGCGCCCTCTAAGTGCAGCAATAAAGTTGCTCAAATTTATTAAAAATGGTTAAAAAACTGTCGGGGTAGTACTGGTAGCTGTGGTGCCTTTGGTCCGATGTTCAAGGAGTCGGTGTCCTCAGGAGACGGGCTGGGCAAAGCGGCGCTTCGGAGCATGCATGCTCCTTCATCAGGCTTTAGGTCTGACCTAAAGCCTGATGAAGGAGCATGCATGCTCCGAAGCGCCGCTTTGCCCAGCCCGTCTCCTGAGGCCACCGACTCCTTGAACATCGGACCAAAGGCACCACGGCTACCAGCACTACCCCGACTGCTCTGACCATTCTGAGGAAATACATGGAATAGACCAAAACACCAACCATCGGTCAAAAAGTCAGATGCCTGAAACCTTGCCTTACAGCCCTGCGAGTCGCCCCCATGGACATACGGATGAAACATTACATCCCTGATGTGCCTGTACACCACTTATTTAATGTGAGTGTTTAACCATTTTTAATAAATTTGAGCAACTTTATTGCTGCACGGCCAAAGCTGTAATTACTGTACTTTCACTAGGCTGAAGGAGCTGCTCAGAACTCCATGGTTCCAATAATAGGTAACAAAATTCAGAAAAGCCATGTGCACCACTACAGCAGACTAAAGTTCCTCTTACTGCAAGCAGGCTCTTATTGCAGAAAAGTGACAATGTCATATACAATACACCTGCAGAATTGTTCGGCATGTAAACCGAGCTGCTGCACATGCACAGATCACTTTACAGACCAGGCAAAATCCCCGAGTGCCAGGTTGAGTGGCTCTTGCAGAAGAGCGACATGATCTCACACCAGCGAGAACCGGTATTGTTTTAGACCCCTTTCACACCACACCGCCCATAGCGTCAGCGGTAAAACGCCGCTATTTTCGGCCGCTAGCGGGGAGCTTATACCCCCCCGCGAAAGGGTTAAAACCGCCGGCAATAGCGGCGTTTTGCCGGCAGTATTACAGCGCTGCCCCATTGATGTAAACACACCGCTCCAAAGAAGCTGCTGGCAGGACTTTTTTCTGACGTCCTGCCAGCGCACCCTCGGGGCTTTCACACTACACACAACGGTGCAGCTTCTTTAGGGTGGATTGCAGGCACTATTTCTAACGCTATAGCACCTGCAAAACGCCCTGGTGTGAAAGGGATGTTCGGGCCGGTTCAAACCACATGCAGTCGAATTTTTTTTTTTTCTGCATCAAAAAACACAAAGTAGGCTATACAGTTGCCAATGACATTTCACACCAGTGCGGTTCGAGAAAAATAAAAACATGCTGCATTATTCCAGCACTGGTACGTGGTAATGCATCGAAATTGCACTGGATCCCAGTACAAGGAAAAATAAAAAAAAAATGCATCTGGAAATGTTTTAAAAATAGAATGCATTAAACATGCAGAAACTCATCCAGAATGGATCTGGAGTGCATTGTGGTGTGAACCATACCCTTAGTTCTGCCTTAACCAGTTGCCGACCACAATCCTTATACACACACATTGCGGTTTGCAAGTGAAGTGGTTTGCCATGATTGGGACTTAGCAAACCTTGGAAACCATTTTCACCATGAAAAGCCAAAATGGGCAAAGTTTGCTCCAAATGAGCATATTAAAAAAATATGTTCAAATATTTTAAAATCCGACCTCTACAACATTAACCTCCCTGGCGGTACGATTATTTCGGATTTTAGGTGCTAAAAGCGGTACCATTATTTTGCATGAAAATTTGGCGTTTTATATTGTAGTCCTGCAATTCTTAGGAATAACTCTCTTAAATCTGTCCAAACCAGAGTCTAGCAGACATCCCGGGTATGATAAAGTTTGAAAAATGAAATCATAAATTATAATATAAGAAATTATAAATAATTATACCAAATAATAATATAACAATAATAAAAATTATTCAATAATGTAATCACATCAAAAACACTGAAATTTGCTCAGTTGCAGAATTGTCACTGTCATTACTTTTCAGAATTGGATGACGGATCTCCCCACAAATCGCTATCGCTCAATTCTGCGAGTGATTCTAATTTATTATCGCTGTTTTCTAGCTGCTCTAAAATCATTTTTGATGTACAGTGACAGTTTTGGTTGCTATGGACAATCTCCAGTTTCCAGGCATAAAGAACAGTTTTTATTATATAAAACTGCATGCAGGACACTGGGCAGACCACTAGGGACAACGGGGATGTGAAATATTTACATACAGCAATGTAATCTGTAAGATTACATTATACTGTATGTTTACTGTTTATTTCACTTTTTGAATTTGGCGCCGATCTCCGTGCCCGTGCGTCGCAACGCTCGCAGGGAACGGAGATCGCCGATGTGATAGATCGAGCGAGACACGGCTCGCTCGTACAGCGGGGAGACGACGCTGGATCCGAGGGAGAAGGTGAGTATTCCTCCTCCTGGATCCAGCGATGCAGTCCCGAGTCTGACTCGGGGATACCGCTCTTGGTATAAAAAATCCACCCCGAGTCAGACTCGGGAATACCGTCAGGGGGGTTAATAACAAAAAGTTTCACACCAACAGTTCATATTAAATGGTATTTTATTGGTGACAAATGTAAAGTGCTGAACTTCCTCTATAAGTCACTTTAAGATTTCTTGGCTGCCTTGGCTTTTGCTGCCTTGGCCTTTGCTGCTGCTGCTTTGGCCGCTGCCACGGGGGCAGCTGCTGCCTTCGCCACTGGTACAGGGGCTTTTGCTGCTGCAGGTGCTGCCTTGGCGGCTGCTACGGCCTCCCTCTTCTTCTGTTTTGTCTTAATCTGTAAAGAATAAAAAAATATTTAAAATCAACAAGGATAAAAATATTTGCCATAAACCTAATCCAGATCACAGCTCCTTACCCAATGAGCAACCAATTCATATTTATAGCCCCATTTGTAGAAAATCTTTTGAAAAAAAAAAAATAGTGGTTCTAACCTACTCCAAGTGTAAAATTGAATTATACTCCTTCAGTCCAACAATGTGGTGTGCTGAAGCAGCTCTCTGGCTGTGGACATATACAAGTGGCTGGCTGCCAGGTATCGATTCTCCAGCCACTTCTATTGGCCAGGCTGAAATAAAGGTCACTCCCATGCATGGGTGTCGAGTCTGCGACGGCATTTCCGAAGTTCTACAATGAGCTAGCAGGGTTTTGTGACCGGTTTAAGAAACCATTAGACTTTTGCATAAATGCCCCCCCCCTGCCTGGCATCAGTCATGTACACTAGATCATGCACAGCTCAGGTGTACATTTACAGCACCCTTTGAGATGTTGCTTCTGCACGCATACTCATTGCAGCCAGCCACTTAAGTGGCCAAACATTGAGAACACAGAAGTGAAGATGGAAGTGCCCCGGAAATGCAGGATCAGTGACACCACAGCACAGGTGTTAATTTACGGTATATACTAGCAAAATGTGTAAGCCACCGGGGGGGGGATGGCAAAACATTTGAATAAAAAACCACAGGTTTATACTTGCCTGCTCTGTGCAAAATGGCAGAGCAGCCCCAAACCTTGTCACGGGTCACCTGCTGCCGCTTTTGACTCCTTTCTGCCATAATGTAAAGTGGGTTTCAATGGGGGTGCTGCATGCATTTAAAGACGGTGTGGCTTGGCCTCGACCCCATGTCTGGCTTTGAATGACAGCAGTGGGAGCCAATGGCTCCTGCTGCCTCAAAGCCAGTGAGGGGGGAGAGTTGTTGCAGATGGGCACTGCGCTGGATTGAATAAGGGCTCAAGTGGGGGTTTCCTCTTGACAATACCCCACAGATTCTCTATGGGGTTTAGGTCAGGAGAGTTTGCTGGCCAATCAAGCACAGTGCTACCATGATCATGTGACCTGGTATTGGCAGGCGCCAAGTTCTGCTGGAAAATGAAAACCGCATTTCCATTAAGATGGTCAGCAGAGGGAAGCATTAAGGGCTCTAGAAATTCCTGCTAGAGGGCTGCTCTGAATTTGGACTTGATCTAAAACACAGTGGACCAAACACCAGCAGATGACACGGCTCCCCAAATCACTGACTGGAAAATTTTGCATTTCTTTTGGCAGTCCAGGAGTCTGGAAGAAGAGCGGAGAGGCACAGAATCCAAGTTGCATGAGGTTCAGCGTGCCGTTTCCCCAGTCAGTGGTGATTTGGGGGAGCCATGTCATCTGCTGGTGTTGGTCCCCTTTGTTTTATCAAGTCCAGAAGAAACACCAAGTATTGAGCACATACTATGCAGCAGGGATCTGCAATTAGCGGACCTCCAGCTGTTGCAAAACTACATACAAGTCCCATCATGCCTCTGGGTGTCATGCTTGGGGCTGTCAGTCTTGCAATGCCTCATGGGACTTGAAGTTCTGCAACAGTGGGAGGTCCGCTAATTGCACATCTGCTATACATGGACATATTTTTCAGTAAGCCAACATTTCTGTATTAAAATCCCTTTATTGGTCTTCTGTAATCTAATTTTCTGAGATCCTGAATTGTGTTTTCATTAGCTGTAAGCCATAATCAAAAAAATGCTTGAAATATACCTCTATCCCTGTGTGTAAACGCATCTATATAAAATATATGAGTTTCACTTTGTGAATTGAATGAAATTAAAGCGGGGTTCCACCCTAAAGTGGAACTTCCGCTGATCGGAACCCTCCCCCCCTCCGGTGTCACAATTGGCACCTTTCAGGGGGGAGGGGGTGCAGATACCTGTCAAAGACAGGTATTTACACCCACTTCCGGGCATAGACTCCCACGGGAGTCTATGCCTCTTCCTGTCCCTGCGCGCTGTCTGCTGGGACACACGGGTCCCAGAGACAGCGCGGACAACTCCTATTGCGCTGCCCAACGCGCGCATGCGCAGTAGGGAACCGGGAAGTGAAGCCGCAATGCTTCACTTCCTGAATTCCCTCACCTAGAATGATGGCGGCAGCAGCCGAGAGATCGATCGGTCTCGCTGGACCCCGGGACAGGCGAGTGTTTATTAAAAGTCAGCAGCTGTAGTATTTTTAGCTGCTGGCTTTTAATATTTTTTCCCCACAGTGCAGTCCCGCTTTAAACAGATATTCTAATTTTATGGCACACACACCCCTGTATTTTTTGCTGCCTAGTGCAGAAACAAAAACCTCCAGGCAACAGCTAAAGACAAAAAAGGTGGTACACTAAGAATTGCTTGTGATGGGCCAGAAGTCCAATGAAATTGCAAAACCAGCTTTTAGAGAAGTCTGCAGTATCTTTAGCCTCTAAAGATTCATCCTGAAGTATTTGGGGGAAATAGTCATCAGGTAATGTGACTTTGAAATCACATTAACAAAAGATGTAAAGGATCCAAGGCGATTCAATGTAGCTCAGAACTTCCACAGAAGTCACAGAGGTTCAGAAACACGGACCAGAAGTGGAACTCATCATAGCTACAGCCAAAAAATTCCATCAGTGCTCAACTAAGCCCCAGGGAGACCGCTGAATACACACCTTAAATACACAGGGGACCCGTCACCCGTTCAAAGATTTGTAATTCAACCAGGTGGGCCAACATGAACCAGGGCAGTCGTAGGCAACTTCAGCCCTCCAGCTGTGGTAAAACTACAAATCTCCATCTTGCCTTTCTTTGCGAGTCATGCCTGTGATGGTCAGGGTCTTGCAATGTGTCTTGTAGTTTCATAACAGCTGGAGGGCCGAGGTTGCCCCTTTTGGTGGTATGTAATCACTGCTTTTTTTTTATTTACGCTACAAAATAAATCATTTTTTTAAAAAATGCATTTAGTTTCTGTAATAAAATTTTGCAAATAATTTCTCTTGCTAAATTTTGACCAAAAGTGATGCTGCTACATTTGTTAACCCAAATCAGTGTTTAGGACAGATGTTGTGGGGACAGGGGTATCAGTGGTGCATGGTGTGTCGTTTGAGGGGTAATCTATAAACAGCTCTGTAAAATCATCCTCACACAGATCTGCAAATTTGCCCCCTCACCCCAGCACTGAGCTTGGCAGGGAGAACTGTCAGACTTGTTTTTACATAGCGACGGCTGTAATTGGACACAGCCATCACGTGATCGGGAGGGCCCATCACAGTACCCATATCCCGATCTCTGCTCAGCTGGATTCTGTGATAATGATCACAGGATCGAGCTGCAGCATACCCCATGGCCGCTCTGTGAGCGCTTATTCTGAACGTCCAATCAGAACAAGGAAGGGACCACCCGGCAGTTTATGTGCCGCGGCCGGTGATTAAAAACATGCCATTTCAAGCACATTTTAGCAGATCTTCCCAGCACTTACATTCTCTTGCTGACGCAGGATGGCGTTGCGTTTGGCAGTCTTTGCATATGGATTCAGCCTCATCATGATTCTCAAGTTCTTCAGTGGGTTCTTCTTGAGTTCTCTGCGCTTCACTTTCTTACTGAAAATTTCCAAACATGAACATTTAATATTTTCAGTGGCTAAATATCCATGTAGTAAAAACATAGCAATTTGTTTAGGATCAGACCTTCAATTCAAGTCACAGAGTTTCATAAACACGGACCATGAAGTGGAATTCATCATTGAGAAGAGTTTGAACAGTTCTAAAAACAGGCAAAAAAAAAAAAATATATAAAACCAACTTACATTGGAGCACGCAGAGCCTTCTGGATCTCCGGACTCTTCAAGATTCTGCTCAGATCTGTGTTTGTCATTTTGTGCATGGGGAGGCTGTGGAAGGAAGATTATATAGAGGTCGTCAGAACTAGAGAAACTAGACATAAAAAAATTCTTGCAAGGATTTAAGGCAATTGACTGTAGCTCAGAACTTCCACAAATATCACAGAGATTCAGAAACACGGACCAGAAGTGGAACTCATCATGTCTACAGCTCAAAAGCCAACACGGCTTAAAACTAAAAAAAAAAAAAAAAAAAAAAAAAAAAAACACTAAGCAGCCAGTTACACACTTTTACGCATGTTAGCCGTTAAGCAGGGGGCGCCAGCCAAGTAGTAATAAAAAGTTATACTATACTTAGCTGGCGGCCCCGGCTTTTCTCCTTTTACTATTCATATTTGACTTCCAGCTGCCGCTATTGCTGTACTACACGCCACTACTGGACTTAAATATATCTCAAAGATTTACTATTTTCACGTATTACAGTTTACATCAGTCTTGCTCTTAAAAACCTACCTTGCGCCATCTTGTGTTTAACCACTTTAGGACCGCCACCAGGCAGAAATACAGCAGCAGGGTAGCTCTCCTACAAGAAATGGCGTACCTGTACACGATTTTGTGCACAGGCCCAGGGCAGCAGGTTGCTGGCGGCGTGCGCAATTGGACATTTAAATCACTTCTGCTACAAAGGGAAAAAAACGCTAGCTGAAAAGATCCATACTAGTATGATACCTGTAGGTGCAGGCATCATTCCAGTATAACTACTGAAATCAGAGGTCATCCATGGATGTCCTACAAGCAGCAAGTAGTTAAAGGGACATTAAACACAGGTAGGCTTTAAAGAGGAAGTAAACCCTGATGAGTTTACTTCCTCTTTCATTCCCTGCAAAGGCAAAGCATAAATGGACTACTATGCATCACATCGCATAGTAGTCCATTAAGTGTCACTTACCTGACACAGGAGCCAGCGAAGTCACCGCTGTCCCCTGTAGTCCGGCACATCCATCTTCTCTGTGGGGTCTTGCAGCTCCGCCGCTGTCATTCGGCGAAGGTGCGATGACATGACTCCCGCGCATGGGAGCCGACACGCCTGGCAGCTCCGTCGCTGGAAATGCCGCGCTCAGTGCGCCGATGTCTACGGCGCATGCGCCGTAGACAACAGTGCCGGTCTTCGGGCAAATATCTCCTAAACCGTATAGGTTTAGGAGATATTTCTTGGACCTACAGGTAAGCCTTAATCTAGGCTTACCTGTAGGTCAAAGTGTGTTGTAAGGGTTTACAACCACTTTAAAAGATTTATAATCCCATTTAGCCTCTTGTAATTTATACATTGCAGCCAGACAGCACATCCAGGTGGTGGATGTCAATTTCACAGTTAGAGAATAAGTACTGACTGTCTTTTTTCAATTTTTTGTTTAACTGCAATAGTCTTTAACAAGGCAAAAAAAGGTATAGGGCCACACAGACGACTAAGGGCCCACTCACACTAGAATGCCATGGGAAACCAGTGTTCTGTGCCAGTTCCCCACACTGCACTTATGATCTGCAGCAGGTGTCAATGCAAATTTGACATCCCGAACGCAATGGATTTGCCTGCACTAGATGGCACGGTACAAAAAGTACCACAAGACAGAGGTCCAGTGTGTCCAAAAGTAGTGCATGCAACTACTGTTGCGGTGACATTTCAGCCCATTCAAAATGAATGGGGCTGAAAACGCATTGCACAGAACAGCATATAAATGGCCCAGCATTCCTGTGCGATTCACATGCAGCTCCTAGCATGAATTTCCCTTAAATCTTGTTACAGCTCTGAAATGAAAGTGGAACTAAACACCCATACGTGAATTTTATCATTAGGTAAGAATTACATCTATAGGTACTGTAAATATTTCCTAAACATGCATCATTTGGGAGATTTCCTATCAGCCGTGACATCACCGGCACATAGGCTCTGAAGGAATGGCTCCCATGCCATCGCAGCTCCGGACACTCACACAGCCGGAAGTGATGTTGCATACACACGGTCGGACTAAGTTGTCGGAAAATCTGATTGTACATAACGTGATGACGTTATTTCATTACGACGGGACTAGGTTCAGGCTAGTAGCCAATAGCTTTTGGTCTAGGAATTTGATCAGAGCATGCGTGGCACTTTGTCCGTCGGAGTATGCTACACATGACCGGCGTATACGCGATCGGAGCATTTGGTCGGAAAATTTTACCAGCAAGTTGGAAAACTTGGCCTGTCGGATATTCTGACGGAAACAGTCAGATGCAGACCACACAGTCGGAATATCCGACAAAACGTTCCGATAGGACACATTCTGTCGGAATCTCTGACCGTGTGTACAAGGGCTTACAGGTAAAAATAACCGGCAGTTTACCACCGCTTTAATGTGTTGCTCCTCAGAATACTCAAGTAGCTGAACCTCACTTGGCAAAAACATGCAATTTCCCATGCAGCCCTGGGTTCAGCCAACAGCAAGGCTTCATTCACACTTGTGCGACTTGGGATAAAGGTTACTTAAGTCGCAGCCCATTCTTTTTAAATGGCACACATTCAAATTGGTACTACAGTTGCAGCAAATTAGAAGTGGTGCCTACACTACTTTGGAATGTCTTTGGGCCAAAGAAAGTGAAGAAGTCAGATCAAAGCCATACCAAAAAATTTACACTAGAAATCATGTGACCTTGGAGACACCAACATTAATTGAGTGTAGGGATAAAGCCGCTGAAAGCCTTTAAAAGCCACACTCTAGTACAGCGATGGTGAACCTCGGCACCCCAGATGTTTTGGAAACTACATTTCCCATGATGCCCATGCACTCTGCAGTGTAGTTGCACATCATGGGAAATTTTGTTCCCAAACATCTGGGGTGCAAAGGTTCTCCATTACTGCTCTAGTAGAAGCCACCTTTGTCAGAACACTTGTGCATTCATACATACTTGTAGTTGGCCTTTAGGGTGGCTGGTTTGCGCCAAGTGCCATAAAGATCGTCCAGTTTGCGGAAGGCACTCTCTGTCCAGATGCAGAACCGTCCAACATGACCACCGGGAGCCAGCCTTAACAGATTCAGTTTGTTTACATTAAGGAGCGCAATTCCTAAAATGGCAAAACATATGGAAGCTCATTAAAGCCTGAATTCCACAAATATAAAATTTAAGAAAATGACTGAAGCTGGAGATTATGGCTTCCGGTTTAACTGATTGTACCTGGGATGTTTCTGAAGGCTTTAATGATGCCATTATCTTCATTGTAGATGACGCAAGGGCCTTTGCGTTGGATGCGACGGCGGTTTCTCATCTTACCCTTACCAGCACGCATACGTTGGGAAGCATAGACCTGAACAAAAAGAATGGCTAGTTTAGAACAGACTGCATCACTGGCCACACAGGGGCCCCTTGCCTGACTAAACAGACTCAAAAAGCAACAAGTGAGACTTTGACACCATTAATGTTGAGGAAACCAAAACACAAATCAACCCAAAATGCTGAAAGATAGCCATATACCACCAAGTCACCAACTCCCCTGCTCCTCTTCCTCTTGGGGTACCACAAGGCTTTGTCCTTGGACCCCTCCTATTCTCCCTCTATGCCTCTTCCCTGGGCCAGCAGATAACCTCCCATGGCTTCCAATACCACCACACCCAATCACTAGATAAATCTTGCCACATTAACCTCGGCAACATCTCCAGAATTCTCCCCATTCCTGACTGACGCCACAAAATGTATCCACTCCATTTTTTACCGCCTTTGCTTGCGGCCTATGCTTCCCCCATTCAGTCTTAAGAATACTGTTGCTAGACTGATACACCTTACCAACCGATGACTGCTTCCCCTCTGCCAATCCCTTCACTGGCTTCCTCTAACCCCCGTATAAAAATTCTGCTAAACCAACATACAAGGCCATCCACAACATCGCCCCCCCGGTACATCACCAGCCTCATCTGCAGCTATCGCCCAAATCGTCCCTTCATCCCAAAGAACTTCTGCTCTCTAGCTCCTCCCATGCTCGCCTACAGGACTTCTCTAGAGCCTCTCCCATCCTCTGGAACTCTCTGCCCCAGTATGTCTGGTCAGCCCCTAACCACCTTTAGGAGATCCCTGAAAACTCATTTAGGGAAGCCTATCCAGCACCCACCTAACAATTATACCCGAGCCATCCCCATCAGACCATACCCCGCAGCCATTACCTTTTGCACCACCAACCCCCCCCCCCCCCCCCAGAATGTGAGCTCCATGAGCAGGGCCCTACTATATTAAATTGTGCTGTCCCTCTGCATTGTAAAGCGCTGCACAAACTTGGCGCTATAGAAAACCTGTATAATAATTTTATATCAATGTTAGTGTGATTTATTTCAAGCATTTCAAATTTTGATTGCTTACAGCTATGGAAAACCTAAAATTCATTCTCTAAAAAATTTGATTACAGAAGACCAATAAAATAAAAGGATTTTTAATACATGTTGGCCATGTACAGTATAGTATGCACTAAGTACTTGGTCTGGGCTCCTTTTGCATGAATTATTGCATCAATGTGGCGTGAAGGTGATCAGCCTGCGGCACTGCTGAGGTGTTAAGGAAGCCCAGGTTGCTTTGATAGCGGCCTTCAGCACCGTAGGGTCTGCTGTAATTTTTCTCTTGACAATACCCCACAGATACTCTATGGGGTTTACGTCAGGCATGTTTACTGGCCAATCAAGCACAGCGATACCATGATCATGTGACCAGGAATTGGCAGTGTGGACAGGTGCCAAGTCCTGCAGGAAAATGAAATCAGCATTTCCATAAAGCTGGTCAGCAGAGTGAAGCATGAAGTCCTGTAGAATTCCCTGGTAGAGCTGCGCTGAATTTGGACGTGATAAAACACAGTGGACGAACACCAGCAGATGACACGGCTCCCTAAATCAGACTGGAAAATGTTGCATTCTATCGCAGTCCCAGAGTCTGGAGGAAGAGTGGGGAGGCACAGAATCCAAGTTGCATGAGGTCCAGTGTGAAGTTTCCAGTCAGTGGTGATTTGGGGGAGCCGTGTCATCTGCTGGTGTTGGTCTACTGTGTTTAATCAAGTCCAAAAGAACCCCCGACCAAGTATTGAGCAATTATACATGGACATACTTTTCAGTAAGCCAACATTTCTGTATTAAAAATGTTTATTGGTCTCCTGTAATCTCATTTTCTGATACTGAATTTTGTGTTTTCTACAAGCTGTAAGCCAAATTAAAAACTCCAAACAGCTAAAAAGACAAAAGGTGGTGCACTAAGAATTGCTGATGGGACAGAAGTCCGATGAACTAGCAAAACCAGCTTTGGCAAAAAAACTATTTTAAACACAATTCTGCAGTACATTTAGCCTCTAAAGATTCGCCCTAAAGTAATTTGGGGGAAATAGTCACCAGGTAGCGCGACTTTGAAATCACATCCACAAAAGATGTAAAGGATCCAAAAGCAATTCAATGTAGCTCAGAACTTCCACAGATATCACAGAGGTTCAGAAACACGGACCAGAAGTGGAACTCATCATAGCTACAGCCAACAACTCCATCAGTGCTCAACTAAGCCCCAGGGAGACCGCTGGATACACACCTTACACAGGTGACCCATCATCTGTTCAAAGATTTGTAATTCAACCAGGTGGGCCAACATGAACCAGGGCAGCGGTAGGCAACCTCGGCCCTAACAGCTGTGGTAAAACTACAAATCCCATCATGCCTCTGATGGTCAGGGTCTTTCAATGTCTTAATGTTAACTACCCCTGAATTAGGGGGTTACAAGTGGAGTCTGCTATGTTACATTGTGAGGCTAGATACAGCTGCTAAATATTAAAGTAAAATTATATTAAAAATATTTAAACACAAAACCAGAAATGCCTTTAGTTGCAACACACAGCAAAAGTATTCTTTTAAGAAACATTTGACTAAACCGACCAAGTTTAATTTTTCATTTCCTATTTTGTGAAAATTAGCAGGTGGGACAGCAACCTTTTTGTAGACCACTTTTTATTTGGGGGAAAGCGGTTAATGGCTTTAATTTTTAATGATTTTCAGTAACATTTTCTCATGAAATAGAGGGAACAAAAAAAATAAAAAATCTCTAGCCAATTTTTTTTGGACATATCCCCCAGCGTAGAAACCACCACCAGCCTTTTTACCTTCTTGATGTCATTCCACGCTTTGAGCTTCTTCAGCAGCAGAACGGCCTCCTTTGTCTTCTTGTAACTTTCGACTTTGTCTTCAACCACCAATGGAACTTCTGGGATCTCCTCAATGCGGTGACCTAAAATTATAACAAAATGTGGAACAGAATAAGTTACAGAATTCGATTCTAGGAAATTTATTATGAATTTTTATAAACACTACAATCCTAAAAGAAAAGCACTTTCCATGTGGTCAATACATCTGCCATATATAACAGGATGGATTTCTGCTCCTGTGTGCGGTCACTCAACAGGTCACAGGCTTCTGTATGTGAAAACAAGCAGCAGATTGCAATGGTGTAGAGTAGACCATTAGACAATTTCTGGGAATACTTCAAATTAGCTGTACTTTAAAAATGTTATATAAAAAAAGGAAAATAGAAATCACAGCTTTTCAGTTTGGAAGTTTTGCACACCAATTGCTAGCCAATGTGACTAAAGACCGGTACATGGGAAGAAAGCATCAGTGTTGTGCCTTGCAGCCCATTGAAGCTGAGGCACGTATTGTGGACTTTGATTCCACTTAAACCTGGAGAAGTGCCCCTCAATGCAAGGGTTAATTGCTCATTTTGCTAAAGGGGTATACTTTATTTCCTGCAGGCTGCCCCCTCCCCGCGACACCGGTCCTCAGTTTGCAGCTGTCACCATGTAGGACCAGCAGGTCAACACAGAGGATGCCGAGGGTCCACCTATATACCAGAGCACTGCATAGTAAAAAGAAACCACTTGCCATGCAACAGAGAAAAGGGCACGTACCACCCCACTTATCCCCTAGGCCAGGGGTCTTCAAACTATCAAAACAAACTGACAATTTAATGCCCTTAGAAACTTGGGAGACTGACTGTGGCCAGTGGAGTAGAAGATACTCTGGTATTGATGGGAACAAAATAAATTACATCATTAGTGTCCGAGGAAGAGTTCCTCATAAAATGGTGCCAGTGGGAGAATTAGTTTGCCATCTTTTAGGTCCATGTAAGGAAGTGCCCCAAGGGCAAGATAAAGGCAAGTGGAAGGGGCAGATCTGGCCAGCAGGCACCAGTTTGGAGACACAGCAAGGGGTCATTTCTCAGCTCCAGTTAGAATGTAAAGGCTGAAAGTTTTTTTTAACCTTTAAGAAATCTATTTATGAAGGCAACTCTTCTGGGTGTTGCTTTCACCACAGCATCCCCCACCCAAAAATACTTACTGAGCCCCGGCCTGCATGGGAGATGCATCTCTCATTGGCCAAGACAGGAGGGAAAGTCATTGGCTCCCACTGCTGTCAATCAAAGACAGTGAGAAGGGAGGGGAGGGCCGCTGTTCTGCCGAAAACTCCAACTGGCCAAAACCACCACCCATGTCATTTCCAGTGACTCCAGCAGCAATAATTGGAGATTGACGACTTGGCTACTTTCACAGAACACCGCCAGCGTATACACTATACCAAATGCTACTAAAGCTGGTGGGATTTGTAGTTTTCCCCATTGACAGAAGACTGAATAAGTGGCGTGGTAAGGAGAGTCAGGGAGCCATGCACCGCATTTCTTTTTTTTAATTGTGACAGCTAGCAGGGGGGGGAGAAGATCCCCAAATAACTGTCAAAGCTGGGGGAAGCAGCCCTTCCAAAATGTGTTCAACCCATATTCAAGGGGCAACATGTTATGAAAGTGGAACTTCTTTTGCTAGCCTTCAACATGTGAAGGTTGTCCTACTTGTGCTAGATGTTTCCAGGCTATATGCTGGGCGTAATCTGAACAATTATACGGACAGGACCACATGCTTTGGACATACAAAATATGTTATACAATACAGACTCATCAGAACTTCCACAGAAATCACAGGATTCATAAACACGGACCAGAAGTGGAAATCATCATATGGAGCCACACAAAAAACACCAGGAATGAAACCGGTCACTAGTATCCACTTACCTTTAGACATGATGAGTGCAGGCAGGGCAGAAGCAGCCAGTGCAGAGCAGACAGCATATCGCTTCTGGGTTACATTGACTCTGCGGTGCCAGCGTCTCCAGGTCTTTGTTGGGGCGAACATACGTCCTCCTCTACACATCTAAAGAGCCTTATTAAGGAACACAATTTGTAACATCAATAGGGGAGAAAAAAAAAAGCTTCCACTTGCCAAAATTGTACCAAAATTGAAGTCATCTTGCTCAGAAATGAAGTTTACATCAGCCATCCTTCACCAGCATTATGACAGCAGGCAACTGTCGCCAAGTGAGGAGTAAGACGCAAATTACAACATCACAGCAAGCCACAAATTCTGCACTTTGTTTTCTCGTTAGAAAGGATACGTTTCCAAAGGCACCCTGGCCAGAACGGTGCGTACCACCGCCGCGGACACGGGGGATACGGGCGACAGCCCTTCCGGTTCCCCATGATTCGGCACTGGTCTGGTGACCTGGAAACGAGGGAGAAAAAAAAAAAAAAAAGCCATCAGCAAAGTAAAATATTTATTGCATTGCAACTTCTAACGGTCTGAAAAGTTTTCATCAGAACTTCTTGACAATCATTAGTTTCAGAAACACGGACCAATGAAGTGTAGCTCATCATGTGCAAAAACCATTTCAGCAAGAAAAGTTATGACTTGTAAAGGCAGAAGATTTTAATACATTCTATGCATTAAAATAAAAACTGCAGCAGCCCCCTCAATTACTTACCTGAGCCCCATCTCTCTACTAGTATCTAAGACGCCCAGGACACAGCAGCAACACCACTAGTTATCAAAGTCAATTAGGGAGAGGGGACAGGTCAGGGCTCAGAGTCTGAATGGATTCATGGAGCTCTGTAGAAAAATTGGTCCATACGCCGGTTGCTCAATAAAATTAAGAAATATTAGAATAGCCACAGTGAACAAATGCCAATTAAGGCAGTTGACGCGTTTCAGCCTATAAGACCTTAGTAATATGGTGGTTATGACCAAGGCATTATAGGCTGAAACTCGTCAACTGCCTTAATTGGCATTTGTTCACTGTGGCTATTCAATAAAATGGAGACATTTTAGAGCAACAACTGGAGCAATTTTTCTACATTACTCAGCCAGCGACTGGATCGAGCACCTGGGAGCTCTGCTATATCTGTGGTGTATGGGTAGTAGCATTGAATTGTTTATACATGGAGCTCTGACTGGTGCCCTCATAGAGAGCTGCTGAGTGGGCACTCAATAGAAGGGAGGGGCCAGGAGAAGCAAAGAGGGACCCAAGAAGAGGAGGATCAGGGCTGCTCTGTGCAAAACCATTTCACAGAGCAGGTAAGAAAAAAAAAAAAAAAAAAAAAAAAGTTACAATCTCTTTAAAGTGGTTGTAAACCCTTACAAACCACTTTGACCTACAGGTAAGCCTAGATTAAGGCTTACCTGTAGGTCCAAGAAATATCTCCTAAACCTATATGGTTTAGGAAATATTTGCCCGTAGACAGTGGCGCGCAGGCGCACTGAGCGTGGCATTGTCAGCGACGGAGCTGCCGCGCGTGTCGGCTCCCGTGCGCATGCGCGGGAGTGATGTCATCGCCGAATGACAGCAGCGGAGCTGCGAGACCCCACCAACAAGATGGATGCGGCGGACTACAGGGGACAGCGGCGACTTCGCTGGCTCCTGTGTCAGGTAAGTGACACATAATGGACTACTATGCGATGCACAGTAGTCCATTATGCTTTGCAGGGAATGAAAGAGGAAGTAAACCCATCAGGGTTTACTTCCTCTTTAAATACAGCTCAATAGGTGCTTGCTGATCTGAACAAGGTACTTGGGCAGACTAACACTGAAAAGAGATTTAAGATAACTACTCTTGGTTGACAGCAGGCAATACTTCCCCCCTCCTGCATGCCTTTTTTGTAGGGTTCCACCGATACCAAGCATTTGCATTAGTACTTGTGCATATGCTCAGATACCTGAAACTGATACCTTTGCGTGTCAACTTTAGCCTATACAAAAATAAATTGGCTCAAATGGCACTGCAAAGAATTGAATGCGATTTGAAGAAAGTGGCAAGATTCCTGTCCGAATAGCATGCAGTTGCCCCCACCGATTATGTGAGCCCAGGCTTGTCATAGTGACTTCAGCCCAAGTTCACACAGGAGTTGTGTGGGAACCCACATACAATATGGGCAGGAATCACACTGCATTCCTGTTTAAACCGCATGCATTTGCAATGCGATTTGAGACCATTAATTTTGTATGGGCTCAAATTGCACTGCAAAAGGTATCCATACTGGCGGGTACTTGACAGCAAGTAACAATATGCACGGGGGGAGGAGTATTGATTGCAAACTTCATATCCATGTTTAACATGTAGTTGTGGTGCAGTCCCACTAACTTCAAAGTGGCAAGTGACTGGCACTGTTGAATTTCAAATGCAGCATGATGGGTAGGAACTGCAACAAAGTAGTGTGCCCATGGCAATGGGAACTCACCCCTCTGACAGCCATGTAAGTGTTGGGTAGTAGGAGGGTTAAGTTGTGAACAAGGATCAACTGCCTGTTTTTACCATCCCTCAACCACCAGTGTTTACTCCAATTCCAGACTATCTACTTACCAAACTGAACCTAGGAGTGGAGCTACAAACTCCAAGCCACATCAACTGTATTAAGAATTCTAAAGCCCCTCTATACTTTTGGGGCTGTGGAGCCCACTACCCTCAAAAGCCAACCGGAGGCCCATATATAATCTATTGGCAACCCCCTGTAAACACTAAATGTGGCGATGTCATGATCTAAACCTCACAATCAGAAAAGGCTTCATTGAGGAAACAATGAGGTTGATTTACTAAAATGGATCAGACTCTGCAATTATTGCTCTATAGCATGGGTGCTCAACCTGTGGCCCTCCAGCTTTTGCCAAACTACAAGTCCCATCATGCCTCTGGGAGTCATGCTTGTAACCATCAGCTTTACAATGGATCAAGGGACTTTTAGTTCTGCAACAGCTGGAGGGCCACATGTTGAGCACCATGCTCTAGAGCAGGGCTATGCAATTAGTGGACCTCCAGCGGTTGTAAAACTACAAGTCCTATAATGCTCACCCTCTGGGTGTCATGCTTGTGCCCGTCAGTCTTGCTATGCCTTATGGGACTTCTAGCTCTGCAACAACTGGAGGACCGGCAATTGCATATCCCTGCTCTAGAGAAATGTAATTCCAAAACATCTGGGGTGCCAAGGTTAGCCATCACTGCTCTAGAGCTTTGTAAATAAGCATAAGATCTGGCAGACTTCCATCACCCAATCATGTGCAACAAATTTCTTTATTTCTCTTGCATGCGATTGGGTATTACTAAGCTCTGGAGAAACCGCACTTGAAGTGCAGAGTCTATTTACCTTTAATCAACCCCAAAGTGTTCCTTGAATGACGCCCATTCTCAGCAGCTGACCACCTTTGTTCACCAAGCACCACAGCAGCCACATGGCACGGGAGCCAGAAGCTAGCAGAAAACACTGTAGTAGTGGTGTCTATATAGCCGTTTCCAGCTTCCAAGGGGACCCCCACAGGTATGGTATATACATAGTTACATTGGTCCAAGCCATGTAACTACAAAAAAAAAAAAAGAAAAAAAAGACACATAACAAAATTTGTTATGCAAGGGTAAAGCTGGTGATCTACTTTAAAGTGGTTGTAAATCTCAGACATAAAAATATGAACAAAGCATATCCCTCTACAAGTGTGCACTTGTCTCAGTCCAGAGTACTGTAATTTCTGACTGCTGCTTCTGTCCTCTGCTATCTGTACGAGTCACCCTGACAGCGTAAAAAAAAGTTAAAGGCGAGGGCAAAGCCTGTGATTGACAGCCTCAGCTCTGTTCCTGTGTAAAGGGGTGTGTGTGCGTCCCTTCCCAACAATCACCTGACGTAACTCTGCTCCCTATCCCCTTGCTTTTCAGAGCCGAGAAATCATATGGAAATTCTGAACTTTGAACAGATGTAGTGGGAAGAATGTTACAGATAATCTGGTACAACTTAGGCTCGGTTCACACAGGGGCAACACGACTTTTGGAAGCAACTTGGACGTGACTTACACTACTTTAAGTCGCCCCAGGCCAGGCGACTTGCCGTGGCCAATCAGAGAATGAGCTCTCGGGGGGGGGGGGGGACACCATAATTCTCTGAGAATCGCCTCCGTATAGACGGAGATCCGACTAGGAGGTGACCTCCATTGAAATCAGTGTGTACCGGTCGCCTACAAGTCGGATTGAAGTAGTACAGGAACCTTTTCTGAAGTCGGAGCGACTTCAGTAGTGTGCATTAAGACGGCTCTCATTCACTTACATTGATTTTATCATGTTGTGCGACCTGAGGTGACTTGGGGCGACTTGAAGTCGGATCTGAGTTGCCCCTGTGTGAACCGGCTCTTAGGCAGCATTTGTTTCATCCGCATCACCTGAAGCCAGTCACTACACTGTGTAAATTAGGGTTTACAACCACTTTATGTGCAAGAAACCGTCTAAACCGATTCAATTTAAAGTCTACACCCCACCCGTCAGATTACGTACCAGCAAGCTCGCTCACTGAAAACGGCTGCCTGCTGTTCTTGCGCAGGTTGGTGTGAACAAAGTTGACTATATCTGGACGTATAGGAGCCTTGAACACTGCGGGCATAGTCACATTTTTGCCTGACGTTTCCCCCTTTTCGGAGTACACCGTGATCAAAGGACGAGCGCAGGCCTGTGGGGGGGGGAGGGGAGACACAAAACAAGTGGTCATATACATGTTCATAACAAAGACACACTTCACATTGAGAACACACACAATGCTCAGACTCGATTATCGTCAGCCCTCAGTATCAGCATAATGACAGTAGGCAACCGTCACTGAATACCAGGTAAGGCGCAAATTACACCATCATTGCATTGGAGAGAAAACACAAATATGTACAAAGACATCAGGATGAACTCTGGATGTAGAGAAGCCAGTTTTTATTGCAGAGCAATGCTCAGTGATACAATGTATCCTTATAAAGGATGTAGACATGCCACTTATTCCTGGGAGCCAATCAGCTGCTGAGGATGTGTACAGGAGGTGGGTGCTTGCCTTATAGGTGGAGGTCTCTAGGACTTCATTTAATATGACAACACAGGATGACTGTATACTAATCTGTCAGTGTTGATAAGTAGCATTTTTGTTACATGGTTGTATGTATAGCGCCCCCTCACTTCCTGTATGGGCACTTGCGTGTACACAGCAGTCATACACAAAGTTTAGTTTGACGTAGTTGGGGGTGAATTTTCTGTACATGTCATGGGGGATCATTAAAGCCGAATGGGGAAAAGCGCCGCTTATTTATGGTTTTGACAAGTACCACCTCCCCCTCCCGGTCAGATCTGAGCGAAGTTTGAGCACTTTTACAGCCGGGGTGGTAAAGCTGTTTTAGCAGCGCATTTTGGCCGCTAGTGGGGCACTATTTATCCCCGCTAGCAGGCGACAAAAAGGATTACAGCGGAGTGCCAAGTGAAGGTGAACCCCCTGACATTTGGCATGTCATTTTTTCTAGGCACTTAGCTACCACTTTCTCCTGGGGCTCCACAGTGCCGGAGGTTCACCTCTCCCTGCAAACTTCTGAGACAGGTCACAGGTCTCAGAAAATTGCTCAACCAATCACAGCCAGGTGCCCACAGTTAGAATACCGGAGCCGGGGGGGGGGGGGGGGGGGAGAGGCTTCGTTCAATCGCGCCGCTGGACTGTAGGACAGGTAAGTGTCCGATTATTAAAAGTCAGCAGCTACACTTTGTGTGCTTCAATCTCAGCTAATTTCTAGCTCAATGCTAGTACTATCAGGGGCGGACTGACCATCAGGCCACCCGGGCACTGCCTGAGGGCCCTGAGCCACTAGGGGGCCCCGTCAGTTACCAGCCTCAGTATAAACCAGGGACAGTATGTAAAAATCTATGTTATTTTTTTTGCATGCGTCTCTGAAATGTCCCTTACCGACATCCTTTTGGTCTAAAAATCCTGAGATTTTAGCTGCCCCACCTCTCCAGTACCTTCTCAGCCAATAGAAACATGTCTGTGCATACTGTGTGCCCCCATGTCAGATTGCCCCAGGGGCCCTATGAGTTGTCAGTGGGCCCCTGAGTACTATAGATCAGAGCGCACCCCTAAAGACTGTGTCCAGGAAGGAAAGCATCTGGTGCGACTATAGGTGCAGCATCACAGTGCATGCAATGTTAGTATATATGGGGGGGAGCAGCATGGAGTAAGCATTGCATCCTCATGCAGCATTTAGGGAGAAGATGCATGAAGGATAAATGTGGCCTGAACCTCTGCATCAGCTAGGTCAGCATGGAGGATGAATGTGGTCCTCAGCCAGTGCATGGGCTAAAGCAGCGTGGAGTATGAGTGTGGTCCCCAGCCAGCACAGACGGCAGCATGGAGGATGCATGTGGTCAGTCTCAGCATCATGAATGTGGTCCCAGGTAGTGCATACGTCTGCATGGAGTGTGAATGTGGTCCCAGGCAGTGCATACATCTGCATGGAGTGTGCGTGCGGCCTATGTGTATGGGGGGCGGATGCATGGAGTAGGAGTGTGGTCTCGGTCTATGGAAGTCGGTGTGGAGGGTGCAGTCAGTCTATGGGGTGAGGTAACGCGCAGGATGGAGTATGGCGGGGAGGCCTCATGGCGGACAGCCGGGCCGCTCTCCGGTAACACGCGGTGTCTCCGGCCCGGTCCTCTCCCGCTCAGTGCCGGGCGATACCCGGGGACCGGACACACAAAACTCCCCTCACCCTCCTCCCGCTGTACCCACCAATCTACACCCTCCCGCTACCCCGCGATTCCCCCCGCCGCTCCTCACCATGCTGACGGCCGGGCTCAGGCTGCTGCTCGATGGCGGCCGCAGAGAGAAAAGGGAGGAGCTTCGGCGACGCGGCACTATATCCCCCTCCGCCCGAGAGGAGAAGGTGGCCGCGCCTGCGCAGTGCACACCCCACGCCTCACCGGCACCGAGATCCCCTCCTCCCCCCGCTCATTACCCGACTACATACACCGCCCGCGTCCTCTCCTCTCCCCCTACACCGGGATTTGTATTTAACGGGCTAAAATATCATCTCCGTCACCCGCAAACCCCGAACCCGGGGACTATTTCGTGTCGCGGAGTGATCTGGCGTTGATGATCGGGCAGGAAGTGACGAATGAAAGACTCTACAGATCACTTCAAATCAGATAAATAAACAGAAGAATGTTTTATTATCTCTGTCTGTGCGGATTTATTTAGTTTTGAGGCTGTTTTTGATGTGTTTTATTGGTTTCCAGTAGTAGGGAGGACGGAGGTACTTCCGGGGGTGCGTAGAGACCCGGAAGTGACGTTTATGAGGCGCTACAGATCACTTCAAATCAGTAAAATTCGGAGAGCTTTACGTTCCATTTTTCGTTTCGGTGGATATTTTGTGGTTTTTAAGCTGTTTTCTTCGAAGTTTCTTGTTTCCAGTAGTAGGGAGTGCGGGAGTACTTCCGGGGCGGTGACCCCGGAGTGACAGGGCGCGCAGTTCGGATGGCAGAGGAGGGGAGGATGTGGAGGGACCGGCACGGGGCGGCCAGTGAGCTCTTCTCCTTCCTCAGCGGGTGAGTGTCACCTCATTGGACACACCGGGAGGAGAATGTCACTTCTTCATTCTGTGGTGTCCATAGCAACCAATCACAACTTTATCTGACTTTTTGGTTGCTATGCGTTACCGCCATTTCCTGTTTACATTTCCTTTTTTTTTTTTTTTTTAATTAACCACTTAAGGACCAGGCCTTTCGTTATGACATTTGTTGTTTAAATCAGTATTTTTTGCTATAAAAAAAAAAAAATATTGGAGCCCCCAAATATATATATATATGTGTGTGTGTGTATTTTTTTTAAAAATTTTTTAGCAGGATAAAATGGCAGGTGTTGCAATTTTTTAATGCCACGCTGTATTTGTACAGTGTTTTTTCGAACACAATTTTTGTACGGGGGAAATACACTTTTAATACATATAGGAATGCAACCAACAGGACCTACATGTTGCCGACATGCCAAATGAGCAGTATTATAAAAGAAGCACCCCCCCCCCCCCCCAAAAGAAAAAAAAAAAAGATAAAAAGATACTAGGGACTTTAGAGCAGAGCTTGACAAATTTGCTTTGAATCTAGGAGCCAGTTAAAAAAGTTAGGCCAGTTTTTTTAAGAGTGGTATGGATTGTCAGCTCCCGGGGTAAGGCCAGTAATTTTCACCCCCCCAACTCACAACGGAGCACCCAGTCAATAACTCCAATGTAATGCTATTACATCAGGGTTATGGGCTGACCAGAAAGAGTAAGGCTGGCAGCAGATGGAACTGGTTGGCTCTAGCAGGTGGCACTGGTTGGTGGCACTGGTTTGGAATTGGCAGATGGCACTGGTTGGCGCTGGCAGGTGGCACTGGTTTGGGACTGACAGATAGCACTGGTTGGCGCTGGCAGGTGGCACTGGTTTGGGACTGACAGATGGCACTGGTTGGCTCTAGCAGGTGGCACTGGTTTGGGACTGACAGATGGCACTGGTTGGCGCTGGCAGGTGGCACTGGTTTGGGACTGACAGATGGCACTGGTTGGCGCTGGCAGGTGGCACTGGTTTGGGACTGACAGATGGCACTGGTTGGCGCTGGCAGGTGGCACTGGTTTGGGACTGACAGATGGCACTGGTTGGCTCTAGCAGGTGGCACTGGTTTGGGACTGACAGATGGCACTGGTTGGCGCTGGCAGGTGGCACTGGTTTGGGACTGACAGATGGCACTGGTTGGCTCTAGCAGGTGGCACTGGTTTGGGACTGACAGATGGCACTGGTTGGCTCTAGCAGGTGGCACTGGTTTGGGACTGACAGATGGCACTGGTTGGCACTGGCAGGTGGCACTGGTTTGGGACTGACAGATGGCACTGGTTGGCGCTGGCAGGTGGCACTGGTTTGGGACTGACAGATGGCACTGGTTAGTAAAAAGTAAAGGTGGGGGGAGGTTGCGCTATGGGGCAAATTGGTATAATTGTGGTATGAGCGGTCTCTATTTAATTTCCCACCCTATGTGGGTGGAAATACTGATGAAATAAGGGGAAATAGACTTGGCGCTATACCTTTTAAGTTGCAATATTAAATGGTGAAAAGCAAAATTTAAATTAAAAAAACTATAATTTATATAAATTTTCCAGCTTGCTGGAAAGTGATAAAAAAAAAACCACAAACAGTTCTATTTATAACAACCACTTATCTTTAGTGATTTTTTTAAAACTCTAATGATTTTTTAAAAGGAAACCACATACACCTGTGTTAGTACCGTGAAAGTGCTAACCTTATTATGGGAGCAGCAGTTGCAGACACTGTTTTGAAGACACTCACGGAAGATTTTTCACTGTTCATCAAATTATTATTTTTCACTTGTTATTATTCACATGCTATTTAGGATGTGGCACTCAGTACACTGCTTATGAAAAAGTGGGATTTTCACTAATTAACATTTTATGAATTTGATATTAGTTTGATATAAATTAACTTTTAGGAATACCTTTTTTAATTGCTTTTGATATTTTATGCTCAAATTTCACTTGGGTTTTTTAATGGTTGTCACTTGCATTTTATTACCAATCATAGTAATTGTATGTTTATTTATGGTTTATTTCGCATAATAAGGTTAGCACTTTCACGGTACTAACACAGGTGTATGTGGTTTCCTTTTAAAAAATCATTAGAGTTTTAAAAAAATCACTAAAGATAAGTGGTTGTTATAAATAGAACTGTTTGTGGTTTTTATCACTTACCAGCAAGCTGGAAAATTTATATAAATTATAATTTTTTAAATTAAAATTTTGCTTTTCACCATTTAATATTGCAACTTAAAGGTATAGCGCCAAGTCTATTTCCCCTTATTTCATCAGATGGCACTGGTTGCCCGTTGGCACTGGCAGGTGGTGCTGGCAGGTGGCACTGATTGGCAGTGGCACTGGCAGGCATTGGCAGGTGGCACTGGTTTGGAAATTGCAGGTGGCACTATTGGCACTGGCAGGTGGCATTGGTTGGCACTGGAAGGTGGCGCTGGCACGTGGCTCTAATTGGCAGGTGGCACTGATAGATGGCAGTGGCACTGATTGGCAGGTGGCACTGGTAGGCATTGGCAGGTGGCACTAATGGCACTGGCAGGTGCCACTGATTGGCGGTGGCACTGATAGATGGCACTGATTGGCAGTGACACTGGCAGGTGGCACTGGTTGGCAGTGGCAGATGGCACCGATTGGCACTGGCAGGTTGCACACTGAACACTCAGTAACTGTGAAACGGACAAGTAACAGAGAGGAGCTGTCAGAAGTGAGCTTAATGTGGGGGGTGGCCGGGGTGGGTGCGACCCAGCAGCTATCAAACACCAGCCAATGATTGTGCTGCTTAACGAAAGGGGTGGGGTCACATACACGTAGTGGCCCGCCCAGATCACATTGGCTGGTGTTTGACCAGCCGGGTCCTGCCCACCCCCGACATCAAGCTCAAATCTGACAGATCCTTCCCTCTCAGTTACTTGTCAGTTTCACACACTCAGCGGCTCTGGCAAGCATCAAGCGCCCGCTGGGTGTGGAGAAGGGAGGAGAACGGCGGTCAGTGTTAATGCACTGCATGCCTGGGGCATCGATAGTGAGTGGGCTGGTGGCAGCCTAGGCGCCAGGGTGCGATTTCTGGTTGCCATGGCGACCTGGTGCCTGGGTTTGTCGAGCCCTGCTTTTAGAGGCAATTCAACAATATATGAAAAAGATATAGAAATGTATTATGATAAAATGTATGGTACAAACACCACCAACAAGAAATGACATATAGCATAAGCAAAATAGTATAACAGATATAAAACAAATGCAGATCCTTAAGTATTACACCCAACGCGTTTCTGGACCTGTGTAGAGTCCTTTCTTCAGGGGCATTTTGTTTGAAGTAATATTGATATTCTATAATGAGACAAATTCACACATGAGATTCATATGCAGGGTTACAGAATATGTATGTGTATATGTAACCCTGAATATGAATCTCATGTGTGAATTTGTCTCATTATAGAATATCAATATTACTTCAAACAAAATTCCCCTGAAGAAAGGACTCTACACAGGTCCAGAAACGCGTTGGGTGTAATACTGAAGGATCTGCATTTGTTTTATATCTGTTATACTATTTTGCTTTTGCTATATATGTCATTTCTTGTTGGTGGTGTTTACACCATATATTTTATCATAATACATTTCTATATCTTTTTCATATATTGTTGCCTCTAACGTCCCTAGTATCCTTTTTTTTTTTTTTATGGGGGGGGGGGATGGGTGGTGCTTCTTTTACAATACAGCGGGTAAAATAAGTATTGAACACGTCGCCAGTTTTCTAGGTAAATATATTTGTTAAGGGGCTATTGACATGAAATTGTCAGCACAAATTAATATCAGCTGGTTCAGTCTCCACTGATGGCCTATAGCAGGGATATGCAATTAGTGGTCCTCCAACTGTTGCAAAACTACAAGTCCCATCATGCCTCTGCCTCTGGGTGTCATGCTTGTGGCTATCAGTCTCGCTATTCCTCATGGAACTTGTAGTTCCGCAACAACTGGAGGTCCGGCTAATTGCATGTCCCTGGCCTATAAAAAGGTGTCTCATTACCAAGGTGTCACACAACAAACATCTTATGATGCGTAAAAGCAAAGCGCTCTCTCGAGACCTTTGCAACCTTATTGTTTTAAAACATACTGATGGCATTGGTTACAGAAGGATTTTTAAACGTCTGAATGTTCCAGTGAGCACTGTTGGGGCCATAATCCAGAAGTGGAAAGAACATCAATTCATAAACCGACCACAGCCAGGGGCTTCCTTGCAAGAGTGAAAAGAACGATCCGAAGAATTGTCTAAGAGCCAAGGAGCACTTGTGGAGAGCTTCAGAAAGATCTAGAATTAGCGGATACAACAATAAATAATGCACTCACCCCCCCATGGCCTGTATGCACGCTCACCACACAAGGCTCCATTGCTGGAGAAGAAGCATGTTGAAGCTCGTTTAAAGTTTGCTGCACAACATTTAGACAAGCCTGTGAAATACGGGGAGAATATAGTCTGGTCAGAGGAGACCAAAATGGAATTCTTTGGATGTCATAATACATACCATGTTTGGAGGTCACATGGCACATCAAAAACACCCCCCATACCAACAGTGAGGTTTGTAGGTGAGAACATCATGGTGTGGGGCCGGTGGTACTGGCAAACTTCATATCATTGAAGGAAGGATGAATGGGGAAAAATGCACCAAGTAGAGCACAATTAATGGCCAAGAATCATTATGGCGACCTTGACTAAAGTGTTTCACAATTCTTTCTATGCAAACAATTCTCTCTGCTCTTCTGAAGCCACACCCCTCAAAAGAAAGGAAGAGAAAATCTGGGCAGTTTGCCAAGAATCAAAACATTCTTTATCAGTTGAACTTAAGTATAAACATTGTAACAATTTGTCAATGGAATAGACTTTGTGTGTAAGTGAAAAAAGACTACATCCCTGATGAAGTCACATGACGATACGCGTGGGAAGGAAGTGCTTGTGGATACAGGAAGCCACGTCTGAGAGACGAAAAAGGAACATTTTAAACTGCTATCTGGCATTTTTAAACTGATTTGTTTGTGAGTACCTTTCCATTTGTTTGAGTTTTGTAATAAAAGTGTATACATACTTCACCATTTGGAGCCCTCCTGTTTCCTTCTCTGTGAGATCCTGCCTTAATGTGGGGAGAAGTCCTCCTAGCTTGGAACTAAGGGTACACCGCTGTCACCATCTGAGACCTTGGTCTCTTTATGCTGTTTGCCTTACAGCAGTAAGGTAAGGGGCCACCCTATATGTTAACTGCGGGACACTGAAGAGACACCAGAGTGTGCACAGTTTACGTTGTATTGCACCTGCTACTACGAGAAGCACTTTACGGATTTTTTTGCCACTTTTTTTATTTTTGTTTGCAGTTTGAGAGACTTCTACATTTGTTTGCACTGAATGTTTCACTATTTAATTTTGCTTTATACACACTTTGTGTGATACTTTATTTATTTGCATTTATCACTTTATGGGTATATGCGATTTCTTTTCTATTTATGCGATTTTATGTGTTTCTATTTACACCGAGTAAGAAAATCTATTTATTGGTATTCATCACTATAAGGTGATTTTATGCGATTTTCACTTTGGTCTATGCGATTTTATATATGTGGTTTCTATTTCTTTACATATATATATATATATATATATACCAAAACAAAAAGGGTATATTTTAAAGCCGGCCTATACATGTATAAGTATAGGTATATTTTGGATGATGCACATGACATACACACTAGCTCTTTCTAAATAGGATGTATCTCTTAGGGAGACAGCTTATGGACCTTGTATGTGTATATAGGTCCTTGCTCACATATTACACAAACATACATGGATCATGTGAGGATCTAATGGGTAGTTCACTATCTTCCTGTACTATGTAATTTTGTATTTATATTTTTATTTATGTGTATATTAAGGGTAATTTTAATTAGGAGGTCTATGTTTCTTTCTTTCATGTATTGTTTTTGGCGTAATGTTCATTTTGCCTGTTCTGCTAAGGAGGTCGCCAGTAGTTCGGCGATCGTTTGTGTTCATTCAATTATCTCTCCCCTGTATTGAGAACCGAGCTGGCCGCGTCCGGTTACCATGACGATGTGCAGCGTCATGTGGGCTGGATAGTGCAGGGCTACGTGATTGGTTGACAGGGTGTGAGACTGTTGAATATATATTGGCCGTCGGCGTCGTGTAGCCACGCCCTCTGTTGAAGTCGGAAGTGACGAAACGCGTCAGGGCGTGGCCTACACGACGCTACCGGAAGTGAGGTGTGCGCTCCACCGCTGACCACAGACCAGGAAGTGATGCACAGTGTACACAGAGGAACACTTGTGGATGGCTCGGGGATCTGAATAATCGGTGAAGTACACAATTTTGAAATGCTGATGATGTTTTAAACAATGTACGCAGATATTTAAATGGGTGATTTTATTATTTTGTGCGAACCTTTTAAAAAATAAAACAGTATTATGCTATGTGCACACTTTGTTTTATTTTTATGACAAACTTGGAGGACTGTTTGGAACTGCAACGCTAAGGTGATATATTACCATACTCAAGGAAGTGACTACTCCTTAAGGCTTGTGTTTTCAGCAGTGTCTGGTGAGTTTAACCCCCTAGGGGGTACGCATCGCATGTGGTGACGCACTCCCGGTTTATGGTGGAAGAAAGGTCGACAGCACTTTGATCACCGTGCAATGCTGATTAGATCACTATAGACACCTTATCTGCACATTAAGAACTTTTTAGTGATTGCTCGTACATTGCTATTTCTGTAAAGGACTTTCTACAGAGCGCTGTTTTAATGCGGATATTCTCAGATTTATCTTGATGAATTGTTTGTATTACTTTTTTATGTGTATATATATATATATATATATATTCGTTTGGAATGCTTTGTTGCACTAGTCACTTTGATCACTGATCACGATTTATCACGGGAATCAGAATTTATGCACAGATAATTTATGTTTTTATTGGTTAGCATTTCATGGATTAATATTATTTAGTTTAAGGGAGCGCAACACCATTTATTTGATTTGTTGCTATATGTTTCAGTGGTAGGGCTTATACCTCTGTCAGTGTTTGGCTGCAACCCTAATTGAGGCTTAAAGCGGAGGTCCACCCTAAAATGGACCTCCGCTCATCGGAATCCCCCCCCCCCTCCGGCGCCACAATCGGCACCTTTCAGGGGGGAGGGGGGTGCAGTTACCTGGATAATCCAGGTAACTGCACCCACTTCCGGGCTAGCTCTCTGCGGAAAGGGGCGTACGTTATGCCCCTTTCCGCAAGCGCCCGCCCCCTTCAGCAAGTGCCCCGCTGCCTGCTGGGAAACACACAGCTCCCAGAGGCAGCGGGGACCGTCCGGATTGCGCCGCGCGGCTCGCGCATGCGCAGTAGGGAACCGGGAAATGAAGCCGAAAGGCTCCACTTCCTGATTCCCATACCCAAGATGGCGGCGGCAGGACCCGATAGACGAGCGAGCGATCGGCTTCGGGTGCCGACATCGCGGGCGCGCTGGACAGGTAAGTGTCACTATTTAAAAGTCAGCAGCTGCAGTATTTGTAGCTGCTGGCTTTTAAAAAAAAAAAAAAAAAAAAAAAAACGCAGAGTCCCGGTGGACTCCCGCTTTAATAGATTTTTGATAGCGCAGGGATACTTTTGTCTATTACTTTAGCTTAAAACACTAAACCTCTTTCTGACGTTTGTTGGTTTCAAGATATAAAATCTTTTTTTTTTTTTTTTGCTAGAAAATTACTTGGAACACCCAAATATATATTATAATATTATTATTATTATATATATATTTTTTTTTTAGTAGAGACCCTAGAGAATAAAATGTGGTTATTGCAATATTTTATGTCACACTGTATTTGCGGAGCGCTCTTTCAAAAGCAATTTTTTGGGGAAAAAAATTAATGAATAAAAAAAAAGAAAACTAACCAGTAATGTTAGCCCATTTTTTTTTTTTTTTTTTTTTTTTTTTGTATAATGTGAAAGATTTTACGTCACGAGAATCGTGATCTTTTTATTCTAAGCAAAAAAAAATGTAATTCTCATTTTGGCCAGAATCGTGCAGCTCTAACACCAAGACATTCTTGATAACATTTGCTGCCATCTTGCAGGATGGTGAAGATGAAACGAAGGGAGGACATTTCAGCAAGACAATGATACCAACACACAAAGCCAAGGAAACTCTCAATAGATTTCAAAGAAAATAAATCTGCTAGAATGGCTCAGCCAATCACCTGACTTGAATCCAATAGAAAATCTTTGGAAAGAACTAAAGATCAGAGTTCATAGAAGAGGCCCACGGAACCTTCAAGATTTGAAGAGCAAAATCACACCTGAGCAACGCATGCGACTCGTTTCTTCATACAGGAGGCGTCTTGAAGCCTTCCTTACCAACAAAGGATTTTGTACCAAGTATTAAATACATTTCAGTTTAGCGTGTTCAGTACATGTTCCCTGTGTCCTTCCATTTTATTACACAGAACTTCATTTCTGAACGTATTCGTTTGGGTGTCTTTGTATGTATGGATTGTCACCGACATGTGGGGGAAAATTTCATGTCAATAGCACCTTTTAGAAATCTATTTACCTAGAAAAATTATTACATGTTCAATACGTATTTTACCCGCTGTATATACCCCAATTTTTTTGTATAATATGAAAGATGATATAACGCAGAGTACATAGATACCGAACATGTCACGCTTTAAAATTGCGCACCCTCGTGGAATGGCGACAAACTACGGTACTTAAAAATCTCCATAGGCGACGTTTTTTAACCACAGCCCCCGGAAGAATTTACCTCTTCCTGACCAGAGCACATTTTGCAATTCGGCACTGCGTCGCTTTAACTGATAATTGCGCGGTCGTGTGGCATTGCACCCAAACAAAATTGACGTCCCTTTTTTCCCACAAATAAAGCTTTCTTTTGGTGGTATTTGATCACCTCCTGCGGTTTTTATTTTTTGCGCTATAAACAAAAAATAAGTGTAAATTTTTTTTTTTTTTACTTTTTGCCATAATATCCCCCCCCCCCCCCCCAAAAAAAATCAAATTTTTTAGATAAAAAAAAAAAATCTAATTTCTAATAAAAAACTTTTTTTTTTTTCTTCCTCAGATTAGGCCGATATGTATTCTTCTACCTATTTTTGGTAAAAACAATCACAATAAGCGTTTATTGATTGGTTTGCGCAAAAGTTATAGCGTCTACAAAATAGGGGATAATTTTATGGCATTATTATTATTATTTTTTTTTTTTTATTAGTAATAGCGGTTATTTGCAATATTTATTTATTTATTCCATGACTGCGACATTAAGGCGGACACATCGGACACTTTTGATACTATTTTTGGACCATTGTCATTTATACAGCGATCAGTGCTATAAAAATTCACTGATTACTGTGTAAATGACACTGGCAGGGAAGGGGTTAAACACTAGGGGGCGATCAAGGGGTTAAGGTGTGTCCTAGGGAGTGATTCTAACTGTGGGGGGGGGGTGGGCTACCACTGACAGGACAGCGATCACTGCTCCTGATGACAGAACGGGGAAATGCCTTGCTTACATAGGTATCTCCCCATTCTTCCGCTCTGTGACACGATCGTGGACATAGTCCATGGGAGCTGCGGCCACGGAGCATGCGGCATGTGCCCACAATGCCGCATCTTAAAGGGGATGTACCTGTACGCCCTTTTGACCAGCCGTTCCATTCTGGCGACGTATATAGTTGTGCGTTGGTCGGCATGTGTTTTAAAAAAAAAATTTTTTTTTTTATTTTTTTTTACAGGTTACCTGTTTAGAGTTACAGAGGAGGTCTAGTGCCAGAATTATTGCTCTCGCTCTAACATTCATGGCAATACCTCACATGTATGGTGCAAACACAGTTTACATATGCATTCTCTACTGCGCGTGCGGATAGAGACACTTAAAATAAAACATTATTTATATATATATATATATATATATATATATATATATATATATATATATATATATATATATAAATGTTTTTATTTTAAGTGTCTCTATCCGCACGCGCAGTAGCGAATGCATATGTTTTTTTTTTTTTTATTACATGCCCCTTTTAAAAAAAAAAAAAAAAAAAAAAAAAAAAATTGATCACTTTTACTGCTATCGCAATGAATGTAAACCTCTCTTCTGATAACAATACAGCATGACAGGTCCTCTTTTATGGAGAGATCTGGGGTACGGCTGGGGACACGATACGGGTGGCCGGCGGCGGGAATGAGAGCCAGAACGGGGATCTGTCAATGTAAACAGACATATCTCCATTCTGACAGGGGAGTTAGAGAGAGTTCTGCTGTTCCTAGTGATTAGGAAGGAACAGCGATCTCTCTCCTCCTCCAGTCAGCCCAGCCCACATACAGTTAGAAACACACCCCAGGGAACACATTTAACACCTTAATCGCCCCCTAGTGTTAACCCCTTCCCTGCCCGTGACATTTATACAGTAATCAGTGGCTATTTTTAGCTCTGATCGCTGTATAAATGTCAATGGTCCCAAAAAAGTATCAAGTGTCCAATCTGTCCACTGCAATGTCGCAGTCCCGCTAAAAATCGCAGATCACCGCCATTACTAGTAAAAATCTAAATTAATAATAAAAATGCCATAAATCTATCCCTTATTTTGCAGAAATGATAACTGTCAATATACGCTTATTGCAAATTTTTTTTAATTTTATTTGCCTAACCTGATGAAGACTTTATTTATTTTTGATTTTGGGCTATTTATTATAGCAAAAATAAATATTGTTTTTTTTTTTTTTTCTTCAAAATTGTCGCTTTTTTTGTTTATAGGCAAAAAATAAAAACCGCAGAGGTGATCAAATACCACCAAAAGAAAGCTCTGTTTGTGGGGAAAAAAGGCTGCCAATTTTTGTTTTTTTGGTACAGCATCACACAACCGCGCAATTGTCAGTTGAAGCGACGCAGTGCCGTATCGCAAAAAATGGCCCGGTCATTAAGGGGGAAAATTTTCCAGTCTGTAAGTGGTTAAAGGAGAAGTCCAGCCTGAGCTCGTTTGACTGTACTTCTCCTATGGATCATAAGAGTGCAGTTCGTTTTGCACTTCTGTTGACCCTTTTTCAGCTGAGGTCACCAATGTCAGTCCAGGAGTCCAGGCACCGCATCATCCCGACCACGAGTCTAGATCTGCCAGGTGCCTGGACTGTCACCCGTCTCAGCCTCCCAGCGACCCACTGAGAGCCTAAGATGGCCACTCCGCCCCCTCCTCGAGCCACTGAGAGCCTAATACGGCCGCTCCGCCCCCTCCTCGAGCCACTGAGAGCCTAATACGGCCGCTCCGCCCCCTCCTCGAGCCACTGAGAGCCTAATACGGCCGCTCCGCCCCCTCCTCGAGCCACCGAGAGCCTAAGACGGCCTCTCTGCCCCCTCCTCGAGCCACCGAGAGCCTAAGACGGCCTCTCTGCCCCCTCCTCGAGCCACCGAGAGCCTAAGACGGCCTCTCTGCCCCCTCCTCGAGCCACCGAGAGCCTAAGACGGCCTCTCTGCCCCCTCCTCGAGCCACCGAGAGCCTAAGACGGCCTCTCCGCCCCCTCCTCGAGCCACCGAGAGCCTAAGACGGCCTCTCCGCCCCCTCCTCGAGCCACCGAGAGCCTAAGACGGCCTCTCCGCCCCCTCCTCGAGCCACCGAGAGCCTAAGACGGCCTCTCCGCCCCCTCCTCGAGCCACCGAGAGCCTAAGACGGCCTCTCCGCCCCCTCCTCGAGCCACCGAGAGCCTAAGACGGCCTCTCCGCCCCCTCCTCGAGCCACCGAGAGCCTAAGACGGCCGCTCCGCCCCCTGAGCGAGGAGGGAGTTGAGCAGAGAGCTGTGACTGACAGTCTACATCTCTCTGCTCACGGAGCTCTGAAAACCGAGCGATCAGTGATGTTTGATCGCTTGGTTTTCAGTTCAGAGGGTCTGGGGGGGGGGGGACAGATGAAGCATCCACCTAGGTAAGTATGAATAGGAAAAAACAAAACAAAAACTTTTACTTCACTTTTAAGGGGAAAAAAAACTGAGAACCAGAAGTGATGTCTAGGTCCTCCAAGGGCATAGACATGTGTGGCGGCAATCTTGCCATCGTTTATCTCAATGGCAAGGCACTCCCGAAGCCGGATGGTTCCCGGACTCTGTGATCGGGAGGGGGGCGCTAACCTCTCCCGCTGCTTCTAAAAGTGATCCTGTGACAAATCCACCACAGGGACCACTTTTATATGAAAGTCTGGCACCTGAGGGAAAAGGAAAATACCGCGGTTACCGGTTATGGCATCTAGCTGCAGCCATAACTTGGTATTTAACGTCAAAGTAATGACGTATTTTCCCAGTTAGGCAGTTGGCAAGTATAGTAGTAGAACTATAGGCAAATCATGTTTTTGTTATTTTGCAGAGAGTAAGAGGAAGGTTATAATATTTCTCTTTCTTTTTTACCATCTGTGCCCCATTGGGGAGATTTATCTTCACTTCCTGTCCCATAGAGGAAACAGGAAGTGAGAGGAAATATATCCAAACTGAGGGAATCCCTGGTTGTCACCACAACTAGTGTCCCCATTTGGAAGATTTCTCCTCTATTCCTGTTCTGGTTCTCTTATGAGCCTGGCCATCTTGTATTGTAACTTGTATTGCCCCCCTTTTTATATTGTAAAGCACTGCGCAAACTGTTGGCGCTATATAAATCCTGTTTATTAATAATCCCAAAATTTGGGATTTTCTTTAATTTTCAGTGATAACAGTAAAAAAAGACAAATAGGGGGGGATGTCCATGATGGGCGACACACTCTATGCAAAACTTAAGTAACCACCTCAGCTGTGGAAGATTTTACTCCCCTTCATGACCATGGCATTTTTTTTTTTTTTGCAATTCAGCATTGCGCTACTTTAAGTGGAAATTGCGCGGTCATGCGACGCTGTACCCAAATTACATTTATATCACCTTTTTCACACAAATCAAGCTTTCTTTTGGTGGTATTTGATCACCACTGGGTTTTTTATTTTTGCGCTATAAATTAAAAAATTAAGAAAATTTTGAAAATAAAAAAACTATTTTTTTTTTGTTTTTTTTTTTTTTGCTTTGTTCTAAAACATATCCAATAAAATAATTTAAGAAGTAAAATATTCTTCATAAATTTTGGATAAAAAAAGTATTCTGCTACATGTCTTTGGTAAAAAAATAAATAAAAATAAACCCCCCCGATTAGTGTATATTGATTGGTGTGTGAGTTTTTATAGCGTCTACAAACTATGGGATATATACTGACATTTTTATTTATATATTTTTATACTGGTAACAGTGGCAATCAGCGACTTGTAGCGGGGACTGCAATATTGCGGCGGACAGTCTTGACACTGACGCTGAGCGGGAGATAGACTGTCCTCACCAGTGACATTAATTCAGTGATAATAGTACACACTGTCACTGTACTAATGACACTGGCTCAGAAGCGGTTAACATCTGGGGGCGACCAAATGGTTAAATGTGCTCCTAAAAATGTTTACTGTGTGTGTGATATGTGCCGCTTTTTACAAAACCAAAATGTTTGTTTCTCCGTGCTTTCCCAGTCTAAAACATTAAAACATGACAGGGGTTCTAATTCTTTTCCCAATCCAAAACTATGAGAAAAAGTTTTGTCTCGGAGGATTCTGATTCTTCAGACTTAAACTGGCTGCATGCTGCTTCCAGGCTCTCTAGACCAGTGATGGTGAACCTTGGCACCCCCAGATGTTTTGGAACTACATTTCCCATGATGCTCAACTACTCTGCAGAGTGCATGAGAATCACGGGAAATGCAGTTCCAAAACATCTGGGGGTGTCAAGGTTCACCATCAATGTTAAGATACAAGGGTGTCAGCTCTTTAACCACTTAAAGCGGAGGTCCACCCTAAAGTGGACCTTCCGCTCATTGGAATCCTCCCCCCCCTCCCCTCCGGCGCCACAATTGGCACCTTTCAGGGGGGAGGGGGGTGCAGGAACCTGTACAGTACAGGTATGCACCCACTTCCTGGATAGCTCTCTGCGGAAAGGGGCGTAGATTACGCCCCTTTCCGAAAGTCCCCCGCTGCCTGCTGGGAAACACACGGATCCCAGAGACAGCGTGGTCCATCCTTATTGCGCAGCGCGACTCGCGCATGCGCAGTAGGGAACCGGGAAATGAAGCCGAAAGGCTCCACTTCCTGATTCCCATACCCAATATGGCGGCGGCAATACCCGAGAGACGATCGAGAGATCGGCTTCGGGTGCCGACATCGCGGGCGCGCTGGGCGGGTAAGTGTCACTATTTTAAAAGTCAGCAGCTGCAGTATTTGTAGCTGCTGGCTTTTAAAAAAATAAAAAACGCGGAGTCCCGGCGGACTCCCACTTTAAAGGGATTGTCAACCTTCTTGTTTTTTCACCTTAATGCATCCTATGCATTAAGGTGAAAAAAAAACACCTGACCGGACAGTCACCTGACAGTCACCAATGGATGTTCGTGGCCACTCTGTGCAAAACGAGCTGCACAGTGGAGGTAAGTATGACACGTTTTTTTATTTAAAAAATAAAAATAAAAAAAACGATCCTTTAGTATCACTTTAAGGACTGCTACAGGGTGGCCTCCTGTGTGTGTATATGTATATGTATGTGTATGTGTATGTTTATATAATGTGTGATTTAGGGATGCACCGAATGGGTTTTTTGGTGCCGAAACCGATACCGAAAATGAAAAATACACTAGGCCGAAAACCGATACCGAAACAGCACAGATACCGAAAATGACTGTTTTTAAAAAATATTTTTATACAGGAGGTGGTCAGAGACTGGGGACGTGGTACAGGAGGTGGTCAGAGACTGGGGACGTGGTACAGGAGGTGGTCAGAGACTGGGGACGTGGTACAGGAGGTGGTCAGAGACTGGGGACGTGGTACAGGAGGTGGTCAGAGACTGGGGACGTGGTACAGGAGGTGGTCAGAGACTGGGGACGTGGTACAGGAGGTGGTCAGAGACTGGGGACGTGGTACAGGAGGTGGTCAGAGACTGGGGACGTGGTACAGGAGGTGGTCAGAGACTGGGGACGTGGTACAGGAGGTGGTCAGAGACTGGGGACGTGGTACAGGAGGTGGTCAGAGACTGGGGACGTGGTACAGGAGGTGGTCAGAGACTGGGGACGTGGTACAGGAGGTGGTCAGAGACTGGGGACGTGGTACAGGAGGTGGTCAGAGACTGGGGACACGGTACAGGAGGTGGTCAGAGACTGGGGACGTGGTACAGGAGGTGGTCAATGACTGGGGACATGGTACAGGAGGTAGTCAGAGACTGGGGACATGGTACAGGAGGTGGTCAGAGACTGGGGACATGGTACAGGAGGTGGTCAGAGACTGGGGACATGGTACAGGAGGTGGTCAGAGACTGCATACATGGTACAGGAGGTGGTCAGAGACTGGGGACACGGTACAGGAGGTGGTCAGAGACTGGGGACACGGTACAGGAGGTGGTCAGAGACTGGGGACACGGTACAGGAGGTGGTCAGAGACTGGGGACACGGTACAGGAGGTGGTCAGAGACTGGGGACACGGTACAGGAGATGGTCAGAGACTGTGGACACGGTACAGGAGATGGTCAGAGACTGGGGACATGGTACAGGAGATGGTCAGAGACAGAGGACGTGGTACAGGAGGCATCCCCCATTGCAGCCAGTGTGTCCCCATTGCAGCCAGTGTGTCCCCATTGCAGCCAGTGTGTCCCCATTGCAGCCAGTGTGTCCCCATTGCAGCCAGTGTGTCCCCATTGCAGCCAGTGTGTCCCCATTGCAGCCAGTGTGTCCCCATTGCAGCCAGTGTGTCCCCATTGCAGCCAGTGTGTCCCCATTGCAGCCAGTGTGTCCCCATTGCAGCCAGTGTGTCCCCATTGCAGCCAGTGTGTCCCCATTGCAGCCAGTGTGTCTCCATTGCAGCCAGTGTGTCTCCATTGCAGCCAGTGTGTCTCCATTGCAGCCAGTGTGTCCCCATTGCAGCCTTTGTGTCCCCATTGCAGCCTGTGTGCCATTTTGCAGCCAGCCTGTGCACTGTGTGCAGGGAAGAGAGCCGCCTCCGCCGCCTGTTTGATAACAGCGCCGGGAACATCACTTTGATAGACAGATCATCCGTCCAATCCTGCTGATGATCTGTCTATCTAAGTGCCCGGACAAGGGGGAGGGGCTGTGTGTGACGGCGCGCGGCCGGGAACACACAGCTATTGAAATGAAAGCTGTGATGTTCCCGGCGCTTTGATCAAACAGGCGGCGGAGGCGGCTCTCCTGCGCTATACACCCCCCATGATGGGCGTCACCAGGGGCGGGGGGTGGAAACCCCGCCCCCCACCCAGGCCACGCCCCATTTTCGGCTCCATTATCGGCCGATATGTTTCGGCGGCCGAAATTTCGGTGCATCACTAGTGTGATTCTGCACTTTCGGATAGAGAGGCGTGCGGGCGGGCCACTTCTGCTGCGTTTACTCGCAGCAGAAACCGATCTGTGGGTGCCGGGCACTGGATGTCTGCCGGCACCCGATGATCATCGGGCAGAGACGCAGAACGGAGCTCCTATGTAAACAAGGCAGATCTCCATTGTGACAGTGGGGGACGAGGGGGTGTCCCTGCAAAGCAGGGAATAAAATCCATAATTTCTCCTGGTAAAAGCACCTCACAAAGTACACATAGTGCTAGGCAATTATTTAACCATTTTGATCGCCTCTGATGTTAACCCCTTCCCAGTAGGGGTCAACTGATTATTGATGCAATCAATATTCACTTTTTCAGAAGTAGCGGTTAAAAAAAAACTGACCGATATTTACTGATATTGCTTCAAGGGGTTTGCTTTATTGTAATAGCTGCTCGGCTGTTATTATAAGCAGCGGGAGAGCGACCCGCCGATCGCCCGGGATATCTCGTCCCACCGGGAGGCCCGAGCAACCAGCCGGAACATCCGCCAGCTGGCCGGAGAACCGAACAAAGCCAATGCTTTGTTTGGGTCTCGGATGTAGTAATCGGAAACAATGCCATGACATCACTTCCCGGATTACTGCCATCTTAAAGGCGCCAGTTTTAAAAAATAGAAAGTATTCAAAACCGTCGATCTTGACATTTTTAATACTTTCAAGTGCAGAGGAGCAGTTTGGGGTCTTAAAGACCCCCCCATAAAGAGTACCTGTCACTGGCTATTACTGTCACATGAGATGTTTACATTCCTTGTACCAGTGATAAAAAACAACAAACAAAAAAAAATTAAAACGACAGTGTAAAAATTTTTATTTATTTTTTATTATTTTTTTTAAAATATTGGCAAATAATATCGGCAGGAGAGGTGGCCAAAATATCGGTATCGTATTGGCCCCGAAAAAACGATATTGGTCGATCCCTATGTCCCAGCCAGTGTCATTAGTACAGTGACAGTGCATGTTTTTAGCACTGATCACTCTATTGGTTGGTATTAGTGTCCGATGGTCCGCCGTAGTATCACAGCCCCACTATAAGTCGCTGATCGCCACCATTACTAGTGTAAAAAATTTTTTAAAAATCCCATAGTTGTAGACGCTATAAACCAATCAAAATACCTTATTTATATTTTATAACTTATTGGGATTTCCCCCCCCCCCCCCCCAAAATAACGTAGCAGAATACATTTTGGCCTAAACATATGTAGAAAAGTGTGTTGTTAAATGTTTTTTATTGGATGTGTTTTATAGCAGAAAATAAAAAATAGTTCTCCCCCCCCCCCCCCCCCAAATTGTTGTCCTTTTTTAAATTTATAGCTAAAAAAAATAAAAACCGCAGAGGTGATCAAATACCACCAAAAAGTTGTATAAAAAAAGGACATACATTTTATTGGGGTACAGCGTCGCACAACCACGCAATTTTCAGTTCAAGTAATGCCATATCGCAAAAAAACGACCTGGTCACGAAGGGGGGGTAAATCTTCCGGAGCGGTTAACTTACCATTGCTGAATTTTTATAGAGATGGAAACTCCCAGTTCACCTTTTCAGGCACAGACTGGAGGGAAATTCAGTTGAGGAGGATTTGCAAATATTTAAAATCTTAAAGTATCAATCTGGAATGATTTGTAGATTGCTTAAAGTGCAACGTTCTTCTTTCTCTTGCAGTATCTATAAGGAAGTGAAGAAAGAGAGGCAGCGAGAGCCTTTTATCTATAAGGTATGTGCCGGGTATTCGTATTTTCCTCCTCCTTTTATATAGCACCAACCTAGTCTGTGGTGCAGAGAACTTGGAGATGTTCAGATCCATCATTCACCCATAGAAGGGGCTTCTGCCCCCCCCCCCCCCCCATAGCCAGAATATTTGTGATGATTTTGGTGGAAGCTGGTAAACCTGCTAGTATGTCTCCAGAGTGGGGGGGGGCGCGAAACGACTAATTAATGTAATTGATTATAAAAATAGTTGTCAACTAATTTTATTATCAATTAGTTGGCCTGCATGCAGAACACATTTATTTACATATCAAGAAATACAGTGCAGTACACATACAGCTCAGTACGTCATCCATCCATGTCAGTATACACAGTGCAGCACACATACAGCTCAGTACGTCATCCATCCATGTCAGTATACACAGTGCAGCACACATACAGCTCAGTACGTCATCCATCCATGTCAGTATACACAGTGCAGCACACATACAGCTCAGTACGTCATCCATCCATGTCAGTATACACAGTGCAGCACACATACAGCTCAGTACGTCATCCATCCATGTCTGCATACACAGTGCAGCACACATACAGCTCAGTACACCCTCCACACATGTCAGTTTACACAGTGCAACATACAGCTCAGTACACCCTCCACACATGTCGGTATACACAGTGCAGCACGCAACATACAGCTCAGTACACCCTCCCACACATGTCGGTATACACAGTGCAACACGCAACATACAGCTCAGTACACCCTCCACACATGTCGGTATACACAGTGCAACACGCAACATACAGCTCAGTACACCCTCCACACATGTCGGTATACACAGTGCAGCACGCAACATACAGCTCAGTACACCCTCCACACATGTCGGTATACACAGTGCAGCACGCAACATACAGCTCAGTACACCCTCCACACATGTCGGTATACACAGTGCAGCACGCAACATACAGCTCAGTACACCCTCCACACATGTCGGTATACACAGTGCAACACGCAACATACAGCTCAGTACACCCTCCACACATGTCGGTATACACAGTGCAACATACAGCTCAGTACACCCTACACACGTCGGTATACACAGTGCAACATACAGCTCAGTACACCCTACACACGTCGGTATACACAGTGCAACACGCAACATACAGCTCAGTACACCCTCCATACATGTCAGTCGCCAGCCGTCAATTTGCTATAGGCCGGGCAGGACATTCCTTCTTCTGAGTGGACATCCTATGGGGCTGTGCAGCGGCACAATCTGTCCATGGCTGTGTCCACCAAACTCAGCCAATGACAGATCAGCATACCGGCTCACTGCCAGTGTCATGTGATCACTGTGACCAATCACAGCAGGTGACATGACAGTTATAAACAATGGGTGGCTTCCTTTCATGCCATCTACTGTGTACAATTTTGTTGCTAGCTGTGATTGGTCAATGTGATCACATAGTACAAGCAGGGCCAATCAGCCCATCTGTGCCATGTGAGCATCTCTGGGCAATCACAGCTTATCACAAGAAAGCAAACAGGTTAAAAAATAATATCAAATTCTGAAAAATTCTGTTCACTTCCCCAGAGTAGTACAATGTCTGACACGCTCCGAAACTCTGATCGTGGGTATGAAGCCTCTGACAGAGGCTTCATACCAATCACAACTGAGGAAGGAAGTGTCAGTAAATGTCCTTCCTTGGTTCACGTCGACAGGGAGAGCCGATCGGCGGCTCTCCCTTTCGGGGGGGGGGGGGGGGGTCTGTGCTGATAATCAGCACATCGATTTATCAGCAAAGCCCCCATCAAAAGGTACCCATCATCTGCCAATCAATGCCCATCACCTGTCAGCCTGTCCCCCTCTATAAAGCCTGTCGGTGCCCAAAAAAGTGCCAATCAGTAATGCCTGTCAGTGCCCTATCAAAGTGTCACTCAGTAAAGCCTGTCAATAGCTCCTCATCAGTGCTGCCTATCCAGTGCCGCCTATCAGTGCCCATCAGATTTCTTCTTTTTTTTTGTTTTTGCTTATAGTGCACGATTTGCAGCATGTTTTACCACGATTTTGTGCAGGGCAAAAGGTCACCAATGTTAAAAGAAGAAAAACGCCCAAATCTGCTCAATTTGAGCGACAAAAAAGGGTCCGGAACTTGTTTGAGCTTCAGGCGTTCGGCTTCAGGCGACATGGAGTGGAGATGTGAACCATCTCCATTGAGAATAATATAATTTTTCCCCTCTAGTGTTTTGTAGCTTCAGGCTTCAAGCTACAAAACGCTCAGGTGTGAATGGGGTCTTAAACCCCAGTGGTGATCAAATACCACCAAAAGAAAGCTCTATTTGTGTGACGAAAATGATAAAAAATACACATGGGTACAGTGTAGCATGACCGCGCAATTGTCATTCAAAGCGCGACAGCTCTGAAAGCTGAAAAATGGCCTGGGTAGGAAGGGGTTGAAAGAGCTCGGTAGGTAAGTGGTTAATGTCTAAACTAAGTGAAAATGTTCAAATTGGGCCCAAAGTGTCAATATTTTGTGTGGCCTCCATTATTTTCCAGCACTGCCTTAACCCTCTTGGGCATGGAGGTCACCAGAGCTTCACAGGTTGTCACTGGAGTCCTCTTCCCCTCCTCCATGATGACATCACAGAGCTGGTGGATGTTGGAGACCTTGCGCTCCTCCACCTTCTGTTTGAGGATGCCCCACAGATGGTCAATAGGGTTTAGGTCTGGAGACATGCTTGGCCAGTCCATCACCTTTACCCTCAGCTTCTTTAGCAAGACAGTGGTCATCTTGGAGGGGTGTTTGGGGGTCGTTATGTTGGAATACTGCCCTGCGGCCCAGTCTCTGAAGGGAGGGGATCATGCTCTGCTTCAGTATATCACAGTACATGTTGGCATTCATGGTCCCCTCAATGATCGGTAGCCCCCCAGTGCCGGCAGCACTCATGCAGTCCCAGACCATGACACTCCCACCACCATGCTTGACTGTAGACAAGACACACTTGTCTTTGTCCTCCTCACCTGGTTGCCCCCACACACGCTTGTCACCATCTGACACCAAATAAGTTTATCTTGGTCTCATCAGACCACAGGACATGGTTCCAGTAATCCATGTCCTTAGTGTTAGTGTTTGTGGGCTTTCTTATGCATCATCTTTAGAAGAGGCTTCCTTCTGGGACGACAGCCATGCAGACAAATTTAATGCAGTGTGCGGCGTATGATCTGAGCACTGACAGGCTGACCCGCGACCCCTTCAACCTCTGCAGCAATGCTGGCAGCACTCATACGTCTATTTCCCAAAGACAACCTCTGGATATGACACTGAGCACGTGGCCTCAACTTCTTTGGTGGACCATGATGAGGCCTGTTCTGAGTGGAATTTGTCCTGTTATACCGCTGTATGGTCTTGGCCACCGTGCTGCAGCTCAGTTTCAGGGTCTTGGCAATCTTCTTATAGCCTAGGCCATCTTTATGTAGAGCAAAAAAATATTTTTTCAGATCCTCAGAGAGTTCTTTGCCATGAGGTGCCATGTTGTACTTCCAGTGACCAGTATGAGAGAGTGAGAGCGATAACACCAAATTTAACACACCTGCTCCCCATTCACACCTGAGACCTTGTAACACTAACGAGTCACATGACACCGGGGAGGGAAAATGGCTAATTGGGCCCAATTTGGACTTTTTCACTTAGGGGTGTACTCACTTTTATTGCCAGCCGTTTAGACATTAATGGCTGTGTGTTGAGTTATTTTGAGGGGACGGCAAATTTACACTGTTATACAAGCTGTACACTCACTACTTTACATTGTAGACAAGTGTCAATTCTTCAGTGTTGTCACATGAAAAGATTTACAAAAATATGAGGGGTGTACTGACTTTTGTGAGATATTGTATATTTAATACTGCATATATTCAAGAATAAATAAAAAAAAAAAAAAGAATTACTTTATGTAATAACTAAATTATACACCAACCTTTGATTTGAGATTTTAATTCTGATTAATAAATTAATTTAAACAAAAATTGGCCAGCGAATCAATTCTGAAAATAATCATTTGTTCCAGCCCTATAGACTAGTGTTATCCCCACCAGCTACTAATAATCTGCATAAAATACGAAAAATATAAGAGTAACATGTTCTTCTTTTCTTTTTCTTTTTTCTTTTTTTTATGTTATTATTATTATTATTATTATTGTAATACTTTTCTAATGTGGTCTAACCCAACTGTTCTTTTTCTTTTTCATTTTAGGATGACCTGCAGGTCCACTTGGTTAATCCAGGCCAATGCAAGTCACTGGAAGGTTTCTGGGGTGGAGGTGAAATGGCTTTTGTTATGGAGGGAAAGGTACGGTGCCATGAAAACACTATATATGTATTCCTGTTTGAGAACAATAAGCACATATAAAGGATTTACTGAAAGCACAATAATTGCATTTAAGTAGAACTGTAGGCAAAAGTTTTTTTTTTTTTCATTTTGGGTAAAGGAGGGTTATAACCCCTGTCAGTTATTTTTTTTTATTTTTTTCACCATCTGCATCCCATTGCGGAGATTTCCCTTCACTTCCTAACCAAACAGGAAGTGAGAGGAAATCCCTGTAAATTAAGGGAATTCCTTGGGGACCCCCATGTCAGAACTAGTGTCCCCCATTGGAAGATTTCCCTTCTATTTATTTTCTGAGGACAACTCAAAATTATGGATTTTCTTTTACTTTCAATGATAATGGTAAACAGAACAAATGGTGGGGGGGGGGGGGAGGAGAATCTCCCTGATGTGCACAGGCAATAAAAACTGACAAGGTGTCTAATCCCTTTCCACTTTATCCAAAACTAAAAAAAAAGTTTTGCCTTTAGTATTTTAAGTATTAGTAAAGAACAATACTCACTGACTCAAATGCTGACACAGGCTGGGTTCACATATGTGCGAATCGGATGCGGTTTCCCCACCGCATTCAAGTCACATGACATGCGAGTGTACCTGGCTCTCAATGGAACCCAAGAGTCCTGTGTGTGTGTCCTGTGTGTCTTTGGATCTGGTTCATGTGCGAATTCAGGCAAAAATTCTGACCTGATTTGCACCTGAACCGGTTAACCTGGACGCAGCGGAACCCATGCTGGAAACCGCGGCTGCACATAGATGACCCCTGCCTTTTTTATTTTTTCTTACTTTGAAAATGATTTTATTTCATCAGTCAATCCCTATAGCTGCTATTTTCTTTACTATTTCCTGTTCTTCATAAATATCCATCCTGCTGATTTCAAAAGTGAAAAAACACATTCCTGGTTTCCCTTTAGATGTTTATGTCATCAGTCCATCCATGTAGCTGCTGTTTTCTTTACCATTTCCTGTTCTTCATAAATCGGCATCCCACTGATTTCAAAAGTGAAAAAAAAAATAAAATAAAAAAAAAAGCACCCCTGGGCTCCCTTTTTTAGATGTGCAATTTCCAGGGAAAGAACACCATCATTCAAGAACATGCTTGTCTATAGGGATGCTGGGGATGTGTTCCTTCACCTCCCAGGCTTATCCTTCCTTACATTCTTTGCTCTTTGAGCATCTGAATGGGTGGCTACCAGGGGAGATACCAAGAGAGACCAATGAATTGTAGACACAAATATAAAGGAAATGAATGCAGATGGAACAATTCTAAAGTATTTCTGAGAACTAAATGTAAACAGAAATTTAACCCATTCCCGCCGAGCGTATGTAGATGCACGTTCTTGGCTTTTGGGGGTTATAGTGGGATGATGCAGGCGTCATCCCGGTACATTTTTTAGAGTGGGCGATCGGCTTTCCAAGGATAACAACCAATGCCGCTAAAAGCCGCTCGGTTGTTATCCCGGAGGAGCAGGAGGGGACATCCCCCCCCCCCCCCCCGCCACTCTTTCCGGGCCTCAACTATCCGCCTCTTCCAGAGGCTTGTGACAGACTGGAATGAAGCCAAAAACGATCTAAATTCTTTGAAGTGTAAAGGAGGAATTGGAGGTCTTTTAGACCCCCCGATCCCTCCATAAAGAGTACCTGTCTCCATCTATTACTGTTACAAGGATGTTTACATTCCTTGTGACAGCAATAAAAGGGATCAAATTTTTATTAAAAAAAACCCCAAAAAAACAC
>NW_027507903.1:8071109-8118609 GCF_037356315.1 Lithobates pipiens | reverse complement strand
TGGATTGAGAGTAACTTGGTTTGAGAGAGTTTTGCAAGACAATTTAAATTTTGACTTAATATACAAGCGATTGTCTTGATATACAAGTAGTGCCATGTCACAACTGAGTATAAAAGAGAAGAGAGGCGCCTCTAAGTGTAGTAAAATGGTTACATTTAATGAAGGTGCAACATTTAGCAACTCACATGGTTGATGATTAAAAGTGACACATCTAAGTATCCAGGCATCCGGGGTAAATCTGTCTCCGTAGACCATCCCCCCGCTCAGCAATCAACGCCGTCCCTTCCACGCTGCGCTATACGAGCGGTTCAAGCCTCGCCTTTAGATCGCTCTACTGCAGAGTAGTCTTCCTGGGTCACGATTGCAGACTTTAAAGCCGCCGGTGAGGAGGATGATATGTGGACCGCTTTACCCCGGATGCCTCCATACTTAGATGTGCCTCTTTTAATCAACCATGTGAGTTGATAAATGTTGTACTTTCATTAAATGTAACCATATTGCTACACTTAGAGGCGCCTCTCTTCTCTTTTATACTCTGTAGCTCCTGCTGGATTTTTTGTGGATGGACATTTTATGGTTACACAACCCATCACATTACTATAATCTTTTTTATTTATTTATTTTTATGGACTATAAACAAAAGAATTTATGAATAAAAGGTTGTGGAAAGAATCATCTGAGTTTCCATTACTTCTTATGGGGAAATTCACATTGATATACAAGTGCTTTGGATTACAAGCATGTTTCCGGAATCTATTATGCTCGCAATCCAAGTTTTTACTGTATAGTATTTATAGCAACTTGGATAGATGTATCTGTATGTATAAAAAAAAAAAAAAAAGTGTGTGTATATATATATATATATATATATATATATATATATATATATATATATATATATATATACTGCACTAATCCATCTATGACTGCTGCCGATACCTTCACTGGCTTCCCATACCCCAACGTGTAAAATTCAAAATGCTAACCATAACATACAAAGCCATCCACAACATCGCCCCCATCTACATCACCAACCTCATCTGTGGATATCATCCCCTCCGCTCCTCCCAGGACCTCCTACTTTGTGGCTCCCTTGTTACCTACTCATGCTCGCCTTCAAGACTTCTCCAGAGCCTCTCCCATCCTCTGGAACTCCCTGCCCCAGTCTGTCCGATCAGCCCCTACCCTGTCCACTTTTAGAAGTTCCCTGAAAACCTCATTTATTCAGTAAAGCCTATCCCACACCCACCTAACAACTGTCCCCGAGCCCCCCCCCTATCATTCTCTGTAGCTATTACTGTACTTTTTGTACAACTACCCCCTCCCTTTAGAATGTAAGCTCTACGAGCCGGGCCCTCCTGTACCTTTTGTATTGTACTGTAATTGTGTTTTCCCCCCTATACATTGTAAAGCGCTGCGTAAACTGTCGGCCCTATATAAATCGTGTATAATAATAATAATATAATGTGTGTGTATGTATAATATAATTATACCTAAATAGATACATGAATCTATCCGAGATACCCATATAGATGTATACAAGTAGATATCCATGAGCTGTTTTTATATTTATAGTGATATCTTCATGTACATAGTGTTAGAAAAATGAATTTACTTGGAATTACAAAAGAATATGCTTGGGAATATCCATGGGTTTAAATGACACACGGATCATCCAGTTGTACCAGTAATGATTTGCGCGCTCCAGTAAAGATTGAATGTGAGGGGGTCAAAAGACTATCCTTCGATAGTAATCCTGCATTTATGGGGAACTTTAGGAGAAGCAGGCACCACATAGGGGTTCAAATTATATAGAAAGGAAAGGTGACTGTTCCATCAACAGTCCCACAAAGCCTGAAAAGAAAAAAGTTAGGATAGGTCACTTTACAAGCAGGCCTTTAGAGTTAAGTAATAGACGGGAGACGGCATAAAGCAGATGGCTTACCAATCCATGGGATATGGTGAATGACCCAGGGAGACTATATGTGTGTGTGAGAGACTTGCAGATCATGGTAAAGGGCCAATTGCAGTGGCCCCTTACCATGTCATCAGCTGTGTCCAATCATAGCTGGTCACATGAAAACAGACTTGCCGGTTATTGGCAGTCTCTTCCTCACACAGAGATCCGGCTAGGCTGACCGGGCATAGTGAGTACTTTCTTTACACTGATATTCAGTGCAGCCCCATCAGTGCTGCCTATCGGTGCCTCCTCATCAGTGCCCAATAGTGCTGCCTATCGGTGCCTCCTCATCAGTGCCCAATAGTGCTGCCTATCGGTGCCTCCTCATCAGTGCCCAATAGTGCTGCCTATCGGTGCCTCCTCATCAATGCCCAATAGTGCTGCCCTATCGGTGCCTCCTCATCAGTGCCCAATAGTGTTGCCTATCAGTGCCACATAGTGCCATGATTATCAGCCCAGCCCCATCAGTGCAGGTTATCAATGCAGCCTCGTCAGTGCCCATCCTTGCAGCCTCATCTGCACACATCAATGAAGAAAAAAAGAAAATACATATTTGCACAATATTTTTTTTTTTTTTAACAAACTTAGAAAAGGGTGTTTTTTTGTTTAGCAAAAAATAAATAAAAACCCCAGTGGGGAGTAAATACCGCCAAAATAAAGCTCTGTTTCAAAAAAATGATAAAAATGTCTTATGGGTACAGTGTTGCATGACTGCGCAATTGTCATTCAAAGTGCGACCGCACTGAAAGCTGAAAATTGGCCAGGGGCAGGAAGGGGGTAAAAGTGCCCGGTATTGAAGTGGTTAAATAAAAATGTAGTATCCATAGTGAATACTAATGTAGTTTTCTGTGTGTTACCTTTTTGTAGGCAGCTACTTTCCAGCTATACTTTAACACACAACCCCAACATGGCTGAGCTGAGGAATGGGAAAGCGGTGGACGTCTTGCCTCAATTGTGGGTGCGATGTGACGGCTCCGACCCGGAAGGGACCTGTTGGCTTGGCGCTGAGCCTATTAAAACCAGCAGAAATGAGATCACAGGAATGGCCTTCCATAAAGTGACTTATGCAGGTATGTGAGACTCGTCCACCAAACTCGAGACTTAAAGAAGGCCCCCAGATTTCCATCAGATTATTTCTCAAAAGAATCTGTGCAGCAAAACCTCTGGAAATCATTAGCAAGTTTCATTTTACTCTATTAGTAAAGCTGGGCTTCACCCATTTGCAAGGCTACCTATTGATCCGACTTTGTTTTGTTTTTTTGTTTTTTGATAATTAACTTTTCACCAAAGATAACCTTTGCTTATGAATTATAATTTTTTTATCATATGTTAGTTTAAGATGCCCAGGTTTGTTTAACCTCTTGAGATCCGCGCTATAGCCGAATGACAGCGCGGACCTGCTTTGCCGGGACGACGTCTATTGACGTCGTCCCATTCACGAGCGGCCTGCGCACCCCCTGAGGGGCACGCCCGGCGCGCTATGTGATCAGCGAGTCTATGAGACTCGCCTGATCACGGATCCGAGCAAGGGGTCGATCCCGACCCCTTATCACGTGATCAGCTGTCAGCCAATGACAGCTGATCATGTGATACAACGGAGCCGGTAATCGGCTATTATTCCTCCTCGCGCTGATAGCGTGAGGAGAGAAAAAAAGAAGCCAATCACCGGCGGCTATGATTCGGACATTAGTCCCGATCACGGCCAGCGTATCAGTGCCCACCTGCCTCCTGCCAGTAACCCCCAGATGATTAAAAAAGTGCCACACAGTGCCCACAGTGCCATACATCAGTGCCCACAGTGCCTTACATCAGTGCCCACAGTGCCACCTATCAGTGCCCACAATCTGCCTCAAAAACATTGCTGCACCTCAGTGCCACATATCCGTGCCCATCAGTGTCATCTACCAGTGCCCAGCAATGCCACCTATCAGTGCCCATCAGTCCCATCTATCAGTGGTACCCATCAGTGCCCCTTAGTGCCACCCATCCGTGCCTCCCATCAGTGCCCATCTTTGCCCATCAGTGCCGCCTTATCTGTGCCCATCAGTACTGTCTTATCTGTGCCTATCGGTGCCACCTTATCTTTGCCTTTTAGTGTCGCCTTAACTGTGCCTATCAGTGCCCACCAGTGCCGCCTATCAGTGCCCACCAGTGCCGCCTCATCAGCGCATTTCAATGAAGGAGAAAAATGACCTGTTTGCAAAATTTTATAACAAACTATTAAACATGATTTTTTATTTTGCATCTTTTTTTGTTTGTTTAGCAAAAAATAAAACTCCCATCTGTAATTAAATACCACCAAAAGAAAGCTCTATTTGTGGGAAAAAAATGATAAAAATTTCATTTGGGTACAGTGTTGTATGGCCGCGTAATTGTCATTCAATGTGCATCAGCGCTGAAAGCTGAAAATTGGTCTGGGCAGGAGGGGGGTTTAACCACTTTCAGACCGGACCATTTTGCTGGTAAATGACCAGAGGTCTTTTTTTACACTTTGGCACTGCGCTGCTTTAACTGGTAATTGCGCGGTCATGCAATGTTGTACCCAAACAAAATTTGCGTCCTTTTCTTCCCACAAATAGAGCTTTCTTTTGATGGTATTTGATTGCCTCTGCGATTTTTATTTTTTGCGATATAAACGTAAAAAGACCGCAAATTTTGAAAAAAAATGATATTTTCTACTTTTTGTTATTAGAAAAATCCAATAAACTCAATTTTAGTCATACATTTAGGCCAAAATGTATTCAGCCACATGTCTTTGGTAAAAAAAAAGTCAATAATTGTATATTTATTGGTTTGCGCAAAAGTTGTCACATCTACAAACTAAGGTACGTTTTCTGGAATTTACGCAGCTTTTAGTTTACGACTGCCTATCTCATTTCTTGAGGTGCTAAAATGGCAGGGCAGTACAAAACCCCCCCAAATGACCCCATTTTGGAAAGTAGACCCCCTAAGGAAATTGATAAGAGGCATGTTGAGCCCATTGAATATTTTATTTTTTTGCCTCAAGCGATTGAATAATGACAAAAAAAAATGTTTTTTTTTTTTTTACACAAAGTTGTCACTAAATGATATATTGCTCACACATGCTATGGGCATATGTGAAATGACACCCCAAAATAAATTCTGCTGCTTCTCCTGAGTACGGGGATACCACATGTGTGGGACTTTTTGGGAGCCTAGCCGCGTACGGGGCCCCGAAAACCAAGCACCGCCTTCAGGCTTTCTAAGGGCGTAAATTTTTGAGTTCACTTCTCACTACCTATTACAGTTTTGAAGGCCATAAAATGCCAAGATGGCACAAAACCCCCACAAATGACCCCATTTTAGAAAGTAGACACCCCAAGCTATTTGCTGAGAGGCATGTTGAGTCCATGGAATATTTTATATTTTGCCACAAGTTGCGGGAAAATTACAAACTTTTTTTTTTTTACACAAAGTTGTCACTAAATGATATATTGCTCACACATGCTATGGGCATATGTGAAATAACACCCCAAAATAAATTCTGCTACTTCTCCTGAGTACGGGGATACCACATATGTGGGACTTTTTGGGAGCCTAGCCGCGTACGGGGCCCCGAAAACCAAGCACCGCCTTCAGGCTTTCTAAGGGCGTTACAGTTTTGAAGGCCATAAAATGCCAAGATGGCACAAACCCCCCCCCAAATGACCCCATTTTAGAAAGTAGACACCCCTAAATTTAGGGGTACACTAGTGAGACTAGGTAATAAATGGCGGGTGCCCTGAAACTATAAAAAAATAACTAACCAACCAGCGTCACCTGTAACAGTTATATGGTGATCACTGGTGAAAGGGTTAACTAGGGGGCAATCAGGGGGCTTTATGCGGTAGTATATGGGGGTCCCTGGCGCTATAAAAAGCTGCGGCGAACCTAAATACCTACCTGCCTAACTAGCGTCACCTGTGACACTAATACAGCGATCAGAAAAACTATCGCTTATTAGGCTGGGTTCACACTGGAGCGATGCGGGAACGCCACGAATGCGCGGCGGGTTCCCGCATCGCATGCCTCCCGGCGGCAGTTCACACTGCCCTATGCGAACTGCTGGGAGTGTCAGTGAAATGTTAATGACACCCCCAGATCAGTTCGCATATCGCAGTGCGATCTGCAAACTTGGATCGCATGGTGTGAACACCCATGCGATCCGATTCTGCTGCGGACCAAAAAAAGGGTCCCGTGCGAGTTTGCGGCGGGTGCGACACGAATTCAGCCATACTATCTGTATAGCTGAACTCGAATCGCACAGAGATCGGATGTGATTTGCACTGCAGTGCGGTGCGAATCACATCCGTTCTCATAAACCGCTGCAATGTGAACCCAGCCTTAGTGACACTGGCGACGGGGGGTGATCACGGGGTTAAACCTTTATTGGGGGGGTTAGGGGGGTACCTTAGAACTAAAGGGGGCTAACCCTAACTGCCCTAACAGTTATTAGTCACAAATGACACCCGCCGGGTGATCAGGGGGTTAAACCTTTATTAGGTAATAAATGGCGGGTGCCCTGAAACTATAAAAAAATAACTAACCAACCAGCGTCACCTGTAACAGTTATATGGTGATCACTGGTGAAAGGGTTAACTAGGGGGCAATCAGGGGGCTTTATGGGGTAGTATATGGGGGTCCCTGGCGCTATAAAAAGCTGCGGCGAACCTAAATACCTACCTGCCTAACTAGCGTCACCTGTGACACTAATACGGCGATCAGAAAAATGATCGCTTATTAGGCTGGGTTCACACTGGAGCGATGCGGAAACGCCGCGAATGCGCGGCGGGTTCCCGCATCGCATGCCTCCCGGCGGCAGTTCACACTGCCCTATGCGAACTGCTGGGAGTGTCAGTGAAATGTTACTGACACCCCCAGATCAGTTCGCATATCGCAGTGCGATCTGCAAACTCGGATCGCATGGTGTGAACACCCATGCGATCCGATTCTGCTGCGGGCCAAAAAAAGGGTCCCGTGCGAGTTTGCGGCGGGTGCGGCGGGTGCGGCGAATGGCTGAACTCGAATCGCACAGAGATCGGATGTGATTTGCACTGCAGTGCGGTGCGAATCACATTCGTTCTCATAAACCGCTGCAATGTGAACCCAGCCTTAGTGACATTGGCGACGGGGGGTGATCACGGGGTTAAACCTTTATTGGGGGGGTTAGGGGGGTACATTAGAACTAAAGGGGGCTAACCCTAACTGCCCTAACAGTTATTACAGTCACAAATGACACCAATGCAAAAAAAAAAAAATGACATTGGTGTCACTGTGACTGGGGGGCAGGGGTAATTGGGGGGGTGATCGGGGGGTAAAGGGGGGGTGTGAGTGTGCCTGGCATGTTCTACTGTATGTGGGGTGTGTTGGTGCAACTCACCGATCCGCTCTCCTCCGTGTCGGAACGAAAAATACCGACACGGAGGAGAGAATACATCACTTCCTCTCCTGTGTTTACATTACAGGAGAGGAAGTGATGTCACCGGGGATTTCCATTCGTCGGGAGCGATCGCGAGGGGGTGGCCATGAATGAATGGCCGTCCCCTCGTCCGGGATCGCTCCCGAACGAAAACCGACCGCCGCAGGCACCGGGCGGGGGCCCGATCGGGCCCCCGACCCGCGGGAGGCAAGGGACGTACATGTAAGCCCTTATGCCTGCCCGTGCCATTCTGCCGACGTACATCGGCGTGCGGCGGTCGGCAAGTGGTTAAGTGCCCAGTAAGCAAGTGGTTAACCACTTGTACTGCGGCAGGTTGGCTCCCCTGCGTGCATCGGCATCACTGTACAGTTGCAGGGCGGGAGCGCGCCGTCAGCAGTGCGTTCTTGCACCTGCTGCACGTTGCGGGAGCAAGCACGCGGGTCGCTGGGACTCTATGACTGCCAGTGACCCACAGTCGCCTAGTACAGAGGTAGAATGGGGATCTGTCTTTGTAAACAAAAATATATAGAAGAATTTATATCAGCCTAAACTGATGAATACATTTTGTTTTTGAGATGTGTATATATATATATATAGATATAGATATAGATATAGATATAGATATAATTTTTTTTTTTCTTGAATATGTATTATAGCAAAAAGTAAAAAATATTGATTTTATTTATTTATTTTTTTTTTTAATTGTCGCTATATTTTTGTTTTATAGTGCAAAAAATAAAAACCGCAGAGGTGATCAAATACTATCACACGGTCGCGCAATTGTCAGTTAAAGCGACGCAGTGCCTTATCGTAAAAAATGGCCTGGTTATTAAGGGGGTTGTATAGTCATTTTTATAAGTTTAACCTACAGGTAAGCCTACAATAAGGCTTACCTGTGGGTAAAAAAAATATCTCCTAAACCTGTACGGTTTAGGAGATATTCCCCTCGCAATGCGTCGCTGAGTGCAGCGGCGCACAGGGGATTCTCGGCTGAAGGTCCGGTAGATGCCGGACCCTGCCGGAAAGAAAGTGACGCTATCGCGGCTCCGGCCACTCACAGCGCCGGAGCCGCGATACCCGGAAGACACCCAGAGGGAACATGTCAGCTCCTTCGGCGTGGATTGGGCCAGATATCGGGGCCTCATTCTAAGGTAAGTATTTCATAATGAGCTAGTATGCGGTGCATACCAGCTCTCATTATGCCTTTTCCTTTGCAGGTCAAAAAAAAAAAAAAAAATTCAGTGGGTTTACTGTTACGCTGAGTAAATCGATGCTAAACATGTCGGACTTAAAAATTATCAAACGCAACACATGGCGCTTTTAAAGCCTTTACAGGGTAATACTTTAAATTCACACAGGAGGTCTGGTGTTAGAATTACTGCCCTCAGTCTTATGTTCACGGTGATACTTCACATGTGTGGAATGATCCTTGTTTGCGTGCTCGCCTTGGGGGGGGGGCGGGGATGCACTTTACATTTTTAATTATTCATTTTTTTTATTTTATTTTTACACTTGCTTAAAATATTTTTTTTATCACTTTTATTTCTGTCACAAGGGATGTAAACATCCTTGTCACAGCAATAAGCAGTGACAGGTACTCTTTATGGAGAGATCTTGGGTCTGGAGACTGCCAGCCAGCTCTTCTCGTCCAACATCAGTGCCTGACCTCACAAATGCTCTTCTGGAAGAACGGTCAAACATTCCCATAGACACATCTCCTAAACCTTGTGGACGGCCTTCCCAGAAGAGGTGAAGCTGTTATAGCTGCAAAGGGCGGAGCCAACTAAATATTGAACCCTACGGACTAAGACGCCGTTAAAGTTCATGTGCGTGTAAAAGCAAGCGTCCCAATACTTTTGGTAATATTGTGTACCTGTCTGTGGTGACAGTGTGTGTACAGACGTTTATTTTAAAATCATAATTGTTAATCAAATTTTTCCAACTTTAAGGTAAGTCGGTGATGGCAGTTTAACTACTTAAACGTCACTTCCGCCCATGGCTCTTAAAGGATATATATATATATATAATTTATTTATTTATTTTCTTTTTATTGCATTTTAGTGTAAGTATGAAATGTGAGGTCTCTTTGACCCCCCCCCAGATCTCATATTTAAGAGGTCCTGTAAGAACACCAAGACAAGGCCCGACAGAAACTTTTTTTTTACCAAACAAAAATACTTTGAATCCGGGGAAAGAGCTGGTAAGTTGCTAGCATATTTGGTACACAGGGAAGACAGGCCCCCGGTTGTTATTTATTTGCGGGGTCAGGGTGATACAATGATCACGGACCCTTCTGAAGTGACAGCTAGATTTCGGGACTTTTTCGCGGACCTATACACCACTACAGTCTCCTACGACACCACTCCGATGGACAGCTTTTTGGCTCAGGTTTCCCTCCCCCAGGTTACGGAGGAACAGGTGCAGGCTCTGGAGGCCCCCCTGACCACCGATGAAATAGTGGGTGCTATTGCGGAATTTGCAAAATCCAAGTCACCGGGGTCAGATGGTCTTCCCATTGAATTTTATTCCCGTTATCAAGCCGTGCTGGCGCCTAAGCTTCTTGCCCTCTACGGGAGTCTTTTTGATACACTGACATTGCCTCCGTCCATGAGGGAGGCAACGATAGTTTTGATTCCCAAACCTGGCAAAGATCCGGGTTTCCCGGAATCATACCGCCCAATCTCCCTATTGCAGGTAGATATTAAGATTTTAGCTAAAATACTTGCTACTAGATTGAACGGAGTGATCCTTAGCCTGATTCAGGCTGACCAGGCGGGCTTTATGCCGGGGCGGAATACATCGTTCAATTTACGCAGGCTCTATATAAATCTACAGGCAACGCATGAGGCAGTGGGTGAGCATGTGGTGGTGACACTTGACACGGCTAAGGCATTTGACTCAGTGGAATGGGAGTATCTGTGGAGGTGTCTAGCAGGATACGGCTTTGGCCCGAACTTTATCCGGTGGGTGAGGCTGCTGTATCATCACCCAACGGCTAAGGTGGTGGCGAATGGGTGGTCCTCCCGGGAGTTAGGCCTTAGTAGAGGTACCAGACAGGGGTGCCCACTGTCCCCGCTGCTATATGCCTTGGCTGCTGAACCTTTAGCGGTGTCGATTCGTGAGGACCCAGCGATCAGGGGACTGACGATGGGTCGACTAACCGAAAAAATCAGTCAATATGCTGACGACACGCTGTTATACCTGGCGGACTCGGGCCCTTCCCTCGCAAAGGCCCTACAAAAGATAGAGTGGTTCGGTAGCTTTTCCGGTCTTCGTATAAATTGGGAAAAATCCCAAATTTTGCCTATTGACAGTTTTCCACAGTCAGAATCTCAGGCCAGTCTGCCTCTTCAGCGAGTCGGCACTATTAAGTATCTGGGGGTATATGTCTCTAGGAATCCAGCAGATTACATTGCGCTGAATGTAGAACCATTATTCTCCCTGGTGCGTACTAAGATTCAGGCCTGGTCTCGTCTCCCCCTTGGGGTTTGGGGGCGCGTAAATCTGATTAAAATGGTCCTATTACCTAAAATACTGTATGTGTTGTGGCATGCCCCGGTATATTTGCCGCTGAAATACTTTAAATCCCTTGAAAGTCTCCTTAGACCAGTGATGGCGAACCTTGGCACCCCAGATGTTTTGGAACTACATTTCCCATGATGCTCAACTACACTGCAGAGTGCATAAGCATCATGGGAAATGTAGTTCCAAAACATCTGGAGTGTCAAGGTTCGCCATCACTGCCTTAGACCCTTTGTATGGGGGAATAATAGACACAAGCTTGCTTGGCAGGCTTTGAAAAGCCCGACTGATATGGGGGGCATGGCTCTTCCAGATCTAAATCATTACTATGTTGCCTCACAACTGTCTCAGCTTTTCCATGTAGACAAGACTGATAAACAACGTTTTCTTACCCTTCTCTCCCCTACATGGGCACAAATGGCAGATGATCCAATAGCTGCTATCTCGACGGGGGCGGGGAGCTCCGTCGTGGAGCCAGGTAAACACTCCATGCTTTTTCATTACAGAAAGATTTGGGATCTGGCATCCACTAAACTGAATGTTGCATCACCAAATGACTATACCCCACTTTGGCATAACAAACAATTGCCGGAACTTCAAAAGATCCAGAGTGTTCAGTTATGGGTATCGAGGGGAATATACTACCTGCATCACCTGATTCACCAGGGTACTATTAAAACGTTTCAGGCGCTGCAGGAGGCATATGGTATTCCAAACACTATGCTATTTCAGTACCTACAGGTTCAACATGCACTTAGAACACAATTCCCGCAGTCATTGCCTCGGCCTGCTCCCAATCCTATTGTCGCCATAGTGAAGGACACTGATCCCAAAAAGCTTATCTCGTGCTTTTATGGTATGCTTACGGCCCCCGTCTCGGCGAGACTAGCGTATGCTCTGAAGTCCCGCTGGGAGGGTGATGTGGGTGAACTGACAGACGAGGAATGGGAGGAGGCTCTGGAGACGTGCAAGTTGGTGTCCCCTAGGCTCCAGGACAGGCTTTCTCAGATTTACATAGTGCATAAAGCATACCTCACCCCACTCAGGACCGCCAAATATAATATGAATCAATCTGTGCTTTGCCCGATGTGTAATCTTGAGACTGGGACGTTCTTCCATCTTATCTGGTCTTGCCCCAAACTGCAGGAACTTTGGAAACAAGTAGTATCATTTCTGCATGATGTTATGGGCTCGCCCTTGGCTCTAGACCCCAAACCTTGTCTACTAGGGATATTTCCTGACGTATTAGATAAAACTACTGGCACTTTCCTGCAGGAAACCTTGTTTTCTGTTCGACAAGTGATAGCTAGACAGTGGATGAGGCCCCTTCCACCCCGGGTTGAGGACTGGAAACGGGAAGTTAATCTTACGCTCCCATACAAAAAATTCTTATATAAAAATAGGGGTTGCCCAGCTAAATATCATAGAATATGGGATAAATGGCTACAGGAGGTTTGCCACGTGTGATGAGGGAATTTGATGTACTGTTACAGTAAATAACATGTCAATGTTAGGACTTTCCTTGACTATGATACATAATCGCTACTGTAATGGAAAAATGTCTTTTATCTACTGTTATGGTTATGACGCAACGCCTTTTGAATGTTCGGTGTATGCCACTGTGATTGTAATCTCTGCAATAATGTTCAATAAACATTACCTGTTTTAAAAAAAAAAAAAAGAGGTCCTGTAAGAGGATTTTTTTTTTTTTTTTTTTTTTTTTTTTTTTAAACGGTGTAAAAATAAAAGGTAAAAATAAATATGTCCCCGTCCTGCCGAGCTGACGTGTAGAAGCGAACGCATACGTGAGTAGCATCCACATATGAAAACTGTGTTCAAACCACACATGTGAGGTATCGCCGCGATCGGTAGAGCGAGCCCTAGACCTCCTCTGTAGCTCAAAACGTGTAACCTGTAGAATTTTTTAAACGTCACCTATGGAGATATTTAAGGGTAAAAGTTTGTCACCATTCCGCGAGCGGGCCCAATTTTGAAGTCTGACATGTTGGGTATCTATTTACTCGGCATAACATTATCTTTCACAATATAAAACAATTATTGGGCTAACTTTACTGTTGTCTTATTTTTTTAATTCAAAAAGTGTATTTTTTTTCCCAAAAAAGTGCGCTTGTAAGACCGCTGCACAAATACAGTGTGACAGAAAGTATTACAACGACCGCCATTTTATTCTCTTGGGTGTTAGAAAAAAAAATTATATTGTTTTGGGGTTCTAAGTAATTTTCTAGCAAAAAAAAAAAAACTGTTTTTAACTTGTAAACAACAAATCTCAGAAAGAGGCTCGGTCCTTAAGTGGTTAAAGGGCCTTAGTTTAACCGCTTCATCCCCCGAAGATTTTACCCCCTTCCTGACCAGAGCACGTTTTCCTATTCGGCACTGCGTCGCTTCAACTAACAATTGTGCGGTTGTGCGTTGTTACACCAAAACAAAATTGACGTCCTTTTTTCCCCACAAACAGAGCTTTCTTTTGGTGGTATTTGATCACCTCTGTGTTTTTTTTTTTTTTTTTTTTTTTTTGCACTAGAAACAAAAAAAAGGATAATTAAAAAAAAAAAAAAAAAAAGCAATATTTTTTGCTATAATAAATATCCCCCAAAAATATATATATAAAAAAAGTTTTTTTCTCAGTTTAGGCCTATACGTATTCTTCTACATAAAATCGCAATAAGCGAATATTTATTGGTTTGCGCAAAAGTTATAGCGGCTGGTTGGCTCGATCTTGTGAACCGTTGTAGCTATACATCGGCTTGAGGGATAGCAGGCACGCACACGCGCCCGCTGCGCTGTGGGGGTGCCAATGCTCGTGACCAACGCCCGCGAGCACGAGTGACAGAACACGGAAGTGTGTGCGTAAACGCACAAATCCCTGTTCTGTTCTGAGAGGAGTAACAGATCGCGTGTTCCTTATAGCTAGAAACCACGATCTGTCACTGCCTCTAGTCAGTCCCCTCCCCCTTCAGTTAGAATCACCTACCAGGGAACACATTTAACCCCTTGATCACCCCCTAGTGTTAACCCCATTTACTGCCAGTGACATTTTTACATTAATCGGTGCATTTTTATAGCACTAATCGCTGTATAAATGACAATGGTGTCAAAAGTGTCCGATGTGTCTGCCATAATGTTGCAGTCCCGATAAAAATCACAGATTGCCACCATTACTAGTATAAAAAAATGATAATAAAAATGCTATAAATCTCTCCCCTATTTTGTAAACGCTATAACTTTTGTTATTTGCTTATTGCGATTTATTTTTATTTTTTGTAAAATATGTAGAAGAATACATTTCAGCCTAAATGAGAAAAAAAAATTGCTTTAAAAATAAAAAATAAAAAATGGCGATATTTATTATAGCAAAAAGTACAAAATATTGTTTGTTTTTTTTAAATTTCTCTTTTTTTTTTTTTTTCATAGCACAAAAAATAAAACCGCAGAGGTGATCAAATACCACCAAAAAGCTCTATTTGTGGCGGGGGGAAAAAAAGGACGTCCATTTTGTTCGGGTGCAACGTCGCACAACTGCACAATTGTCAGTTAACCGCTTCCCGACCGGCGCACGACGATGTACGGACAGGCAAATGGGCGTACAGGTACATCCCTTTGAATTTGCCGCTGTGACGTCATGTGCGCGTATGCCGGTCGGGACCCCCGTGAGTCCGACCGCGGGTCCCGCGGACTCGATCGTCGCAGGGATGCCCGCGATCGTCTCACGGGGAGGAAGAATGGGGAGATGGCAATTGTAAACAGCATCTCCCCGTTCTGCCTACCAACAAGTGACACTGATCTCTGATCCCTGTGATTGGAGCAGAGATCAGTGATCTGTAAAACACAGCCCAGCCCCCCACAGTTAGAAACACGCCCCTAGGACACACTTACACTGCCACCTCCTGGTTAACCCCTTCACTGCCTGTGTCATTTACACAGCAATCAGTGCATTTGTATAGCATTGATTGCTGTATAAATGATAATGGTCCCAAAAATGTGTCAAAAATGTCCGATGTGTCCCCCATAATGTCACAATAAAAATCGCTGCTCGCCGCCATTACTAGTAAAAAAATAAAATAAATGAATAAAAATGCCATAAAATTATCCCCTATTTTGTAAACGCTATAACTTTTGCGCCAACCAATCAATAATCGCTTATTGCGATTTATTTATTTATTTACCAAAAATATGTAGAAGAATACGCATCGGCCTAAACTGAGGGAAAAAAATGTTTTTTTATATTTTTTGGGGATATTTATTATAGCAAAAAGTAAAAAACAATGCGTTTTTATTTTTTTTCAAAATTGACGCTCCTTTTTTTTGTTTATAGCGCAAAAAATAAAAACTGCAGAGGTGATCAACTACCACCGAAAGAAAGCTCTATTTGTGGAAAAAAAGGACATCAATTTTGTCTGGGAGCCACATTGCACGACCGCACAATTGTCAGTTAAAACGATGCAGTGCCGAACCGCAAAAAGTGCTCTGGTCTTAAAGGGGTTGTAAAGCTTTGTTTTTTTATTTTCTAAATAGGTTCCTTTAAGCTAGTGCATTGTTGGTTCACTTACCTTTTCCTTCGATTTCCCTTGTTTGTTTTCGTTGTCTGAATTTCTCACTTCCTGTTTCTCCTCAGTAAACTTCACACCATCGTCCGAGCGGTGTTTAGTTAGCCAGAACAGCTTACTGAACAGCTTACTGAGGAGGAAAAGGTAGTGAGAAATTCAGACAAAGAAAATTTTTTAGAAGGGAAATCAAAGGAAAAGGTAAGTAAAACAACAATGCACTAGCTTAAAGGAACCTATTTCGAAAATAAAAAACAAACCTTTACAACCCCTTTAAGCCAACAAAATGGTCCGATCTGAAAGTGACGCAGTGCCGTATCGCAAAAAGTGCTCTGGTCAGGAAGGGGGTAAATCCTTCCGGAGCTGAAGTGGTTAACCTGAACTGTATAGGGCCAAGATCAGGTCTCTGAAAGTGAGATCACATTGGGGGCATAAGCAATGCAATATAATTGTAGTAAGATCCCCTATGTATTAATTTAGTAAGTTTAAAAGTTCCTGCTTCTATAAAAGAACTTGCCTTCATATGCTATTTGATCCGTTGGGTACAGAGACTCCAAAGGAGAACGAGGCATAAGAATGGCCATAAATGAAGAGAGTAAAGCCCCATACACACTATCATATTTTCTGCTGATTTGTTCCTTCAGATTGACCAAAACCATATAATATGAGGTCAAACCTTAGGAGTTTCAATTTGCATGCAGTCAGGCAGGCCCTTCCACTACATGGTTTTGGTAAATCTGAAGGAAAAAATCAGTAGAAAATCTTATAGTGTGTATGGGGCTTAAAGCGGTAGTAAACCCGCACATTATTTTTTTTTTTTTTTTTTAAACCTGCAAAGCAAAAGGCATAATGAGCTAGTATGCACCGCATACTAGCTCATTATGAAATACTTACCTTAGAACGAGGCCCCGACATCTGGCCCGATCCACGCCGAGGGAGCTGACATGCTCCCTCAGCGTTTCTTCCGGGTATCGCGGCTCCGGCGCTGTGAGTGGCCGGAGCCACGATATTGTCACTCCCGCGCATGCGTGCGGGAGATTTCATTCCGGCCGGCCGGCCACTGCCGGATTTTCAGGCCGAGAATCCCCTTGTGCGCATGCGCCGCTGCAGTCAGCGGCGCATACCGAGGGGAATATCTCCTAAACCGTACAGGTTTAGGAGATATTTTTTTTACCTACAGGTAAGCTTTATTATAGGCTTTCCTGTAGGTAAAAGTTAAAAAATCGAGTAAACAACCACTTTAAGTCTGCAGGCAAGACCAAAGAACAAATAGGGGAACAAAGCTATAAGTATACCACACCTTTTAAATTTAAATGACGCACTGTAAGTACATTGCATTGAGAAATCTGTCACTGAGCGAAATGAATCTACATGTCTGTTTCATGTTGTATGGGACTCCCAGGGACTCCAGCAGCGTGACTGATGGGGCCCCTCCCCAGTGCGTCAGACGGATGTGTGACGTCACGCCGTAATGACACAGAGTGGACGCTATGGAGGAAAAGCTACATCACGGAGAGAATGCCGCCCCTCCACCAAAACCCTGCCCGTACCAATGGCCGACAGATAGAGGGGGCCACCTCACATGGACACGCCCAGAGGGTGCGCCAAGCATGGTGATACCATCTCATACATCGGCCGCCCGTCCACAAACCGTAATGCAGTGGGAACTGACGTCCTACTGCAAAAGAGCAATCCAAAATTAAAAAAATAAAATAAAAATCTCTTCATCCGTTTAGGCCAATATGTATTCCTCTACATATTTTAAAAATTGCAATAAATGTATATTGATTGGTTTGCGCAAAAGTTATATCGTCTACAAAATAGGGGATATATATATTTTTTTCACTAGTAATGGCAGAGAGCATTGATTTTTAGCAGGACTGCGACATTGCGGCGGACAGATTGGACCCTTTTTTTGGGACCAGTGACATTTATACAGCGATCAGAGCTAATCATAGCCACTGATGGCTGTGTAAATGTCACTGGCAGGGAAGGGGATAACACAGGGGGCAATCAAGGGGTTAAGTGTTCCCTAGGGAGGTGACTGGCAGTGACTGGAGGAGGAGAAAGATCACTGTTCCTGATCACTAGGATCAGCAGATCTCTCTCTACTTCCCTGACAGAACAGGGATCTGTTTGTTTACATTGACAGATCTCTGTCCTGGCTCTATGTGGAGCGATCGGCGTCCGCAGCCGACGTACAATGACGGTGACTTGCGCAGCCGCGGTGCAACGGCGGCGGCTGGTCAGCAAGTAGTTTTAAAATCGTGTGTTCTGTTCCTGGCTCCTGGAGACTCTAATGACGTAAGTCATTAACCAATGGGACGCTATTATCCAGAATGAATATTAGGGCAAAAAATATTGTTACCGCACTACTGTAAGGTGTGACTATAGGTATTTACTATATTGAGGTTTTTTTTTATATCAAATTTTGTAACTAATAAAGTTTTCTATATTTTTACTAGCTAATCTGCAAGGGTGTCTTTATTAGTATTTTACCTACTTTATCAGTCTGTCCTTTACAGCTGACATATTTTTTAACCACTTGGCGCCCATACTACATCTATTGACGTCATGGGCTTTCGGTGGTTATATCTGAATGAGGCCACAGACATCATTCAGATATTGCCGTTTTCAGCCAGCGATTCCCTGCACCATAATAACGATCATAGCGGCTGTTCCGCCGCTTGATCGTTCTTACGGGCGGCGGGAGGGGACACCCTCCCCTCTCCCGCCGCCCTCCGGTGCTTGTATCGACTCAGCGCTTCCATAGGTGAGTCGGTGACAGGATCCGCCAGCCCCCGCCAGTTACCATAGAGATTTCCGGCGGACCAGATCGTCCCCGGAGTCTCTAAGATCGTTCGGAGGCCGGGCGCAATGTTATGACGTCACGCCCGGCCTCGGTATTCAAATTAACGGCGCCGATTTGGCAGGGAAGACAGGATCCTTTTTTTTTTTTTTTTTTATTCCCAGCCTAGAGGTGAGATGTGGGGTCTTATTGACCCCCCATATCTCACTGTAAATATGTCCGATTGTGCCATATTCCTATTACACTGGATGTTTACATTCCTTGTAATAGGAATAAAAGTCATCAATTTTTTTTTTATTATTTTTTTTTTTTTTTAAGTGTCAAACTAAAAAAATAAAATAAAATTAACAATAAAAAAAAAAGTAAAGCGCCCCGTCCCCGTGAGCTCGCACACAGAAGTGAACGCATACGTAAGTCCCGCCCACATATGAAAACGGTATTCAAACCACACATGTGAGGTATCGCCGCGAACGTTAGAGCGAGAGCAATAATTCCAGCCCTAGACCTCCTCTGTAACCCAAAACATGTAACCAGTAAAAAAAATTAAAGCGTCGCCTATGGGGATTTTTAAATACCAAAGTTTGGCGCCATTCCACGAGCGCGTGCAATTTTGAAGTGTGCTCTTGTACATGTTGGGTATCTATTTACTCGGCGTATCCTCCTCTTTCACTGCAAAAAAATTAGCTAACTTTACTGATTTTTATTTTTATTTTTTTAAGCATGAAACTGTTTTTTTTTTTCTGAAAAAAACGTGTTCGAAAAATTGCTGCGCAAATACCATGCGAGATAAAAAGTTGCAAAGACCGCCATTGTATTCTCTAGGGTCTTTGCTAAAAAAACATATATAATGTTTGGGGGTTCTATGTAATTTTCTAGCAAAAAAATTAGGAATTTTACATGTAGGAGAGAAATGTCAGAATTGGCCTGGGCGTGAAGTGGTCAATATTGACCATCTGATACCTATATTACAAGGTTCAGTGTGCCGCCTCGTCAGGAGGGTACAATAATCACAATGTAAAGTCATTTTCAGACTACAGTAACTGGATTTCTATATTTGCCACAGGTTTACCACTTTATATTCATGAGAGGATATAATGCAATTCACATGTTTAATTTGTTATAAATATTAATTAGAGGGGATTTGTTATACTCCTTGTACTAATCTTGATGTTCATTCACAGGCCCGACCACAGACAAAACCTCATTCCCAAGCTTAGAAGCCCTGAAGAGATCACACAAAGAGAGACATCACTCATCCGCTGTGAGTTCCTGATTTTCATCGTTTACCAAGTGCTCTCTTTTGTATTTTTACTACTGTCATAGATCGAATGAATTACAAATTATTCTGGCTGTGGAGGATATCATAATTTAATTTCACATATACACAAGAGCTATTAAAAAAGTTTCCACACTTTATATATTTTTTTTTAACTCCAACAAATATATTAAAGTGCATAAACTTTTTGAACAACCCTTGCTTGTGTGTGTGTGTGTGTGTGTGTGTATATAATATTCTCACACAATATTTTAGTGTTATTTTTTATATAGGCAGTCCATCAAAAGAGATGGAAACGAGTTCCACTTAGGAGCAGATTACACCGGCACTCCCCTCCCTGTTACAGTGGATGAGGGGGGGCTTCTCCCCACACCCGCTGTCGACATATGAAAAGCAGCAAGGCTGTGTATGGCTTGCCAATAAATATATCTAAAAAAAAAAAAAAAATTTTTTATATATATATATATATATATATATATATATATATATATATATATATATTATATTTATTGGTAGAGCCAAAAAAAAAAAATATATATATATATATATATATATATATATATATATTTTTTTTTTTGGCTCTGCCAATAAATATATATAAAAAAAAAAAATGTGTGTATGTGTGTATATGTATGTATATATATATATATTATAATTTTTTTTTATATTTATTGGCAGAGCCATACACAGCCTTGCTGCTTTCAAATGGTGACAGTAGATATGGGGAGAAGCCCCCCCCCATCCACCGTCACAGGGAGGGGAGTGCTGGTATAATCTGCTCCTAAGTGGAACTCATTTCTATCTCTTTTGATGGAATATATATATATAAACACTTTATTTTTAAGCAGTCCAACCTGTCCATCAAAAGAACGTTCCAGGGGTCTGAACTATTATACTGACAGATGCTTTCACGGATTGAAGGATAAGTTCACCTTTTAGGAGCATGTTACACCCACCACCAGTACTTCCCTCCCTGTGACAGTGGATGGGGGGGGGGGGGTCTTATCCGCACACCCACTGTCACCATTTGAAAGCTTCTCCCCCACACGGCCGCATCAATCATTCACAGTTTCCTGTGTATAAGGAGACTACAAGTACCGTCAGCCATTGCGGTTTGTAGCTCTCCATGAACTCTGAGCACCTTGGTAGTTCATTGATTTTTTCCTGCCAGTCCATATCAGAGGTACAGACAGACCGTGTATTGACAGTCTTCAGGATTTAGGCATTTCGCCCAAGATCTGCTGATTTGTGCTGGCATCCTGGGAATGTAAAGGTGATATCACACTGGTCCTCAGTCATCGCAGAGCAGTCTGGCGATTAGTTCACTGCAATTTCAGGTGGAGCAATGCAATGGAGCAATTTGGGCCGGCACGCTGTGATAAAATGCAGCATGTTTGCATTTTATTGCAGCACTCTGCAGCGCTGGGCTGTATTGCAGTGTGAATGGGACTATGTGTGGAAAAATTTTGTTTCTATTGTGTCCCTGTGGTGACAGACGTTTTTACCATGCCGTAAAACGTCTGTCACCGAATATAGTGTGAATTTGCTCTTATTGATTTTATGAAACTATTAAATCGCTGGGTTTAGTTCCGCTTTAAATAACTTTTTTATTTTTCACTCACAAACAGCAGTAGCCTTAAAACTGAATTTATAACATACTGTATGTATAATATACTATATGTACATTTATGTATATTTAATAAACTTGTACTAATAGGTATTAGCCATATATTTCAATACATTGGTCCTTCAGGTAGTATATATGTATGTTGAGGCATGTTATGTTACACAGGCTGTTAAGGAAAATATGACTAAAAATTTTGAAACCAAACCTGCAAAGAAATAGGAAGTGAAATGAATAGAGGGTAAAAACATGGTTTTTGAAGGAAAAGACCCGAGCCATTTCGTTACTAATAAAACAAAGACGTTCTTTGAATTGTTTGGGGTCCATGACGTGACAGAATACTGCAGTGATTCTCTAAGAAGCCATGTGAACGCTCTTAAGGTTGTCAATGATACCGCAGAAAGAGGAATTGCTCTGATAAAAAGGTATATTGAATTGGTCAGAGATGAACAACAAAAACAATTCTTGTTGAGGATCGTCGAGCATCACAAAAAAAGTCGTCACCAAGCGAACAAAACAAAGGGATTGTATCGTTCAAAGTTGATTAATATAACACATGTTTTGCCTATCATATTACCTATTAACCCTTTCCCGCCGAGCGTACACAGATGTGCGTACTCGGCTTCCGGGGGTTATACCGGGATGATGCCCGCACCTGCAGGCATCATCCCGGTACCGTTTTTTGCAGCAGGCGATTGGCTATCCAGGCATAACAACCGATGCGGCTAAAAGCCGCTCGGCTGTTATGCCGGAGGAGCGGGAGGGGACGTCCCCCCCCCTCCCGCCGCTGTTACCAGTGCTCCCGCTCGATCGGGAGCACCGATTTGTGATCCGACGCCTCCGGCTGCTGCGGAGGAACTGGAACGAAGCTGTAATCGGCTTCGTTCCAGTCTCCTCATCGTAAACACGGAAGCGACGTCATGACGTCACTTCCTATTTACTCGGCTGCCAATGGCGCCGGTTTAAAAAAAATATTCGGTATTCAGAATCGCCGTTTTCAGCGATCTGAATACATTCAAGTGTAAGGAAGGGGTGGGGGGTCTTTTAGACCCCCGATCCCTCCATAAAGAGGACCTGTCACCACCTATTACTGTCACAAGGGATGTTTACATTCCTTGTGACAGCAATAAAAGTGATCATTTATTTTATTTTTTTTTAAAACAATTTAGTCATTTTAAAATAAAATAAATTAAAAAATTAAAAAAAATTTTTTAAAGCGCACGCCGTCCCCGCGAGCTCGCGAAGCAAATAAAACGCATACGGAAGTCGCACCCGCGTATGTAAACGGTGTTCAAATCACACATGTGAGGTATCGCCGCGATCGTCAGAGCGAGAGCAATAATTCTAGCACTAGACCTCCTCTGTGACGCTAACCTGGTAACCGTAAAAAAAATTAAAGCGTCGCCTATTGAGATTTTTAGGTACCGTACTTTGTCGTCAATCTACAAGTGCGCGCAATTATAAAGTGTGACATGTTTGGTAGTTATTTACTCGGCGTAACATTATCTTTCACATTACACAAAAAAATTGGGCTAATTTCACTGTTTTTTTTTTTTTTTATTAATGAAAGTGTCCCTTTTCCCAAAAAGTTGCGTTTAAAACACCGCTGCGCAAATACCGTGTGACATAAAATATTGCAACAATCGCCGTTTTATTCTCTAGAGTCTCTGAAAAAAAATAATAATATATAAATTATATATATATATATATATATATATATATATATATATATATAATGTTTGGGGGTTCCAAGTAATTTTCTAGCAAAATATATGGATTTTAACTTGTAAACACCAAATTCCAAAAATAGGCTTAGTCATGAAAGGGTTAATCTTAGTTTATAGTTTTAATAGTATTTTAAGTTTGTGATTTTCTCGTTTTCCCAATAAAAGTAATTAACAAAACGAATCAAAGTGTGCAACCTCTAAATATTATCCAATCTTCTTGAAATTTAGCATATACCGTATTTATCAGCGTATAACACGCGCCGACGTATAACACGCACCCCAAGTTTAGGATGGAATTTAAAAGAATATAACTTTTAGGAGGGAAGTTAAAGGAAAAAAACTTACATTTAAATGCCATCAATGCAGGCTTATCGGTGTAATTCGCAGCCTTGCATTGCAGCCTTGTCAGTCATTTGCAGCCTTGCATTGCAGCCTTGTCAGTCGCTTGCAGCCTTGTCAGTTATTTGCAGGCTTGTCAGTGTCTTTGCCATTTTAAAAATGCCGCCGCCGAGATACAGAGTGGATGTCCTGTGTATCTCGGCGGCGCTCATTCTTTGTGGCTTTCGGGTATTTTCGGCCCTTCTTGCCTATTTTCGGCCGTTCTCTGCGGCTTTCAGCTTTCTGAAAGCCGCAGAGAACGGCCGAATGTGGCCGAAAATAGCCGAGGATTTATATAGCGAACGGTTTGCGCAGCGCTTTACAATATGAGGGCAGACAGTACACTTACAATACAAATCAATACAGGAGGGATCAGAGGGCCCTGCTCGTCAGAGCTTACAATCTAGAAGGAAGGGTCAAGTTGAAACAAAACATGGACAAGTCGGGGTGAATCTAAGTGGACGATTTTAGTTGCATTGTCTAATATCTTTCCCATACTTTCTTTTTCCTTCCTAGATGCAGACAAGAGGATTTGCTCAGTATGACTTATTTAGCACAGTGGAAAGCTCTATTATAGAATCGCAAACTAATGTCACAGTGGATTTTGTTTGGAACGGAGTGGACACGATCTTGCAGATCCCACCATTGACATCTGCAGCCACATTGGTATGGTATATCATTCAGCATAAATCATTCACTATACAGTAATACCTCGGTTTGCATGTAACACGGTATACTAGCGTTTTTAAAGATGAGTAAAATGTTTTCAAAATTTTGACCTGATATGCGAGCAGTACAATCCATGTAGTAAAGCCACTGGTGTACGTAGTACTGCATGTGGCCAGAGGTTTCGGGGGCGCTGGTTGCTCCCATCGCTTTGTGGAGACACTCTGAGATGCTCCCAGCTGGGTGGGGCGTGTGTAACATGCGTCGGAGCACTCAAAAGTTTTAACAGTTCCCAAGTGTCTCTGCGCATCTCTGACTTCTCCAGGAAGCCCAGGAGCCACCAGCGCTCCCGCACCTCTGACCACATACAGTATTGCATACACCAGCGCCCCCGCACCTCTGGCCACATGCATTACTGCATACACCAGCGCCCCCCGCATCTCTGGTCACATGCATTACTGCATACACCAGCGCCCCGGCATCTCTGGCCACATACAGTACTACATTCACCAGTGCCCCAGCCCCACCCCCCCACCTCTGGCCAGATAAAGTAGTGCATACATCAGCTGTGCTTGTGGAACTAATCATTAGTTTCCATTATTTCTTATGGGGAAACTCGCTTTGATATACGAGTGCTTTGGATTCCAAGCATTCTTCTGGAACAAATTATGCTCGCAATCCAAGATATCACTGTATATTAAACCTGGAAAAAGACTCAAAACCTGGAAAGCGAAGCTCCACCCAAAAGGGGAAGCTCCACTTGTTTGCTTCCTCCCCCCTCCGTTGCCATATTTGGCACCTGGGGGGGTGGAGTTCTGATTTAATGCAAACTCTGTTGTAATAGGTCAAAATATGTACTCGCCATTATTACACAGTATTTTCTCTTTGATTTTCCAACATGCCTTCCATTTCTTTGTCATTTTCTAGAACATCATGGTAGAATCCGGAGATCCCAGAAGTCCTGTCTACCCCGTGTATAAGGAGCTTGAGTTTTTACTGGTAGGCATACTTCTTTCTCTCTGTGATGGTGGGAGTTGACAGTAAGAGGTAGGAGTCTCTTAGCAACATCCTAGCAACAAGGCAGGATTGTATAATGCCATCAAATTTTTTTTCTGGATTTTTGCCTCTTGCGCAAGATATTGATCCTGTGATCTTCTATCAACAGCCGGCTGGGTGACAGGCTGGATAAATATAGATCCTTGTCTCCGCAGCCTAGCCATCGAGCGTGTGCAGACCCTAGCTATGCGCTGGGTCGGCCACAACATGCCCCTCAGGCTCCAGGGGTGGCCGGTGAGATCAATGCTCCGGGGCACACATATGGCCGGACTACGGATGTCTTTGTCACAGTGTGCCGTGGCCTGCAGCCACCCCGTACTGCTCGGGTGTGGGTCTGTGATGGAATGCCTCCAGCTCGTCTGCATGGTAAATACAGCTCTCCCTGTCTCGGCAGGACAGAGCAGCTGGGAGGTCGATTAGGGGGTCCCTCTTCTCCCTTTTCTCTCTCCCTGTCCTTGTATTCCCTCTCCCCGTGGGGGATGCTGCATGACTGGGCTGTAGTGTGGTGTGTGCACCTGGGCTGGGGGTCCCCCGGGGGTCTCTGATCCTTGATTGGGGACTGTGCTGGCTGTCTGTGTCCCTGGGCTGTCATCTGTCTCTTGCTGGTGTCTGTGGGCTCTGCATGTGTTGCCGCCATATCGCTGACTGCCGCCATTTTCAGTGTACTCTCAGCATGATTGTCAGCCATTTTCTGTTGGCCTCTGTGAGAAGGATAATCGTCAGCCATTTTCTCAGTCCGGCGGCCATTTTACCTGTGCTTTTTTCAATACAAGGATGCCCGGCGGCCATTTTCTTGTAGCCTTAGCGTGTTTTTTTCTCTCCAGAGCTGGTTTCTGTGCCTCAGAACAGCGCGTTTTTTATTCTTGGACACTTGTGAGCTGACACATTGCGGCGCACCACTCGGTCAGGGTGGGGAGTCCTGCGGTGGGGCCCCTCAGTCTGTTAGCCGCTAGGAGTGTGGGATTGAGCACCTTGTCCTAAGTCCCCAAGGGTGGCAGACGCTGGCGTTTCTTCCCAGAACTTCCTGCAATTGCAACTGGCTCACCTGCAAACAGAACAGTGCAGTGCCTTTGGACGCTTTGTCGGTGGTCCTTGACGCATTCGTTGCCAGGGTGGAGGTGGCGTGCGGGCACAAGGGGGGTGAAAAAACGCCCCCTGCCCATCCCCCCCACCTCCTCTGGGGAGAGCTTTAGGATCGGGCCCCATGTTGACTGGCGGCCCCTGTTCTGATGTGTCAGAGGACGCTGACCAGGACCGTTCGGACAGTGAGGATGATTCCGTGTCTGGGTCAGTGCAGGAAAAAGCGCTAGTTGGAGCACCCTGAAAATACAGAATGCAACAGGATCCTCTGCTGAGGTGGCAGTCCCTTTTGGGTCCCGTAAGCCAGCCCATACACCCAAGGTGTTTCCATATCTTACTTATTTTTATAAGTTCATATACAAGGAATGGGGAAGCCCGCAACGGACCTTTTTGGTCCCAAAAAGAATGGCGGTGCGGTACCCCTTTGAAGAGAGCCTCCTTAAAAAATGGTCAGCTCCCCCAGTTGTGGACCCCCAGTATCCAGGTTAAATAAAGTAACCACGATTCTGGTAGAAGGGGCTCTGGCATTTAAGGACCCTACTGACAGGAAGGGGAAAAGAAATTGAAACAAATAAATGCCTATTAAAAAAAAATAAAAAAAAATAAATAAAAAAGCTCCCTGTGAAAGGGGTGTGGCCTGTAGGTTTATCTTGCTGACAAAAACTATCCAATTTAGCCCTGGTGTCCGTGTTTTTTTTTTTTTTTTTTTTTTTATTATTATTTTTTTGGGTGGGGACATGTTGAGGTAGGATGGGGGATCCCTCTGGAGTAGATCAAGCCCAAGCAGGAGTTTGTAGGGTCACAATATGAGCAAAACCGGAGATCTGGCAAGCAGAGCTCTGCACACACATCCTACACTGTAGCACATGAGAGTGCAGAGCTATGCTTGCTAGATCTCCTGTTTTGCTGATCCAGTGACCCAACAAACTCCTGCTTGGGCTTGATCTATTCTGGAGGTGATCCATCATCCTGCCTCAACATGTCCCCATCCAAAAAAATCCACAGAGGCTGGGGCTAAATTGGATAGTTTTTGTCGGCAAGATAAAGATACTTCTAGGGAAGATGGCGGCGCTACAGCAGGAGAGACCGACTTGGTGGGAAGTTATATAGCTAAGGTACTAGAAGCTATCGCATCTTGTCAAACCAGGTTGATGATAAAAATTGAAGAGGTGAAAGTTAATATATCACTTATCCGTCAAGACTTGCAGAAACTCCAGGAACGGGTCAAAACTCCAAGACCAGGGTAAGCGGTGTGGAAGGCGCTCTCGCCTTTTACAGACGGTCTCTGAACGCATGCAACTTCAGATCAGTCAGCTGGTACAAAAGCAAGACGATATGGAGAATAGGCTCAGAAGATGCAACCACTGTTTCATTGGGCTTCCCGCAAGAGCTCAAATAAGAGACCCAACGATGTTCCTGGAGCAACTACTTATCAATACTTATGGCCGCAAGGCCTTCTCCCCCACTTTTGCGGTAGAGAGGGCTCACCGCATGCCGGCAAGGCAAGACGATATGGAGAATAGGCTCAGAAGATGCAACCACCGTTTCACTGGGCTTTTGGAAGGAGCTGAAGGAAGAAACCCGATGACGTTCCTGGAGCGATCACTCGAAACTACTTACGGCTGTGAGGACTTCTTCCTCACTTTTGCGTTAGAGAGGCCCCACTGCATGCCGGTGTTCTGCCGTATAGAGTCCGGGCATCACATAGTGTCCACTCCGTACTGCGCATGCGCAGTGCGGAGCAGACGAAGCTTCGGAAAATCTCCGAAGCTGAACGGCGCCTGCGCCGTGAGTGGAGGTGGTAGCCCCACCATCCAAGCGGACACAGGGTTGTGAATTTTAGCAGTACGCAGGGGACACTATCTGATGGAGGATGCTATTTGACAAGACACCGGCAAGACGATATGGAAAATGGGATCAGAAGATGCAACCACTGTTTCATTGGGCTTCCGGAAGGAGCTGAAGCAAGAGACCCGATGACGTTCCTGGAGCAACTACTCAATGCTACTTAAGGCCGCGAGGCCTTCTCCCCTACTTTTGCGGTAGAGAGGGCCCACTGCATGCCGGCAAGGCCTCCACCACCGGGCGCCCCTCCTCGCACCTTCATAGCTAAACTTCTTAACTATAAGTACCGCAATATGGCGCTTCCGCTTGCCAGAGAGAAAGGAAATATCCCCTTTGGGAACAACAAAGTGGAAGTCTTTCCGGACTTCTCGGTGGAAGTGCAACGTCACTGCAAGAATTTTTTACAGATGTTAAACGGCGCTTGCAAATTCAATATCTAAGATATTCAATGCTGTTCCCTGCCCGCCTCCGAGTGGAAATAGATGACTGGGTCCACTTTTTTGAGGATCCTGAAGAGGTACTAACCTGGCGGTTGTGCCGAGAGACTAACGGAGGAGCGGCCAACTAGTCCAGTGTAATTTGAGTTCTACACGTCTATCATCTCTACCACCATATTGCCTTCCTTGCCCCTTTTTGCGCCTTAATAACAGTATCTGATACCAAAGAAAACCCTGGACTACACTCGGACCCTTTCAACTGTTGGTTTTGTTGAAGGTCTCCTGTCTACTACGAACACACTATATGTCCCTCACAGTATTTCTTGTGCCTTCCATGCACAAATCGTTTTCCTTTTTTTTTTTTTTTTTTTTTTTTTAGCTGCCTGAACCTCTGAAGATCTCCATGAAAAACGGGGTTTTAAAAAATCTGCAGGCTTGCAAATCCAAAATTCTGAGGGTGGAGGAGGATTGCTACTAACAGAATAGGAAATCTGCATAAGGGACAAATTCTGACTGTACATTATGTCCCTTTTGCTGATTTTTTTTTTTTTTCTGTTTTTGATTTTGGCTACCTTTTTTTAGTGTTTAATTGTTTTTTATTTATTTTTTTATTGATTTTTTTTGTTTAGTAAGCAGCTTTTTCGCAAAGTAGTTTGTATTGTGTTTCTTTAAGGAAGTGTCTGAAATAATGTCTTGTCAGGTTTTGTCTGAAGGATTAAGAACCGGAGTAACAGAATGGCCAGAGACCTCCGAATCAAAGTCCGCTGTGGAGATGGTGCAGGAACATTTGAATGGTGATTATATCTCCTATATCTTTTTTGTGTCTTTGCGACCAGAAATGGCAGATCATTTTCCTGACCGGCAGTTAAAGAAGTACTTGTCGTTGATAAGTTTACCAGACAGATCTTAACCACTTGACCTCTGACAGGTTTTACCGGGCCAGGCCATTTTTTTTGCTATTCAGCACTGCGCTGCTTTGGAAAAAAAACGCGGTCATGCAACAATGTACACAAACAAAATTTTATATTTGTTCACAGAAATGGAGCTTTCTTTTGGCGGTACAGTAGAATCTCAGATTACGAGTAAAGTGGTTTACAAGCGTTTCGCAATACGAGCTATTTAAAAAAAAAAAAAAAAATCCTGACTCACTTTGCGAGCGTTTCCTCGCAAGACAAGCCAGATTCAAGCCACTGGGGTGTGCAGTACCACATTTGGCTGAGTAAATGACAGAAGAGAGCCCTGTGTAGGTAAACAACACAGTGACAGTAGCAATGTGCTGTTTTTATTTTTATTTTTTCTCCCTGCTAAGCAGGGAGTAAAAAACTGGCGCATTACTTAGTAAAAACAGCACATATTACACACACATTACACATTGTTAGGCACGCGTTTAACCCTTTGATCGCCCCTGATGTTAACCCCTTCCTAGACAGTCTCATTAGTACAGTGACAGTGTCTATTATTATCAATGATCACTTTATTAGTGTTACTGGTGATTTCAGTGTCAGTTAGCTAAATCCCCCAGCTTCAGTTATCAGATTGCCTGCTGAACTATCACAGCCACACTATAAGTCGCTGATCACTGCCATTAGAAGTATAAAAAAAAAAAAATTCCAGTATATATACCATAGTTTGTAGGCACTTTAACCTTTACGCAAACCAATCAAACACTTTTTTGTTATCAAAGACATGTAGCAGAATGCATTTAGGCCAAAATTTATGAAGAACTTAGATTTTTTTTGTGTTGTGTGTGTGTGTGTGTGTTTTTTTAATTTATTTTTTATTGGATGTTTTATAGCAAAATTTATTTATTTTTTCTCAGAATTTTTGGTATTTTTTTTTCCATTTCTATAATAAAAAAAACAACAGTGTTGATCAAATATCACCTAAAGAAAGCTTTATATTTGTGTGGAAAAAAAAAAAGGACAAAAATTGCATTTGAATACAGTGGTGCATGACCAAGCCAGTTGCCAGTTAAAGTAGCCCAGTGCTGAACTGCAAAAAAAATGGCCTGGTCATGAAGAGGGGGGATAATTCTTCTGGAGCTGAAGTGATGAAAGGGGTTGTAAACCTTCGAGGTGTTTCACCTCAATGCATTGAGGTGAAAAACCTCCTGTAATGCTGCCCCTCGAACCCTCGTTTAACTTACCTGTACCCGCCCTCTATTTCGTCTCGAGGACGAGCACACCAACAAAAGCCGGTGTCTCCAGGTCCTGATTGGATGGATTGATAGCAGCGCAGCCATTGGCCCCCGCTGCTGTCAATCAAATCCAATTTGATTCATACATTTTAGTCATTCATTCGGCTTCTATGGACGCTGAATGAATGACTCGGGGACACGCCCGCAAGGTAACCCCCTCGGGAGAGCACTTCTCCTAGGGGGTTATCTAATGTGGGGAGGAGCCGCGAGAGCCACCAAGGGACCCCAGAAGAGGATGTTCAGGGCCACTCTGTGCAAAACAAGCTGCACAGTGGAGGTAAGTATGATATGTTTGTTATTTAAAAACAAAAAACAAAGCTTTAGCCTGGGCTCACGCATGTGTGGTGCGAATTGAAGCTCAGGTTTTCCTGCAAAGAGAAAACTCAGTTGTTCAGCGTTTCATGTCAGTTTTTGATCAATATCTGCTCAGGATTTCTTCAGTATCGGCTCCGGATTGCATCAGTATTTTATCCTGTTCACAAGGGAACACATCTGCGAATCAGATGCGTGCCCATAGAAGATAATGGGCCTGAATTCGCACCTGAGTCGGTCTGCACTGCCTAGAAAACGCACACGTTTTTTGTGCAATGCGGAGTGCAAATGCACCGCAGTTATGTGAACCAGCCTCATTAAAATGAATGTATTTTGAAATGTCCTGCGAATTGGATGTGGTGTAAGTCGCATCTAATTCGCATAGGTGTGAACGGGGCCTAAGTGTCACTTTAAGTATTTCATAAATGTTTTCTTTGATTTAAAGTGGGACTTCAGTCTTTTTTTTTTTCATTTTTCCATCTTTTAAATCTTCTGCCCTTGTTGCTTTAACTTTGGATAGTAAAACATTTTTTTTCTGCCAGTAAATCCCTTATACTGCCCACTTCCTGTTTCCTGTCTGGTCATTAGCCTAGGCTTATGACATCATACAAAGCTCTCTCTCTCTCTCTGTCTCTCTCTCTCTCTCTCTCTCTCGTGAGAGTTTGCCAGGAATAGAGGGGGGTATGAGTTGTAAGAGGGCCAATGAGAGCCGCAGAGCTGGAGGTGTGCCTCTGTAAATCCAGGAAGTGAACAGGCAGCAGCTTCAGCTGCCCACAGTTAAAATGGCTACAGCCAGACTCAATGGAGGGAGATTTCTGCAGCATATTTGGCAACCACAGAATCAGATTATTATTATTATTATTCAAGATTTATATAGCGGCAGCAATTTATGCAGCGCTTTACAATATAAAGTATATATAAAAAAATTTGCAAAGTGGTTGGAGGGAAGCTTCAGAATGGCAAAGATGTTTTTATTACAAATTATGTGAGCAGACTACAGTTCCTCTTTAACCACTTTCAGACCAGACCATTTTGCTGGTCAAAGACCAGACCACTTTTTGCGATTCGGCACTGTGTCGCTTTAACTGACAATTGCGCGGTCGTGCGACGTGGCTCCCAAACAAAATTGATTTCCTTTTTTTCCCACAAATAGAGCTTTCTTTTGGTGGTATTTGATCACCCCTGCGGTTTTTATTTTTTGCAAAAATAGAGCGACAATTTTGAAAAAAAACGCATTATTTTTTACTTTTTGTTATAATAAATATCCCCCAAAAATATATAAAAAAATATTTTTTTCCCTCAGTTTAGGCCGATACGTATTCTTCTACATATTTTTGGTAGAAAAAATCGCAGTAAGCCATTGATTGGTTTGCACAAAAGTTATAGCGTTTACAAAATAGGGATAGTTTTATAGCATTTTTATTAATTTTTTTTTTTTTTTTTTACTAGTAATGGCGGCGATCAGCGATTTTTATTGTGACTGCGACATTGTGGGGGACCCATCGGATATTTTTGACACATTTTTGGGACCATTGTCATTTATACAGTAATCACTGCTATATAAATGCAGTGATTCCTGTGTAAATGACACTGGCAGTGAAGGGGTTAACCAGTGGATGGCAGTGTAGGGGTTAAGTGTTCCTAGGGATGTGTTACTAACTGTGGGGGGGGGGGGGGGGGTTGGGCTTTCATTTAGTGAACACTGATCTCTGCTCCAATCACATGGAGCAGAGATCAGCGTCACTAGTTGCTAGGCAGAATGGAGAAATGTTGTTTACAACGGCATTTCTTCATTCGGCCGCTCCGTGAGACGATCGCGGGGATGCCCGCGGCGATCGAGTCCGCGGGTCCCGCGACCGGACTCACGGGGGCGCGCTCCCGATGGCAGGGCGGCAAATTTAAAGGGACGTACATGTACGCCCATTTGCCTGCCCATGCCATTCTGTCGACGTACATCGTCGTGCGCTGGTCAGCAAGTGGTTAATAATTTTTTTTTTTTTTGCTTTACATTTTTCTCCTCTAGCAAGGAGAAAGAGATTCAATGTAAGTTTTCCCCATTCAAGAGGAAAAAAAAAAAAAGAGTACAAGGGTGGGCTGTACTGTGACTGACCACTTTCAGGCTTTCACAGTGACCATGTGATCGAGAGCGGGTCTTCCCAGCCCCCGATCATTGGTACAAGACCCAGAGCTGTCAGTGATAGCACAACATTGTCAAGGTTGTTAGTTTAGCCTGTTTGTAATAAAATGTTGTGTTTTTTTTTTTGTTTTGTTTTTGGCTATGCCATCCTCTCTAATTTCATAGCTATTATTTTATTCTTTCCAGAATTAAAGAATAAACTGGATGGGGTTAATAATCCCGCACCTAAGAAAGAAGCGGAGGTAAGAATCCCTGACACTAATGAGCAGGTTGTCTGCTGGGCTCTGGCAATGAAAGGGTGTACGCTTTATGACAAGGTTACTACAAAGCCGTTCCCTTGCTCCTAGCCGCATGCTGATATAGGTAATACTCAGGAGTAATATTCCAATTATTAAACATGGCAATTACACTGAGTGATGCACATTACGATTGCACAATTCAGCTACTTTGCCCCAGGGTGCAAAAAAAAAAAGGAAACCTAAATAAAAATTGATAGAAAGCCAGGAAACAACAAGCGGGCAAATCGTTTCATGTCGAGGTCTGTTGCTCGTAGACTGCTGAGGATTTACTCTCGAGGGTTGAACGGTGTATCCAAACAGCTTTGATAAAACGATTTCCCAGTCATTCTGCTGCGCTCATGTATTATGTATGCCCCCTTTCTCTCAGCACACATGATGGATGGGGACACTTAATATCTTTCAGGCATTTTTCATATGTATTGCTCTTAAACAGGTGACTAAGCCATTTTAAGTGCTGTGCTGACTACTTGTTAACTCTTCAAGTGCTGCAAAGCTAAGCTCTCTATTCGGGTCATGCTACTGGAGCATAGCCACCCATAATTACACGTTTATCGCTGTGTTCAGCTGTCATTCATAATCCGAAGAAAGCAGAAATATAATCGGCGCTGTCTGGATTATCAAAGTGCACAGGTACTTGTGAGTAACTGAACGCAGGTAATAAACCCCATAATACAAGCACCCCCCTACATCTTTATATAATCGGCATGGATACTTGTCAGAAACCATGAAATCAGGTTGAGATGGAAGTACAGTTAAATCACACTTAACGTTTAACCACTTGAGACCCGCACTACGTCTATTGACGTCATGGGGTTTCGCTGGTTATATCTAAATGATGCCTGAGTCCACAGACATCATTCAGATATTGCCGTTTTCAGCCGGCGATTCCCTACACCATAAGAAGGATCATAGCGGCTGTTCCGCCGCTTGATCGTTCTTACGGGCGGCGGGAGGGGACGCCACCTCCCGCCGCCCTCCGGTGCTTCTACCGACTCACCGTTTCCATCGGTGAGTCGGTCACAGGATCCGCCGGCCCCAGCATGTGATCATAGAGATTTCCGGCAGACTAGATTGTCCCCGGAGTCTCTATGATCGTTCGGAGGCCGGGCACGATGTTATGATGTCATGCCCGGCCTCGGTATTCAAATTAACGGCGCCGATCTGGCTAGGAAGCCATGATCGTTCGTTTTTTTTTTTTTTTATTATTCCCAGCCTAGAGGTGAGATATGGGGTCTTATTGACCCCATATCTCACTGTAAATAGGTCCGATTGTGCCATATTCCTATTACAAGGGATGTTTACATTCCTTGTAATAGGAATAAAAGTCATCAATTTTTTAAAAATTTTTTTTTTTTAAGTGTAAAACAAAAAAAAAAAAAATTAACAATAAAAAAAAAAAAAAATTTTAAGCGCCCCTGTCCCCGTGAGCTCGCACACAGAAGCGAACGCATACGTAAGTCCCGCCCACATATGAAAACGGTGTTCAAACCACACATGTGAGGTATCCCTGCGAACGTTAGAGCGAGAGCAATAATTCTAGCCCTAGACCTTCTTTGTAACCCAAAACATGTAACCAGTAAAAAAATTTGGGGGATTTTTAAATACCAAAGTTTGGCGCCATTCCACGAGCGCATGCAATTTTGAAGCGTGACATGTTGGGTATCTATTTACTCGGCGTATCCTCCTCTTTCACATTATGCAAAAAAATTGGGCTAACTTTACTGTTTTTTTTTTTTTTTAAGCATGAAACAGTTTTTTTTTCGCAAAAAAACGCGTTCGAAAAATTGCTGCGCAAATACCGTGCGAGATAAAAAGTTGCAATGACCGCCATTGTATTCTCTAGGGTCTTTGCTAAAAAAACATATAATGTTTGGGGGTTCTATGTAATTTTCTAGCAAAAAAATTAGCATTTTTACATGTAGGAGAGATGTCAGAATTGGCCTGGGTCTGAAGTGGTTAATAATAAAAATAAAAAGAACAAATAGTCAAAACATAGCCAAAGTTCAGTAACCGGAACGGATAGTCAGCCAAGCCAGAAGTCAGGAATCAGTGTAGTGGAACAGCAAGCAGGATCTGGAGCCAGAAGGGATGTCAGCCAAGCAAGTCTTGCAAAGGATCGCAGGAGATCGTTTCTGTAATGTTGACCAAGGCGAAGGCAGAGCTCCTCTGGACTGGACAACTTAAAGAGGAAGTAAACCCTGACGGGTTTACTTCCTCTTTGTTTCCCTGCAAAGGTAAAGCATAATGGGCTACTATGCATCGCATAGTAGCCCATTATGTGTCGCTTACCTGACACAGGAGCCAGTGATGTCACCGCTGTCCCCTCTTCCACGGAGCGTCCATCTTCTTTCTGGGTATCATGGCTCCGGCGCTGTAATTGGCCAAAGCCGCGATGATGTCACTCCTGCGCATGCGCACGGGAGCCGCCACTAATGGCATATCGCCGTTAGCGGCATACTCAGTGTGCCTGTGCGTCGCTGTCTACGGCACATGCGCTGTACACAGCGGTGCCTGTCTTTTTGCAAATATCTCCTAAACCGTATAGGTTTAGGAGATATTTCTTGGACCTACAGGTAAGCCTTAATCTAGGCTTACCTGTAGGTCAAAGTGGTCTGTAAGGGTTTACAACCACTTTAAGTAGGCAGGATTGACGAGCAGGATATCAACAGAGCAAGGGCTCCTTCACACGGACGTGTCCGTGTACGGAGCCTGCTCTGCTCAGCGGGGGATCACTCTGTCGATCCCCCGCTGAGCAGGAAGATGACAGGTCCGTCTCTGAACACTGTGAAGGGATGGACCTGTCAGAGCGCTGCTCTCCCCTATGGGGGATCGGATGAGGATGGACCATAGAGTCTGTGGTCACCCGATCCTCAGGCGGATGGAAAAGTAGGTTTTTCCTCCATCACGCTTTTTTTTTGGAGCGGGTCGGATGTCAGCGGACATGTCACTGCTGACATCCAACGCTCCATAGAGGTCTGTGGAGTGTCCATCCAGGTCCGCCTAAAAAAAAAAAACTGACAGGCGGACCTGAACGGACAGTCCGTGTGAAAGAGGCCTAACAGTGGAGAGAGATAGGAGCTGGCAATTAGCCGACAGCTGAGCGGCCAGCTCGGAGAAGGAAGGGCTGAGCCCAGCCCTGACAATACTGATACAGAGAACTGGGAGTACATCACCAGCCACTCTTGGGTACACCTGTTCAATCGCTTGGCAACACAAATTTCTAATCAGCCAATCACATGGCAGAAACTCAATGCATTTAGGCATCGAGACGTGGTAAAGACGTCTTGCTGAAGTTCAAACCGAACATCAGAATGGAGAAGAAAGGGGATTTAAAGTGGTTGTAAACCTAAAAAGAAAATACCCTGGAATACAGGGCATAATGGGCTAGTATGTATCGCATACTAGCTCATTATGAAATACTTACCTTAGGTTGTAGAGGTCCCCGCACACCGCTGTGACCGGTGACATGTCTCCCAGAGTTATTTCCGGGTTCGTGGGCTCCGACGCTGTGATTGGCTGGAGCTGCAATGACATCACTCCCGCATGCGTGTGGGAGCCCTCGGGCATGACTGCTGAAAAAAAACGGCACGAGCGGGTCGTTTCTTCAATGTGCATGCGTCGGTGACGTTGGCGCAAGGGTATATGGTAAATATCTCCTAAACCTTGTAGGTTTAGGAGATGTTTACAGTGCCTACAGGTAAGCCTTATTATAGGCTTACCTGTAGGTACAAGCGGTGTAACAGGGTTTACAGCAGGGGTCTCAAACTGGCGGCCCTCCAGCTGTTGCGGAACTACAAGTCCCATGAGGCCTTGCAAGGCTGACAGTTACAAGCATGACTTCTACAGGCAGACTTGTATTTTCGCTAGTAACAGCTGGAGGGCCGCCAGTTTGAGACCCCTGATTTACAGCCACTTTAAGTGACTTTGAAGGTGGCATGATTGTTGGTGGCAAACGGGCCGGTCTGAATATTTCTGGAATTTTCACGCACAACCATCTCTCGGGTTTACAGAGAATGGTGGGAGAAAGAGAAAATATCCAGTGAGCGGCAGTTGTGTGGAGGAAAATGCATGGTTTATGACGGAGGAGAATGGGCAGACTCATTTTGAAATGATAGAACAGTAACTCAAATAACCACTCGTTACACCCAAGGTATGCAGAATACCATCCCTGACCGCACAACACATCCAACCTTGAATGGGCTACAGCAGCAGAAGACCACAACGGGTGCCACTCCTGTCAGCTAAAAACGGGAAACTGAGGCTACAATTGGCACAGGATCACCTAAATTGGACAATAGAAGAGTGGAAAAAACGTTGGCTGGTCTGAGTCTGGATTTCAGCTGCGAAATTCAGATGGTGGGGTCAGAATTTGGCGCATGGATCCATCCTGCCTTGTATCACCGGTTCAGGCCGGTGTTGGGGGTGTGGAATGCAGCCTTTTTTAACCAGGGTGCCTCGAGGTTTCCTCAGTGGTGCTTTGGCAAAATGCCCCAAAATTGTATACAAGCCAGTGGGTGGGTTAAACAAAGCCACAGGTTTTCATTGTACACTATTTCAACCTTCTAGCTGCCAACCACCTAACAACCAATGACCTCATCACTTGATAAAGAGGATATCGGTTGCCTGCATATCATCCTTGTTTGACCCTCACTGGCCTCTCTCCATGAGCTTTGGGGTCTCATTAGCTAAATGATGGAGAAAAACTGAAGGAGAAGAGAAACATTGGAATACTAGTCAGTACTAGTTTGCAAAAGTGTGTTTGCTTTGGAAGAATTAATCGCCTGTAACATTGGGTGTCCTATGTGTATTGATGCTGCTGCATGATATAAAACTATTAGAATCGTTTTTTACATTTTAGAATGGGACGCTTCAAGACTGTCCATAATTTTAAAAGGTGCTTTGACTGAAAAAAGGTTGAGAAACACTGGTGTAATGGTGTGGGGGGGGATATTTTCTTGGCACACTTTTGGCCACTTAGTACCAATTGATCATAGTTTAAACATCACAACCTACCTGAGTATTGTTGCTGACCATGTCCATCCCTTTATGACTAATAATCTAATAGAGGTTCCAACCCCTGCTCACTCAATAACTTTGTATAAGCTTCTATGTAGGAGTCGCCATATTTGTTTTAAAGCTGCATTCCAGGAATTCAGCTTCTTTGTAAAAACCGCAGTCATACCATGAGTTAAGTCTAACGAGGTGCCTGTTGCCTCAAAGACTTCTCTTTCTTATTCACATCTGACAAGTTTATTTTGCTTCAGTAAGGTAAATTCTAGAGCTCAGGAGCTTCTCATTGTGGTCTCTGTTCCAAAAGTAGATTTGCTGGAACTGCTATGCCCGCCCTCGTCCTTCTGCCCATTCACAGAAGCCTTTGTATTCCCAAAATACAAAGGCTTCTGTGAATGTGCAGCAGAGGGGAGGGGGGCGGGCATACAGTGCCTTGAAAAAGTATTCATACACCTTGAAATGTTACAACCAAAAACCTAAATGTATTTTATTGGGATTTTATGTGATAGACCAACACAAAGTGGCACATCATTGTGAAGTGGAAGGAAAATGATAAATGGTTTTCATATTTTTTGATTTTTTACAAATATGTGAAAAGTGTGGGGTGCATTTGTATTCAGCCACCCTTTACTCTCATACCCCTAACTAAAATCTAGTGGAACCCATTGCCTTCAGAAGTCACCTAATTAGTATATAAAATCCACCTGTGTGCAATTTCATCTCAGTATAAATACAGCAGTTCTGTGAAGCCCTCAGAGGAGTGTTAGAGAACCTTAGTGAACAAACCGCATCATGAAGGCCAAGGAACACACCAGACAGGTCAGGGATTAAGTTGTGGAGAAGTATAAAGCAGGGTTAGGTTGTAAAAAAAAAAAAATCTCCCAAGCTTTGAACATCTCACGGAGCTCTGTTCAATCCATCATCTGAAAATGGAAAGAGTATGGCACAACTGCAAACCTACCAAGACATGGCCGTCCACCTAAACTGACCAGCCGGGCAAAGAGAGCATTCATCAGAGAAGAAGCCAAGAGGTCCCATGGTAACTCTGGAGGAGCTACAGAGATCCACAGCTCAGGGGGGAGAATCTGTCCACAGGACAAAAACGGCAATTCTGAATACTATCATTTTTAAAAATTCTGCTCCATTGGCAGCCAAGTAAACCGGAAGTGACATTGTGACGTCGCTTCCGTGTTTTTACATAGGAAACTCGATCAAAGCCATTTCGTGTTTAGTTCCAGTCTCAGCCTAGCCGGCGGATGTGCTTGATCGTGGATCGGGTCTCTCGGTGGGACGTTATCAGTTGTTATCACTATAAAGCCAACCGCTGGCTCTAAAGAACGGTACCAGGGTGATGTCTGCAGCTGATGCAGGCATTACCCCGGTTTAACCCCTTCAAGCCATGAAAGCAAATTTTGTGTACGGCTGTCGCTAAGGGGGATAAGCAAGGTTTTTCTTTTAGTCAAGAGGGGTATTCCTGCACCAACTCAAATGGCTATAAAGCGTGTACTGCTGCACGCACTGAGGGAAATGTCTGAACCCAATGTGATGAAGATAAAAGAAGTGGTGCGCTATACACATAAAATAAAGTCATGGAGATGTATAGAATCCTAATAGGCCAGTATTAGCCCTTGTACACACGGTCGGAGATTCCGACCGAATGTGTCCGATCGGAGCGTTTTGTCGGATATTCCGACTGTGTGTGGTCTGCGTCGGACTGTTTCCATCGGAATATCCGTCGGACCAAATTTTCCAACTTGCCGGAAATATTTTCCGACAAAATGCTCCGATCGGACATACTCCGATCATGTGTAGAGAATTGCGATCGGACAAAGTGCCACGCATGCTCAGATCAAATTCCTACATCAAAGCTATTGGCTACTAGCCTGAACGTAGTCCCATCGTAACGAAATAACGTCATCACGTTCTGAAAGATCGGATTTTCCGACAACTTTAAAACAGAGGGATAGGGTGCGCTATGGAATCTGTTATACAGAGAGTATGTAGTGTAATATAGGTAAGAGCAGCCTCTATTGTGTTTCCATCCAGATGGATGGAACAGTAAAATAGGTGAGAGAAGGAGAATAGATGTGGCGCTATACCTTATTAAACTCACTAAAAAAAATATAAAATAATATAAAATAAAATTGTACAAATTTTCCAGCTTGCTGGCTAATATTTTTTAAAAACAGCGAGAAACCTTGATGGACTGAATAGTAAAATCAATAGTAAAATCAATAAATGATAAAGTGCTGGGGGTTAATCCTTATTAAATAGTGAATGCAAAGTGAATATAAATTTTCCAGCGTGCTAGTTAGTAAATGCAATAAAACTGTACGGTCCACTCAAATTAGGTAAAGATGAATAGATAAATATTTAGATAAATAATTAGTAAAGCTATCATGAATCAATCAATACTCAATAGTGAAAACTACTAAAGGTGCTTGTGACTGTGATTGTAGCACAACCAAATGAATGGACACAAGGGGAACAATCAAAATTATATAAACGTGAATACTGGTGGGATGGTGGGTGTGAACACACTCTGTCAAATCTCAGAACATGCCAAAAATGTCACAATATGAAAATAGAAAAAATAGAAAATTAAATAAAGATAAAAAATTAAAAATTAAAAAATTAAGTCCAGAAGGTAAAAAGTAAAAAAATCTTGCGGTGACAAGTCAAATGTGAAAGTCCAATTGAATAAAGTTTAAAATTAATATTTAAACATGAAACGAATATTTGATGGTGAGAAAGGTAAGTGAAGAAAGTGACTTCGATATTCGTTCGCAGTGAACATTTGCAGTGAACGTTTATGGATTTTGCTCTCACCAGAGATATGACCCCGTCCGGGGTGGATCAGCCTCCACAGTATAAGCCACTGTGTCGCTTCTTGGGCTGTCTCTGCTGTGCTGCTGGGGAGATCCCTCGTTCTTCCGTGGGGATGTTGTACCTCGTTTACATGTGATAGAAAAGAGGACTGCCCATGGTGTAGTATGTTTGAAACTCAGTTTATTTGAAACAACCTTAAAAATACTCACATTTAGTACGAAAAAAACACGTATTGTATTAAAAGCGTTCGGAACATCCACTCGGCTGACACGCCGTTTGTGCTGAAGGTGTACGTATCTGGCCACGCCCTACGCGTTTCGTCATTCAGACGTCATCTGGAGCTCCAGATGACGTCTGAATGACGAAACGCGTAGGGCGTGGCCAGATGCGTACACCTTCAGCACAAACGGCGTGTCAGCCGAGTGGATGTTCCGAACGCTTTTAATACAATACGTGTTTTTTTCGTACTAAATGTGAGTATTTTTAAGGTTGTTTCAAATAAACTGAGTTTCAAACATACTACACCATGGGCAGTCCTCTTTTCTATCACATGTAAACGAGGTACAACATCCCCACGGAAGAACGAGGGATCTCCCCAGCAGCACAGCAGAGACAGCCCAAGAAGCGACACAGTGGCTTATACTGTGGAGGCTGATCCACCCCGGACGGGGTCATATCTCTGGTGAGAGCAAAATCCATAAACGTTCACTGCAAATGTTCACTGCGAACGAATATCGAAGTCACTTTCTTCACTTACCTTTCTCACCATCAAATATTCGTTTCATGTTTAAATATTAATTTTAAACTTTATTCAATTGGACTTTCACATTTGACTTGTCACAGCAAGATTTTTTTACTTTTTACCTTCTGGACTTAATTTTTTAATTTTTAATTTTTTATCTTTATTTAATTTTCTATTTTTTCTATTTTAATATTGTGACATTTTTGGCATGTTCTGAGATTTGACACAGTGTGTTCACACCCACCATCCCACCAGTATTCACGTTTATATAATTTTGATTGTTCCCCTTGTGTCCATTCATTTGGTTGTGCTACAATCACAGTCACAAGCACCTTTAGTAGTTTTCACTATTGAGTATTGATTGATTCATGATAGCTTTACTAATTATTTATCTAAATATTTATCTATTCATCTTTACCTAATTTGAGTGGACCGTACAGTTTTATTGCATTTACTAACTAGCACGCTGGAAAATTTATATTCACTTTGCATTCACTATTTAATAAGGATTAACCCCCAGCACTTTATCATTTATTGATTTTGCTATTGATTTTACTATTCAGTCCATCAAGGTTTCTCGCTGTTTTTAAAAAATATTAGCCAGCAAGCTGGAAAATTTGTACAATTTTATTTTATATTTTATATTTTTTTTAGTGAGTTTAATAAGGTATAGCGCCACATCTATTCTCCTTCTCTCACCTATTTCCGACAACTTTGTCCGACCGTGTGTATGCAACAGTTTCGGACAAGATCCGTCGGACAAAATCCGACGGATTTGGTTGTCGGAATCTCCGACCGTGTGTACAAGGGGCTTAGAGGTACGTGCCGGCAGTAACCAAACTAGCAAACAACTTGATGCTGGTTAATCATGAACAAATAATATCACAATGATGAGCAAAACATAGGAAAATAAGTGTAAGCAATAGCCAGATTTCTAATGCATGAAATAAAATCAATATCCCAAAAGCAGGTGCTGGCAATTACCAGACTGAAAAATAGATGGAAAGAAACACAGCACTGGCTAATCGTAAAAAATATCAGAGAGCAATGTGCAAAAAAGTATAGGTAAGGCAGTGTTGGCAATAACCAGACTTGCAATACGTGAACTAAGGTGCATATATTCCAAGTGAAAAATGTTAATAAAGCAAATTAATTAAAAATAAGTAAAGGGCCGTGCAAAAAATAATTTATGCATAAAAAATAAGTCCATAAAAGCATATATCACAGCGTCCATAAAAATCCTTCTTTCTGTAAACAATATATGTAGTGCAAACATATAGTGACTCTTGTAAAAATAAAGTGCAGGTGCTGGCAATTAAACTTCAGGAAGGTGCTGCTAGTGATGGGTGGTTTGTGAACTCCTCTGTGCTGATTAAATATATGGGTGTCCCCTTACCTTACTGCTGTAAGGTAACAGCATATAAGTGTATAACTTTAGGGTAACCGTCTTAGTGTAGTAGCCCCAGGCTTTTGTTATAGGTGTCCTGCCTATAATCGGTGTTAGAGTCCCCCTTAAGTGGTAATCTTTGGGAAATCCGGGGTGGGAGGGCCTTGCCAATAGGCCATATGCAGAGATTAAGCACAGGAGGGATGCCCCATAGTGTAGTATATTAAAAAAGTATTTTATTCGATATAAAATAAAGTAAGACAGGTACTCACATAGAAATGAATGAACAGGTAGTGCAAAAAACAAGCAGCGAGCTTGATGGCAAAAAAGTATTTTATTCCATATAAAATAAAGTAAGACGCGTACTCGCATAGAAATGAATAACAGGTAGTGTAAAAACGAGCAACGAGCTCGATGGCGTCACTTCCGGTATCACAGTGCCCGGCGCGTGATCGTGACGGACACGCGCCGGGCACTGTGATACTGGAAGTGACGCCATCGAGCTCGCTGCTGGTTTTTACACTACCTGTTATTCATTTCTATGTGAGTACCCATCTTACTTTTATTTTATATGGAATAAAATACTTTTTTTTTTAATATACTACACTATGGGGCATCCCTCCTGTGCTTAATCTCTGCAAGGTTTTTCTTTTGGCACACCGCTGAAAACCTTATTTTCTGGCCGATCGTTTTCAACGACCTACATTTTCGGTGCGTCATGAATTACTACACCAAATTTGTTTATTTGCCTTTTAGATTCTTATTCCTCCTATTATATCATTCTAGAAAGTCAAGAGTGATGCGGCAGAAGTAGAGAGTTCCATCCATTCTTTTCTCTCAGAACGAGGAGATCTGGACTTTGCTGAGATGTTGTGGTGCAAGATGAGGAATAGTAAGTGACACCCTTTTTATATACTAAAACTGATATTTAGGGAAATTAGAATGCAGTATAGTCCATGTATTGGTCTAGTAAAAACAGGAAATGTGTTTTATATACATAAGATATAAAAACCCGATTATAACTTTATATTGTTGCGCTCTCTAACCCCATGAAAAGGAATTCCCAGACTTGGAGAGTAACTGTACACAAGGTGGGTTTTCATAAGGGGTAGATTTACTAACACAACTTACACAAATAGACTGTGCACTTTGCAAAGGGCGATTGCACTCAGCAGGTGCTCCAGGACGTAGTAAATAAGGAATGCTTCATTTTGAAATAATACCCAATCACATGCAAGGAAAATATAAAAAAAAAAAAAAAACAGCATTTTTGCTTGCACATGATTGGATGATGGAAATCGGCAGAGCTTCTGCTCATTTACTAAGCTCTGGAGCAACTTCTATTGCAACTTCTTGACTTTGCAAAGTGCACAGTCTATATGCATTTAGTAAATTCAACCCCAAGCTGGGGTTAGAAGCTCATTGGTTTCTATGCAGAAGTGAGCCTGATTTTGCACTTTCCAGCTTTAGTAAATAAACCCCAATGTGCACTTAAAGTGGAAGTAAAGGCAATTAAAAAAAAAAAAAAAAAGCACACCCTGTAAGGCAAAGGCATAATGAGCTAGTATGCATAGCATTTTAGCTCATTATGAATAACTTACCTGAGAACTAAGCCCCCGAAGCGGTCCTCCGTCTTCATGTCTGCCGCTACCGTGGATCCCGGAGCGACTTCCGGGTCTCGCGGCTCCGGCGAATCACAGCGCATGCGCAGGGGAGCCCAGTGCGCCTGCGCGCGGCTGTCTACAGCGCATGCGCCCTAGACAGCAGTGGCTGTCTTCGGGTAAATATCTCCTAAACCGTATAGGTTTAGGAGATATTTCTTGGACCACAACAGGTAAGCCTTAATCTAGGCTTACTTGTAGGTCAAAGTTGGTTTTTACAACCTCTTTAAAAGTGGGGTATGCCTGTACTGCGTATCATGATTGGCCTTTTCTCATCCCTTGTGACATCTTAGTGCCACTGATCTCCTGCAGCCTCTTTGTAACGACTTGCTGGAAGCAAAGGCTAATTAAACCTTTTTTGTGTTTTATTATGAAGGCGTTTCCTGTTACCAAGATGTTGTAACCTGCTTTTCTCTGGTCATCCAGGCTATGAGATATGGCGAAGTGCACCCTTGGGTAAGTGATTTATACCCCAATCTTTAACTTAAAAGCAATACTATTATACAAGTTGTATAATAATACACTGCAAGTTGAATAAGAACTCCGTTGCTACATTTACTAAAAGATAGAGCTTGACAAAAGGCGACCTTTGAACTGCTAAGGTAAAGAAAACAATGTGGGGTGTCCAACCTGCGGTCCAAGACGGCTACGAATGCAGCCCCACACAAAATTGTGAACTTGCTTAAAGGGGTTGTAAACCTTTGTGTTTTTTTGTTTTTTTTTCACCTTAATGCATCTTATGCATTAAGGTAAAAAAACTTCTGTCCAATACCCCCCCCCAGCCCCCCCCCCCCATTTTAACACTCACCTGAACCCGTTTGTCTCATGCTCTACCTCCCTGCCCGTTGTCTCGGCTCCTGATAGGATAGCTTGATGGCAGCACAGCATTTGGCTCCTGCTGCTTTCAATCAAATCCAATGATGCAGTGATGGGCCGAGTCCTGCATTTTGTGTGAATGGACACAGAAGCAGGACTCGGGAGAGCGCCCGCACGGGTGTCCACCTTAGGAGAGTCTTCTCCAATGTGGGCACTCGATTCGGGGAGGAGCTACCAGCGCCGCCGGGGGACCGCAGAAGAGGAAGACCGGGGAGGGCCACATGTGGGCTATGGCCACGTCCGTCAACGCGAGAGCAATAACTCTAGCACCGGACCTCCTGTGTAAAGGTAAAGTGTTGCCTATGGTTCATTTATTGTACCGCAGTTTGGCGCGTTCCACGTGCGCAATATTAAAGTTTGACATATTTGGTATCTATTTACACGGCATAACATCATCTTTTTATATTTTAACAGAAAATTTAGTATTATAATTGTGTTTACGTGCACTAAAATTCATTAAAGCCCAGGGAAAAAATAACCAACGCTAAACCTGCTCTTTGCCACATTCTAAACCTCATCTATCCGGGAAGCTGTGTGCAGGAGAGGGACTGACAACGGCTGTAAAATGGCTGGGAAGTGACATCACCCATAGACTTAATATACGGCTTCCGTTGTCAGCTACTTCTCCTGCACCCACATTGAAGCCACCACTGATGCTGGGACTGGGACCAGATCGGCTGCAGCAAAGGTAAATATAGCGATTTTTATTTATTTATTTATTTTGCTTTACAGCTGTTTAGGTATAGAATGTGGCAGAGAGCAGGTTTAGCGTTATTTAGGTTTTTGCCGGAAGTGTATTTTTCCCCAAACGTTTGTAATTGTTTGAAAAACTGCTGCGCACCATTTTTATTCTCTAGGGCCTCTTCTTCAGAAAAAAAAAATATATAATATTTGGGGTTCGAAGTCATTTTCTAGCAAAAATGTAGATGTATATGTGAGAGGTGTGAGTGTAGGCAAGTGGTAGGTCTGTTTTTTTTGTTTTGAATACTTTGTCGTTTTTCCGGTTTGTTAATATAATTTTTTTGCAACTGCTTTTTGCAGATCCACCGTGGGAGCAGCAGTACCCTGAGTCAACTAATACAACAATCGTACCATGGAGAGATGAAAAGTATCCCTCTTTCAGGCCTCACTCCTATCCGCATGCTGCTTGAGATTGGTCTAGACAAGATGAAAAAAGATTATTTGAACTCCTTTATAGGTTAGCACTGAAAGCATCAGATCTGTGAAATTCTTTGTTTTTAAATTTTTTTATTTATTTATTTATTTATTTTTTGAACAAACAATGTCATACTTGCCTCCTCTGTGCACTTGGTTTTGCACAGAGTGGCACCGAACCTCCTCTTCTGGGGTCCCTGAGTGGCGCTCCTGGCTCCTCTTCTTCTCGAGTGCCCCATCTGAGAAGCGCTCTCCCTCGGGGGCATCCATGCGGGCGTGCTCCCGTGTTCTGCTTCTGCGCCAATTGACACAGACAGCAGGACTCGTCTCCACTTGGTATCACTCTGCCTGGTACAGGAGTCCGCGCTACAGAGGAAGCATCAGCTTATGGAGCTCCCGCTCTCCTCCGCAGCCGCCTGCTTCCACCGCTGCCGGAGCCGTCTTTATGCACTCAGGTGCTCTGGGATAGCTGGTCAGCAACATGTTGATGTGGGCAAGCTAACACACTATGCCAGAGCATGAGCAATGTGCTTC
>NW_027507903.1:7886109-8066109 GCF_037356315.1 Lithobates pipiens | reverse complement strand
ACTTGTCATTTTGATTCTAATAAAGCAGTCCATGTTGAGCAGCTAAGCAAGTGTCGTCTTGTTTTGTGCTTGTGAGCGGTTGGAATATCTGATATCTATAGTCAGTATTAGGAAGCGGTCTACTGACGGAAACACTCAAGCACAGTGTAGGGATTGGTTCCGTCACACATATGAGCATGTCGCATTTTTAGCATGCAATTATTACTGGTGGCTAATCATTGTGTTCTCCCGATAGGGACGGCTCCCTGCGAACACCCTGCCCATCCCTGCTGGGAGAACACAATAGCTCCACGGGAGGAATTCCCCCATCAACATTGACTGTGTTGATGGGTGAATCGGGCAATTTTTTTAAATTTTTTTTTTGCAAACCTTGTTTCCAGGAATAATAATCGCATAATCTATGCCCTGCCTAAAACAGATAACTGGACTTGGGGCATCCATATTTTTTTTTATTTTTTTATTTTTTCCTTGTTTTGTGCTTCTTTTTTTTTCTATACTATTTGATAATTTTTGATATTTAGTAGATATAGTTTTTCTTTTTATAGCTATAAAAAAGAAAAATTATTTGATTTAAAAAAAAAAAAAAAAAGACTTGGGGCGTCCATACTTTGATCCTTTTTTTTTTTTTTCTTTCAACCAGGGCCGTTGAATGAGAAAAAAAAAAAGATCCAAATCCCCCATGGACACATTTGGGGGTGGTTGGGGGATATATCTCCCGCTGTGCTTTTGTTTTCTGACAGCGAGGGAGACCTCCCCAGCCATCAATACAATGATCAGCAGTGTTGGTCATCTTACTTTAAAAAAGTAATTAGTTAAGTTACAACTTACTTCTCCCAAAAGTAATTGCGTTAGTAATTTGGTTACTACATTGGAAAATGAATTAGTTACTCAACAAATTAACTGTGACCTTTTTTTTAAATATTCTATAGATGGGACTAGCGAAGGAAGTGAATGTCGCCGTCATCGGCGAGATTGACACCTCATGAGCCCCGTCGCCTGGTATGGATTTAAAGGGGGACCCCTACGCTGAAAAAATGGCGTGGGGGTCCCCCCAAAGCCCATAGCAGACCCTTATCCGAGCACGCAGCCCTTATCCGAGCAGGAAAGGGGGTGGGGACGAGCAAGCGCCCCCTTCTGAACCGTACCAGGCCGCGTGCCCTCAACATGGGGGGGTGTTTTGGGGAAGGGGGTCCCTGCGCCCCCCCCACCCCAAAGCACCTTGTCCCCATTTTGATGAGGACAAGGGCCTCTTCCCGACAACCCTGGCCGTTGGTTGTCGGGGTCTGCGGGCGAGGGGCTTATCAGAATCCAGGAGCCCCCTTTAATAATGTGGCCCCCAGATTCCGGCCCCCTACCCTATGTGAATGAGTATGGGGTACGATGTACCCTTACCCATTTACCTGGGGAAAAAAGTGTTGATAAAAAAACACAACACAGGTTTTTAAAGTACTTTATTAGACAGTTCCGGGGGTCTTCTTACTACTTCGCGGGTCTTCTCGCTGGGCTCCTCCGCTATCTTCTGTTCTTTTACCGCTAGCTCTTTTACTAGTGGAGGAGCCCGGCTTTCTCCTTCGTCGCCGCTGCCGTCCAGGGGTCTTCTTCTTCTGACTTCGGGAGAAGAAGAATACCGGGCCAACGCTAGTAAAAGAGCTGTAAGAAGATAGCGGAGGCCCTGCAGAAGAAGCGGAGAGCGGGAGAAGACCCCCGGACGGTGGCGGCGACTAAGGGGAAAGCCAGACTCCTCCACTAGTAAAAGAGCTAGCGGTAAAAGAGCAGAAGATAGTGGAGGAGCCCGGCGAGAAGACCCCCGGAACTGTCTAATAGAGTACTTTAAAAACCTGTGTTGTGTTTTTTTTGTAACGCTTTTTTCCCCAGGTGAATGGGTAGGGGTAGATCGTACCCCATACTCATTCACATAGGGTAGGGGGCCAGAATCTGGGGGTTCCCTTATTAAAGGGGGCTCCCGGATTCTGATAAGCCCCCCCCCCGCAGACCCCGACAACCAACGGCCAGGGTTGTCGGGAAAAGGCCCTTGTCCTCATCAACATGGGGACAAGGTGCTTTGAGGTGAGGCGCTGCAGGGCCCCCCCTTCCCCAAAGCACCCCCCATGTTGAGGGCACGTGGCCGGGTACGGTTCAGGAGGTGGGGGGGGGGGGGGCGCTCGCTCGTCCCCACCCCCTTCCCTGACCGGGTGTGCTCGGATAAGGGTCTGCTATGGACTTTGGGGGGACCCCCACACCATTTTTTTTGGCGTAAGGGTCCCCCTTTAAATCCATACCAGGCGACGGGGCTCGCGAGGTGTCAATCTCGCCGATGAAGGCGGCGACATTCACTTCCTTCGCTAGTCCCATCTACCTGGTCCCGGGTGGTAGATGTAATTGCGGTAACGCCATCCAAGTAATGGGAACGGCGTTACCATGAGGGGAAGAGTAATCAGATTACTCGTTACCCTCTAAAGTAACTGCGTTAAGTAACTCCATTTATTTTAACTGAGTTAATTACATCGCTGATGATCAGTGCTGCCAGCACAGATTGTTCAGAAAATAACCCTAGGGGTCAGGTTGTACACAAGTCGATCAGTAGATTGCACCACCATGGTGCCCATACCATGGATCAAAATTCAGCCATTCCCTGCTGAACAGGACGAATTTCGATTCCATGTGTGGCCGGCTTTATTCAATCAGATGTGATACATTACGCTCCAGCCCATAACAAATAATACACATTTCTGTGCATTCTGATTGGTTGGTCTGAGTAGCACTTTTTCTACTGAACATTACATTTAAATTGCATGGCATCTTCTAGATTTCTGCAGTTTATATATTTAGATATGTCAGTTCTGTTGATTTCACCAAGCAGACATTGAAGCCTATTTGTTTCCTCCTGCACAGAATCTGTCTCAAGCATTACAAAGAGAACCCCTGGAATGAGCAGCATGTGTTTAAGCTTCCAATCAGACCGACTGTCATCGGCAGTTTTTACCAAAAGTAAGTCTAAATGTCCAAATCATGTATTTTTCCCTTTATGCTTTTACTTTGGCCCGTTTAATTTTCACTTAAAGTGATTGTGAGTGCTCCGGTAGACTGGGAGCGACCGTCCGGCACGTCCGCTGGCTGTTTGGAGTCCCAAGCGAAGCCGGCAACGGCTTTGATCGGGTCAACACGGAAGCGATGTCACTTCCCATTTACTTGGCTGCCAATGGCGCAGATTTAAAAAAAAAATGATAGTATTCCAAAACGCAGATTTTGGCGTTTTGAATACTTTGAAGTGCAAAGGAGGGATTTGGGGGTCTGTTGGACCCCCCCCCCCCCCGATCCCTCCATAAAGAGTACCTGTCACCGCCTGGTTCTATCACAAGGGATGCTTACATTCCTTCTGACTGCAATAAAAGTGATCAGATTTTTTATTTTTATTTTTTTTTATTTTTTTTTAACAATCAGGAGTGCTTTATTAAATATACATATAATACAAAATCTGCATACAAGGCATACTGTAACATCGTACCAAGGTCAGCAAAACAATCATAGTGAACACTGAGGATCTGTGAGCCAAAGGATAGCTATAACAATGATAAAACCCTCTTGGGGGGGAAAAAGGGGGTGGAGGCAAGACAGCCGACAGCAGAAAAAGAAAAGAAGAAAGGAGGAAAGGAAAACAGAAGGAAAAAGGGGGGGGGGGGGCGAGAGCAGAGAGGGAGGAGGAGATGCCAGAAAGAAGAGGGGGGAGGGGGGGAGGAGAGGGAGCTCACCAGAAAGAAACAAAAAAAAAATGTAAGAGGAGTAAGACACAGGGCACCTCGCCACCCTCCGCCTACTATCCAAGGGTAGGTCCAGTCCAAGGGGACCATACCTTGTCAAACTTCCAAGGACATCTCCTACTTAGATAAGTCAATTTGTAAAGAGGCAACATAGCATTGATTTTATTCTCCCATGCAGACACCCTAGGCTTTTATTTTTATTTTTAAAGGGACAGTGTTAAAAAAATAAATAAATAAATAAATAAAGAATATTTTTTTTTTTTTTTTTTAAAGCACCCCACCATCCCCGCGAGCTCATGCACCAAAGAAAAACGCATACGCAAGTCGTGCCCCTAAATGTAAACAGTGTTCAAATCACACATGTGAGGTATTGTCGCGATAGTTAGAGCGAGAGCAATAATTCTAGTGCTAGACCTCCTCTGTAACTCTAATCGGGTAACTGTTAACATTTTTTAAACGTTGCCTATGGATAATTTCAAGTACCGAAGTTTGGTGCCATTCCACGAGCATGCGCAATTTTAAAGTGTGACATGTTAAGTATAAATTTAACCACTTAAGCCCCGGACCATTTTCCAGCTAAAGGACCAGGCCCCTTTTTGCGATTCGGCACCTCGGCGCTTTAACTGACGATTGTGCGGTGTGGTTCCGAAACAAAATTGACGTCCTTTTTTTCCCACAAATAGAGCTTTCTTTTGATGATATTTGATCACCCCTGCGGTTTTTATTTTTTGCCCTATAAACAAAAAAAAGCGTAAATTTTGAAAAAAACTAATTATTTTTTACATTTTGCTATAATGATTATCCCCCAAAATATATTTTCCCTCGGTTTAGGCCGATACATATTCTACATATTTTTGGTAAAAAAAAACGCAATAAGCGTTTATTGATTGGTTTGCGCAAAAGTTATAGCGGCTACAAAATAGGGGATAGTTTTATGGCATTTTTATTAATAATTTATTTTTTTTACTAGTAATGGCTGCGATCAGCAGGTTTTATTGTGACTGCGACATTATGGCGGACACGTCGGACAATTTTGACACATTTTTGGGACCATTGTCATTAATACAGCAATCAGTGCAATTAAATGCACTGATTACTGTAAAAATTTCACTGGCAGTGAAGGGGTTAACCACTAGGGGGCAGTGGGTGTGTGTTATTTTTTTTTTTTTTTAACTGTAGGGGGCGTGGCTTGGTGTCTGACGTCACTGATCGTCTTTCCCTATAACAGGGAACAGACGATCAGTGGCAGCTTCAGTAGGAAGCATGGGGAGAGGTTTGTTTACACTTCTCCTTGTTCTTCAGCTCTGTGACCCGATCGCGGGACCCCGGCTGCGATCGGGTCCCGCGGGCGCGGTCACAGAGCGGGTCGAAAGTGCGGCGGCGCGCTCGTAACCCACGGCTGGGCACTTAAAGAGCAACATTCCTGTGCCCAGCCGTGCCATTCTGCCAACGTACATCGGCATGAGGCGGTCCTTAATCGGTTAATCGGCGTAACATCATCTTTCACATTATACAAAAAAATTGGGCCAACTTTACAGTTTTTTTTAATGCATGAAACTGTTCCATCCCCACCTCACCCAAAAAAAAAAAAAGTGTTTGAAAAAATGCCGTGCGAAATAAAAAGTTGCAACGATCGCCGTTTTATTCTGCTATATATTAGAAAAAAAAGAGAATATATATATATATATATATATATATATATATAAAATGTTTGGGGGTTCTTTTGTAATTTTCTAGCAAAAAAATTATGATTTTTTTACATGTAGGAGAGAAATGTCAGAATTGGCCTGGGTGGCAAGGGGTTAATATGCATATTTACACATGTAAAGTCAGAGAAATTGGCCAGAGCATCCACCATAGAAAAACATTGATTTCTGTGCAGAGCTGCACTAGATTTTGCTCTCTCCAGTTTTTAGTAAATAACAAATAAAGGATCTATTACGGTCTTTGATATTTGATTGCCTCAAACTTTCAATAAACCGTTCATATTGATTGTTTCCTCTGCAGTTCACACCCTCAGACATGGAGACTGGAGATCATCAGTGGACATGGGCAAAAAGAAGTAAAAACAACATGGCAGCTCAGTGCCCGACCACCTGTAGACCATCTGCCATGTGATGTTTCAGGTATTACACAAACATACTGCATCATTTATTGTGTGTATTTATTTTTCAGATACAGTTTAAAACCGTATTAAACCCAATTCTTAGGTGTGATGGCTGCATTAATTTTTTTTTTTTTTTTTAGACTTTAATATATTTGTGATCTGGTGATCCAGCCAGCAAGTCTGTTTTTCAGAAACTCAAGCTCCCTAGCAGAACATATCAGTTTACATGGATGAGACAAACCAACCTGGAAAGCTGGCTGAGACGGACCCGAAGTTACTGTGTGTACGCCGGAGTCTGTCTGTCTCGGCCAGCGAGATGTCACTTCCGGGAGAGGAGAGACTGCGTGGAAGTGACATTCCATCGCCGCCATCTTGGTACTCTCGTCCACAGTAAGTCTACAGTTAGAAGTCGGCAACCGGACATCTTTTTACACCCACCGAAGTCTTGCATTTTACACGTAGTTTTTACCAGTAAACTGAGCTTATATACTATATAAGGCTAATATAGTATATAAGCTCAGTTTACTGGTAAAAATACGTGTAAAATGCAAGACTTCGGTGGGTGTAAAAAGATGTCCGCTTGCCGACTTCTAACTGTAGCCTTGCTGTGGACGAGTGTAACAAGATGGCGGCAACGAAACGCCACTTCTGGTTAACACATTAGACGGGTTGTTAATTCTGACGGAACACCTGAGTGACTTTGGTAAGTCTGAGACACTAATTAAAGTGGTTGTAAACCCTTACAAGCCCCTTTGACCTACAGGTAAGCCTAGATTAAGGCTTACCTGTAGGTCCAAGAAATATCTCCTAAACCTACACGGTTTAGGAGATATTTACTAAAAGACAGGCACCGCTGTCTACGGCGCATGCGCCGTAGACAGCGACGCGCAGTCACACTATCGGCGTTAGCAGCGGCTCCTGTGCGCATTCGCGGTAGTGACGTCATCGCTGCTCCGGCGCTGTGAGTGGCCAGAGCAGCGACACCCGGAAGAAGATGGAGGCTCCGAACTACAGGGGACAGCGGTGACATCGCTGGCTCCTGTGTCAGGTAAGTGACACATAATGGGCTACTATGTGATATATACCGTAGTAGCCCATTATGCTTTACATTTGCAGGGAGACAAAGGAAGTAAACCCATCAGGGTTTACTTCCTCTTTAATAAAAGCATTTTTGTACATCAATTGCCACCACTGTGCCCATCAAACGCAGTCACTGTGCCATATCAAGTGTACTCACTGTACCATCAAATGCTCCCACTGTGCCCCCCGCCTGCCCGGCACTTACCCTGTCTCTCAGTGGGGCATTTTATTAATTTGTAACGTATATGTTAATTTTAAATAAGTATTTTGCACTATATATTATAGATTGTTTTTGTGATTAATCACTACGCTTTTAGATGTTAAATTTGTAAGAATGAAAATACATCCTGCAGATCAGATATTTCTATTTGGATTCCTAACAGTCACAAAATTACAGCAATGAAATGACCAAAGAAAATAATTTTACTCTTAGGGGTCCCCATAACTTGGGGAATTTTATCCAGGGGTCACAGCACTAGAAAGGTTGAGAAGCACTACTCTAAGGGTACATAACGGTGCATTGGTTCAAAATATTTACATAAGTTACACTGAAGATTTGTACTGACGAGAACTACAGTCTAGTACAGCTGTATCTTCACAATGATGAAAGAGGCTAGACCCATCAGAAATAGCCAGGATTATTGGCAGCCACCTACCACACAAAGTGTCTGCTGGCGGCTCTAAGCGGTGAAAGGGGCATTTATAGTTGCATTATATTACCAAAAGTATTGGGACACCTGCCTTTACAAACACATGAACTTTAATGGCGTCCCAGTCTTCGTCTGTAGGGTTCAATATTGAGTTGGCCCACCCTTTGCAGCTATAATGCTTCAAATCTTCTGGGAAGGCCGTCCACAAGGTTTAGGAGTGTGTCTATGGGAATGTTTGACCATTCTTCCAGAAGAGCATTTGTGAGGTCAGGCACCGATGTTGGACAAGAAGGCCTGGCTTGTAGTCTCCGCTCTAATTCATCCCAAAGGTGTTCTATCGGGTTGAAGTCAGGGCTCTGTGCAGGCCAGTCAATTTCCTCCACTCCAAACTCGCTCATCCATGTCTTTATGGACCTTGCTTTGTGCACTGGTGCGCAGTCATGTTGGAACAGGAAGGGACCGTCCCCAAACTGTTCCCACAAAGTTGGGGGCATGAAATTGTCCAACATGTCTTGGTATGCTGATGCCTTAAGAGTTCCCTTCACTGGACCTAAGGCGCCAAGCCCAACCCCTGAAATTGCATATAAGTGCCACCCCATCAGTGATGCATATAAGTGCCACCCCATCAGTGCTGTATATCAGTGCCACTTATCAGTGGTGCTTATTAGTGCTGCATATAAGTGCCACCTCATATGTGCCCACCAGTGAAGGAGAAAAATTTAATATTTAAAAAGTTTTTCAACAGAAATGAAGAAAAACTTTTTTTTTTTTTTTTTTTTTTTTTTTAATCTTTCTTTTTTTTTTTTTTTTTTTTTGTAGTGCAAGAAATAAAAAAAAAAGGCAGAGGTGATCAAATACCACCAAAAGAAAGCTCTATTTGTGGGAGTTTTGTTTGGGTACAGCGCTGCATCACTGCGCAATTGCCATTCAAAATGTGAGAGCACTGAAAGCTGAAAATTGGTGTGGGCAGGAAGATATTGAAGTGGTTAAACAGCTTTCAGCCTTTAAAAAACAAAAAAAGTCAGCAGCTACAAATACTGTAGCTGTTAATCATATACTTACCAGTATGTGGAATCCCGCAGCCAGTTCTTCTCACCACTGCAGGTTCCTGGCACTGCGATCTTGGATTTGGGAGCCAACTGACTTCTTAAAGAATCGCAGCCGGCTCCCCACTCTACATGCGCAAGATTGCACAACATTGTAAGAATGGTCCTGCAGCCTGCTTGGTCGTGTCCCAGGAGGATTGGGGCAGACCCAAGTAGACGTTATTCTCACCTAGGTGAGAATTGAGGTAATGGGAGCTGAAAGGTCCGATTCGGTTCGCTAATAAAAAAAAACATAAATCAGATCGAAGGGTAGTTGGGTGTAAACGGACGGCGGGGTCCTCTCCTGGCCACCCATAGAACAGAGCGGGCTCTGTCCATATCCACGGTCTATGTGAAAGGGGCCTTGGGGGTAAGGGGTAGTAGGAATAGTAGCACTTTTTACTTTTGAGTGGAGGTCCACTTTAACCTGTTCAGATCCGCGCTAAAGCTGAATGACAGCTACAGCGCGGATCTGCTTTGCCAGGAGGCCGTCTATTGACATCCTCCCCTTTCAAAGCTGGCCATTTCCCCCCCTCCTGCAGGGGACGTGCGGCACGCGCTGTGATCGCCCAAGTCAATGAGTCTCGGGTGATCACAGATCCGAGTCAGGGGCCCATCCAGGCCCCTTACCACGTGATCAGCTGTCAGCCAGGGAAGTCAGCGCTTGGAAGGTAATAAATTAACAACCTGCCGATGGCATGTTGCAAGCTTCCTTCCGAGTTTGGGTCACGCATGCACGGGCGCCCCCCTGCTGACCTGTGCTGTGATTGGAGCAGGAGATTTTAGCTGAACCCTGTTGATCGGCGGTGATTAATCTTTGTTGCAAAGTTTATTGTTGCACTTTTATGCGCATGTTCACTTTATTTCCATGTCATATGAGTCACACAAGGGTTTTTCATTTTTTTTCACTTAGCGCCCCCTATCACCCCTTTATGTTCAACACACAGGGATTACTGCAGAATAACAAAAGGGAGGAATCTGCAACAACATCTGTTAAAATCCCTGCAATGTACAGAGATCACCCAGAGGGGAATGTTTTTTTTTTTTTTTTTTTTTTTCCCAACAAAAGTGGAGTTGCGCTTTTAATGTGCAGATTTGGTGGTGTAGAATTTTTCTCATGCTTGAATTAACTCTTCATTATTTCTGATATTCCCATAGACATAAGAATAGTTATGACGTGACCTCAGAGAGTTGTTGTATTTGTGTTCCTAGGTGTACAGAATGACATGACAATTAATGTAGACAATGAGGACGTCGCTTACTATCAAGCCCAGATCAGCTGCAGTCACGTGTGCTTCTGCTGAGATTTCACACCGGTGAATATTGTCCTACATTGTAACCATATTTTATAAATTATTTTCTATTAAACTGCATTTTCTTGATTTTATTATTTACATTGTTCCAACTAAAGATAATTTGGTGATATAGGGCAGCGGGTAATCGGAGGCAGTTCCTTTTTATTATCATCTTAGGCCGCGTACACACGCTCAAAATTAGCATGAACGGACTTGGCCACACACGACGAACGAACAGTCCGCTGAAACTTGCGTGATGACGTGAACGGCACGTACGACGGGACTAGAAATACGACGTCCTATACACTGCAATGCAACCTTCGGCGTGTAAATCCTTTCTGAGCATGCGCGGAACTTAGTTTGACGAACAAGCCTACACACGGGCGGACTGTCCGCTCAAACCAAGTTTCAGCAGACAGTTTTACGGAATTTCCGAAAAACTTTGTTCGTCAGACTGTCCGCTGAAACTGTCCGCTGAAGCCCACACACGAGCGGACTGTCCGCCGAAACACTGTTCAGCGGACAAAGTTGAGCGAACAGTCCCCGCGTGTGTACGCGGCCTCATGTAGCAGGATGGATCCTTTTTCTCCTCATGCAGCACGATCCTTTTTCTGCTGACACTGTCACTGACACTACAACTTATTTGAATGAAGATCAATAGTATAAAATGTTGAGCAGATCCCAGTCTGCAAATCATATCCCCAGTCCTGGGATGGATTTAGCTTCTTTGATTCCCGAGGTTATGAACTATACTATAAATTAGAGCTGCACGATTCTGGCTAAAATGAGAATCACGATTTTTTTTGCTTAGAAGATAGATCACGATTCTCGCGGCGTAACATCATCTTTCACATTAAAATAGGGCTGTTACTGATTAAAATTTTCGTGTTCGATTAATGAATTATTTTTTTAATCGATTAATCGACTCATTTCGATTAATTATAACGTACATACAGATCCAACTACTTTTAGCTGATCTCCTTCCGTTGCAACTCTGCATTAGTCAGTGGTAAATGTACACTATATACAATCACCCGACACTAGTTAGTTTCCATAATCCATGATTTAACTTCACAGTTCACACAAATACGTTTTAAATTCAAACTGTAGCACTGCCATACGTTTTTTTTTTTTACACAGTAGCGTGACAATCCCTCCACCTCCGGTCTAACTAATCACTCTCACCTTATGGCATGGACCCCTGTGCAAACAGGTGGTCCTACAAGCGGGTATCAAAAGGGTTAACACGGACCATAAACTTCTCTCACGTCTCCTTAGATATCAGCAAAACGCCGGGTCATGGGTAGAAAGAAAAGAGCTAAGTGCTCACCGCTTAAGTATAAGATTTAATTTTTGTGTTCAAACTACTCACATGAAGATGATAAAAACACAGCATGTAAAGCCGACAATCGTGTTAGTTCTGTAGGGCAGCAGCGGGTGAAGTCATGTGTAGCTCCTCCCCCCGTCCGCGGTACGTCTACGTCACCAGACTCCTCCCCCTTCCCTTCATTAGCAGACGGAGGCACTTGGGGAAGGGGGGGGGAGTCCGGTGACGTAGATGTCCTGCTACATGGTGATTGATCACAATTTCTCCACATTAGAATAAGTATTCCTACTGAGATAGACTGCAGCTACAGATCTAGTATGTGGCTGGCCACAGGTGGATTTTTTTTTTTTTTTTTTTTTTTTTTTTTAATCAACAGGCTGAATTAAAAAACAAACAAACAGTAGCCTCACTTAGCAGATCCCCAGCTAATTGGTGCCACTGTTCAGCAAATCCCCAGCTTATTCATACTCTTGTTCAGCAGACCCACCGCTCAACAGTAACCCCCAGCTCTGCTGATCCCCCGCTCAGTAGTAACCCCCACCCCAGCTCTGCTGATCCCCCTCCCTGACAATAGTAACCCCCAGCTCTGCTGATCACCCGCTCAGTAATAACCCCCCAGGTCTGCTGATCCCCCGCTCAGTAGCACCCCCAGCTCTGCTGATCCCCCGCTCAGTAGCACCCCCAGCTCTGCTGATCCCCCGCTCAGTAGTAACCCCCAGCTCTGCTGATCCCCTGGTTTGCTGATATAAAAGATGAACATCAAATTATACCTGATACAGTTGCCAACATCCCTAGTATAAGAGATGGCATGGAAGTAACCCCCAAAGATGGGACTTTAACGGCAACAGAGTAAAATATATTATGATTTATTCAAAAACAGTACACACAATACAATATTCAAACCAATAAAACAATGGTGTTGATGGTGACGATTCCCATAAAATGTCCAGGCAGCCCTACGCATTTTGGGACTGAGATGTCCCTTCGCCAGGGAAAAACTTTCAGGGGGGATCACACCATAGCGGTCACCATGGAGTTTTTCACTGCTGAAGCAATGGCGGCATTTAAATCGCGGTCAGACAACCCCGATGTCCAAAGGGCAGCGATGTTAAAAATGGGTCCACTCTCATCCACACTGATCCACCACAAGGGCACCACCAGAGACCCACACACAGGATGTGTCAATATTTTCCCACAGTCTTTTCCTTAATATGCGATCTTCGTAAGATCCACTTCAGAGGTAAGACGGGTACTGGCAGCATACAAAAAGATGCCTATAGATATTCAACTCAAACCCTCCTTCTGGATCGCTTGAGATGTGATCCAATTCTTATATAGTGGTTCCAGGCAAAGGTGGTATATCTCCAATTGAAGATTCAGTATCGTCTCCGCCATCTGATGCAGTGACTGGTTTGCTGATCCTCCTCTCTTTCTGGTCCCTACTCAACTTCAGCTAGATTGTTCCCACACTGCGCACCACGTGTGATGTAGTTTCTCCTTTTCCAGTCCCACAGCTCTGCTGATCCTCTGCTGCTCAGTTTTCTCTCTCCTGTCCAGTATTTGTTTTAAAGTGAATGTAGAACTTCACATATACCCAGTGAGGTGAACAGCCCCCGATGATACACAGGGATGAAACAAATCTCCCTACATAGGTTTTATACATTTTATATCTGCTGTGTTGAGCTTGCTATATTCTTTAGAAAGTGCACATGGTGTTGGAGATTTTTTTCTTCCTGTTCAGCACTGAGAGTGAAGTCTTGGCATATACTGTGTGACAGTGGATTGCAGAAGAGTCACCCCCCCCCCCCCCCCCCCCTTCCACATAGGCGAAGGAAGGAATGTGCAGAGCTGTGCTGTGAATAGACAAGCTCTCTGCTAATCTTTTCTTTTTTTTTTTTTTATAGCACCCATCCCGACACTAATTGCAGGCTGGTTTTATCACGGTTGTCAGAATTTATCATGATGATAAAAGAACAAAGCAGCAAAAAGAAACGGGACTTAGGGCTTTGGAGAGAGAAAAGAAAACACTACAGATATATGTGCATAGGTCAAATTTCAGGAATTAGGTTTGCATCCACTTTAAAGAGGCCCATCAGATCCCCAGCTCAGTAGGACATCCACTCAACAGATCCTCAGCTCATTGGTACCTTTGTTCAGCAGATCCCCAGCTTATTAGTACTCTCATTCAGCAGATCCCCCTGCTCAGTAGTACCCCCAGCTCTGTTCATCCCTCGCTCAGTAGTAACCCTCTGCTGATTCCTCGCTCAGTAGTACTCCCAGCTCTGCAGATCTCCCATTCAGTAGTAAATCACAGATTTGTTGATCCCTCACTTAGTAGTAACCCCCAGCTCTGCTGATCCCCTGTTCAGCAGTAACTCCCAGCTATGCTGATCATCCACTCAGTAGTAACCCCCAGCTCTGCTGATTCTCCTCTCTCTCTTTGGTCCCTGCTCCCCTCCCACTGTATTGCTTCCACGCTCCGCACCACGTGTGACATCTGCTAGTTTCTCCTGCTCCAGTCCCCCAGATCTGCTGATCCTCTGCCACTCGGTCCTCTCTCTCCGGTCCCCGCTCACCTTTTGCTATTCCCATGTTGCACACCACGTGTGCCCTCTGTTAGTTGCTCTGATCAGTTCCAGACCCCGCTCGCCTTCCTGCTGCTCCACACTGCACATCAGATGTGACATCTGCACCAGACACGCTCAGAATATATATACACATGAACCGGAAGTGATCTCTCATACCTGCAATACCGTCAAAACAAAGTGAAAGCTGAATAAAAGCCTCTCAAAAGCTGCAGGTGCTGTAACCGAGTGTTGCCATAGACTTCTATGCAGGCTTTGAAGATGCCTTGGAGCACCAAGAAATCGACATGGCATATTATTTTTGAAGCAAATGCAACATGTAAACAGTACAGTAAGGTAACCATTTTATTTAGGGAGAGGAGCTTTGATTGGCATTCAGAGTGCTTTAAAATTGCGTGTCCAATGCCACATTTTGAAGCAAGTGTAAACGAGCCCTAAGTTCATCCATTTAGTGGCATGTGTGAAGTGACTTTTTTGTTTGCGGCAGCATTTTATAACACCTGCTTTGGAAATTTGCAGCCTGGTGGGCCTCTCGGCTGTCCGACCAATGGGTCTGCGAACTGATTTCATCTGGCTACAAGATAGATTTCCTCTCTTGGCCACCAAACAGATTCTTCCCCTCCAGCATACCCTTACTCCCGGCTCTCCGGGAGGCCCTACTGGGGGCAGTAAGGGACCTGCTAAGCCGCGGGGTGATAGTGCCTGTTCCAGAAATGGAAAGGTTTTAGGGGTTCTACTCCAATCTGTTTGTAGTCCCCAAAAATGAAGGGGTACGTCCAATCTTGGACCTAAAAGCCCTCAATTGCTTTGTAAAAGTACAGAGGTTCAGAATGGAATCAGTTCGCTCAGTTGTCGCTGCACTCCATCAAGGGGACTCCCTGGCATCTTTGGGCATCCAGGATGCGTACCTGCACATATCCATATGCCTCAGGCATCAGAGGTTTCTGCGATTTGCAGTAGGGGAAGCTCACTACCAGTTTGTAGCTCTCCCTTTTGGTTTGGCTTCAGCACCCGAGTCTTTACCAAGGTATTGGCTCCAATTTTGGTGTTGTTGCGACAAGTGGGATCGCAATCGTGGGTTACCTAGACGATCTCCTCCTGAGAGCAGCTTCCGCCTCAGAATTAAAGGAGGATGTGGCAATCACCATGCAAACCCTGCAGGAATTTGGGTGGCTGTTGAACCTAAAGAAGTCGGTGCTTGTGCTGACTTAGCGCCTGGAGTATCTAGACTTACTGCTGGACTCCATGGAAGCGAGAGTGTTTCTCCCTTCAGACAAACTGCAGACTCTCAGAGCTGCGGTGAAGCTGTTGATGAACGGCAGGTGGTCGTCGCTGCGCTTCTGCATGTGAGTCCTGGGCCTCATGGTGGCCTCCTTCGAGGCGGTACCGTACGCCCAGTTTCACACCAGAGTCTTTCAGAAGGAGATATTGACAAAATGGGACAAATCTCCGTTATCCCTGGATCAGAAGATTCGGGTGAGCCAGTCAGTCAGGGACTCCCTGCTCTGGTGGCTGAGATCCCCGGCACTTTGGTCCGGGAAATCGTTTCTACTTCTGCCTTGGACGGTGATCACAACGGACGCCAGCCTGACCGGCTGGGGTACTGGGAGTACAGTCGACCAAGGGCCTCTGGTCGGGGGAGGAATCCAAGTGGCTGATCAGTGTGCTTGATCTCCGAGTGATCAGGCTATGCCTTTCCACATGGTTGACGAGACTAAGAGGGCGTCCGATCAGGATCCAGTCAGACAATGCCATGGCCTGGGGCATATGTCAACCGTCAAGAAGGAACAAGAAGCTCGGCTGCCGCAAGGCATGTCGCTCACACCCTTCGGTGGGCAGAGCAACATGTACCGGCCCTGTCGGCCATTTACATCCGGGAGTAGAAAACTGGCAGGCAGACTATCTGTAGTCGCCAGATGCTGGACCCAGGGGAATGGTCGTTGCATCCGGAGGTGTTCAGGCTTCTGTGCCTGCGGTGGGGCACACCAGACATGGATCTCCTGGCCTCCCATCCTAATCGGAAGGTGCCGAGATTCGTATCCAGGACAAGAGATCCTTGGGCGGACACGTCAGACGCGTTGGTGGCTCCGTTTGATCAGTACCGACTGATCTACGCCTTTCCTCTGCTAAAACTGTTACCACGTCTGCTCCACAGAGTGGAGGCCGTGGGGATTCCAGTGATACTGATTGCCCCAGATTGGCCCCGGCATTCCTGGTACGCTGACCTAGTACACTCCCTGACGGCTACCGATGCGAGAAGATCTTCTGTCTCAAGGTCTGATTCTCCATCCTGCTTTACCATCGCTGGTTTTAATGGCATGGCTGTTCGGCAGGTAGTCTCTCCGGTGCGTCCAACCTTGCCCCCATGGGGTCTGAACCTGGTGCTATCGGCGCTTCAGAAACCGCCGTTTGAGAACATCAGGGAAATTCCCTTATTGACTTTCTCAGAAAGTGGTCTTCCTAGTGGCCATTACATTGGCCAGGAGGGTTTTGGAACTGGCGGCATTGTCTTGCAAGTCGCCCTATCTGGTTATCTACAAGGATAAGGTTGTGTTGCGTCCGCAACCTTCTTTTCTACCGAAAGACATTGTTACCATGTCTGTGTCCTAAACCAACACATCCTAAGGAGGTGGCCCTTCATTCCCTGGACGTGGTCCGGGCTCTAAGGGTATATTTGTCTACCACGGCTCCCTCCTGGAAGTCAGACCCTCTGTTCGTTTCAGTAGCTGGTCCGAAAAAAGGTATAGTGGTCTCGTCGGCCACCATTTCCAGGTGGATCAGACAGATTGTGTTCCAGGCCCACACCTTGAAGGGGCAGGTGCCCCCCTTTCCTGTCACGGCCCATTCCACCAGGGCAATTGGGACCTCTTGGGCTTTCTGACATCAAGCATCAGTCGCTCAAGTCTGTAAGTAGGAGACTTGGTCATCCGTTCACACCTTTACAAAGTGGATGTAAGTGCATCGTCTGATGCCTGCTTTGGCTGCAAAGTTTTGCAGGTGGCTGTGTAATGTTGCAATTCTACACTCTTTCTTCTGTTCAGAAAAAGCTATTTTTGAGTATTAATGCACTGTTGCATTTGTTGACCGCAAGTTCTGATGCGGTTAGTAAGATGGTGACTCCCCTGTTAGGGAGTACTGCTGATTTTGGGTGAAGTTATGTTGCTGTTCCCACCTCTCGTTATGACACTGCTTGGGGACGTCCCTACGGTCAAGATTACTGGAGCTGTGTCCGTCAATGAGCAAAAGAGAAAATAGGATTTTTGTACTCACCATAAAATCCTTTTCTCTGAAGTTCATTGATGGACACAGCACCCTCCCCTCCTATTGGTTTATGTTGTACTGCTTGTTGACGTACTGAGCTGCAGGAAGCAGGCTGAGGGGTTATTACCAGAGGGACCGCTCCCTGGGCGGAACTGTAAAGTTCTGTTGTTTTTCACATGTATAACATGTTCTGCCTAGTCTTCTCCTGAAAGTGGCATAATAACCCTATGGTCAAGCTTACTGGAGCTGTGTCCATCAATGAACTTCAGAGAAAAGATTTTACAGTGAGTACAAAAATCCTATTTTTTTTTTTGTTCTTAAAGCAAAACGCTATGTGTGGCAGAAATCTAACCCTGCGCATCGCCCTGAACACACCATCCCCACTGTGAAACATGGTGGTGGCAGCATCATGTTGCGAGGATGCTTTTCTTCAGCAGGGACAGCGAAGCTGGTCAGAGTTAATGGGAAGATGGATGGAGCCAAATACAGGGCAATCTTAGAAGAAAACCTGCTAGAGTCGGCAAAAGACTTGAGACCAGGGTGGAGGTTCACCTTTCAGCAGGACAACGACCCCAAACATACAGCCAGAGCTACAATGGAATGGTTTAGATCAAAGCATATTCATGTGTTAGAATATCATAGTCCAGACCTAAATCCAATTGAGAATCTGTGGTAAGACTTGAAAATTGCTGTTCACAGACGCTCTCCATCCAATCTGACAGAGCTTGAGATATTTTGCAGAGAAGAAGAATGGGCAGAAATGTCCTCTCTAGATGTGCAAAGCCGGTAGAGACATCCCCAAAAAGACTTGCAGCTGTAATTGCAGTGTTTTAAATATTTTTATTTCATTTTCCACATTTACAAAGACAATTAAAAAAAATGTTTTCCTTATACATACTCTTACAAATCACTTTATATAGCATTCATAATGATATTCAATATTTATATAAAAACAAGGAGAGAAAGAATTTACATTGGGTCCCCGACTGGATCGATCCTTAACATACCTCTATAATCAAGAGGAGAGAGAAAGACCCCCTGTGCCCTAAATTATCGCCTTATAAGACCTATCTTGACCTTACTATTTCCTCTTCCCCGTGATTTATTAATTTCAATATATAATATGTGTAAGTTAGGGGTTCCTCTCCCTCTATCCCCACTCCCTTCTTCCATAACTCCAAGTAAATATAAAAAAAAAAGGGGGGGGGTCCTTCCCTGCCCCTATTTAAATCCCTAGTCCCCTTCACTTTATTCTGATTCTGCCTGTTGAAAGAGCGCGGTCGTCCGACAATCTCGACCTGCACGCTCAAGAAACGCGTCGCATACCCTCTGACGTCACAGCCCCGCGCCCTGGTCATCTCTGCCTCCCAAGCCTTGTTCTGAAGACCGCACATCTCGTGTCCACCATAAGCCGGCTGCTTCATAAAAAACACCTGTAGTGGACCTCATGTGAGAGGAACAGGAACAACGAGATGACAGATGTGGACCGGATCACTGGCTGACGTCCCATTATTCAGATACACCAGATGACCCTCTGTGTTTAATGCTTACTTTTTGCCTACTAAATGGGAGTGCAAAATTTTATGTTTTTACACTGAAAATAAAACCTTTTGAAAAATCTGCACCCAGAGGCGCCCCTTTCTCTCCCTTTTCTCCTTTATCTACAGCAATCCAGGAGCTTGAGTTTCAGCTCTTTGAAGGTGGCAGCCCTGCATGCGGATCCATCCCCCCTCTCCATCCCTCTCCCCCCCCTCTCCTCAGGAACTAAAGAACATTTAATTTTCCTTTTTTGGACTTGACAAAGTAGTGCATTTCCTGCACTCACTATCATATGTAATTTTATAGACTTTTTTTAAGTGGAAACCTAATATCTTTGATTTGCGCCAAATACTTGTCTTATGTCCTTCCCTCCCCCCCCCCCCCCCACCCCCCTCCAAAAACATGGGTGATGGATTATAGGCGTCCAGCGACAAAGCACTAGGCGCTCTCTCCATCCCCCATAATTCCCAAATAAGTTGAGGACTTTCTAAATTCCAACCGGTTCTTCCAAGTATCCTGAAATCTTATTCCTGCTCCCCTTTGAAGATGTATTAATTCTTCCATAGTCCTTATTCTATCTATTTCTCTAAACCACTCTCCCATCCCTGGTGTTTCCTTTACTTTCCAATATCTCTGGATTAATGCTTTCGCTGCATTCAGCAAGAATGGAGTAAGTGCTGCCCTGTATTTTTCCCTAGGACCCCCAGTCGCATGGAACAAACATTTCCAGGGATCCAGCTCTATTTCCTCCCATCGATCTCTTTAATAAGTCCCAACACTTCTTCCCAGTATAACTGAATTGAGCTACACTGCCACCATATATAGGCATGAGTTCCCTCCTTCCCACATTCTCTCCAGCATAGAGGTGATAAATCATGATTCATTTTATGCATTTTAAATGGAACATAATACCACTTAATCATTAATTTATAATTCATTTCTTTTATCCTTGTATCCATTGAGGTGGAGTGGACATAGTCCATAACTTTCCCTTTCAGTTTTTCCGAAATGGATTGATTCAGTTCGCCTTCCCATCTCCCCAGAGGAGACATAACCTCATCATCCATCAAAGTTATTAGCATCCTATATATTTGAGAGCTCCCCTGTCTACCCGTCCCTCCTCGATCGATCAATTTTTCCCAAGGGTTTAAGCTATCACCTGAACGGAGGGGTTTAGGGAGGTACTCTACAAAGTGTTGGAGTTGTCTATATCTCCATCCATCCCACGGTGTTATGCCATATTTCTCTCGTAGGCTCCGCTAGAGAACACAGGCTATTTACTTTTATCACATCCTTTAATCTCAATTGATCCGTGTGGGTCTATTTTAAGTACATTTTATTTTATTTCCCCGGGGGGGGGGGGGGGGGGGAAGAAGTTATTTCCTGACAAGGGCATTACAGGGCTATTATTTTGCCCTACTGTACCTTTAAGAACCCCATCCCATGCTCTTAATGTTTCCATTGTAATCGGGGATATTCCTCTAGGGCAGTGATGGCGAACCTTGGCACTCCAGATGTTTTGGAACTACATTTCCCATGATGCTCCTCTACACTGCAGAGTGCATGAGCATCATGGGAAATGTAGTTCCAAAACATCTGGGGTGCCAAGGTTCGCCATCACTGCTCTAGGGAGACCTCTAAACCTCATTGGGATCCAGATGGTCTGACTCAGGGCAACTTTACTTATATTATATTACAGGGCTCGACAAAACCCGGGCGCCAGATCGCATTTGCGACTAGAATTAGCGAACTGGCGCCTGGGGCAGCACAGCTGGGGGGATTGCTGTCTCTGCGGACCCCCCCCGGCGCGATCGCGTCGGGCCGCGCCGCCGGCGGCCGGTAATTTAGCCCCCGGCTTTGAGGCCTTCTACGATCCTATGGTTCCTTCTGTAATCTGGCGCCCTCTTGTGGTGGCCGTTGGAATTACAACCAGCAATGCTAATGGATGCAATGCTAATTTTCCCTGCCTGCCAGCCTATCTTCCTTCCCTTTACTCAGAACCCCTAAAAATTATATATATATTTTATTCTAACACCCTAAAGAATAAAATGGTGGTCGTTGCAATACTGTCTGTCACACCGTATTTGCACAGCGGACTTACAAGCGCACTTTTTTGGGGAAAATGTATTTAATAAAAAAAAAAAAATAAGACAACAGTAAAGTTAGCCCAATTTTTTTTAATATTGTGAAAGATAATGTTGTGTCGAGTAAATCGATACCAAACATGTCATGCTTCAAAATTGCGCCCGCTCATGGAATGGCGACAAACTTTTACCCTTTAAAATCTCCATAGGCGACATTTAAAAAATTCTACAGGTTGCACTTTTTAAGTTACAGAGGAGGTCTGGGGCTAGAATTATTGCTCTCTCGATCGCAGCGATACCTCACATGTGTGATTTGAACACCGCTTTCATATATGCGTTCGCTTCTGCACGCAAGCTTGGCGGGACAGGGCGCGTTTAAAATATTTTTTTTTTTATTTTAACTTTTATTTTTATTTTTTTCACTGTTCTTTAAAAAAAAAAAAAAAAAAGTGTGTCACTTTTATTCCTATTACAAGGAATGTAAAAATCCCTTGTAATAGAAAAAAGCATGACAGGTCCTCTTGTATATGAGATCTGGGGTCAGAGAGACCTCACATCTCATATTTACACTAAAATGCAATTTAAAAAAAATTTGTCATTTGAAAAAAATAAATAAAATGTCCCTCTAAGAGCTATGGGCAATGACTTGGAGACAGGTGGGGGGCGGCACTATCTTCCCCTCACTCGTCTCCATGTCAGGCCAGGGACAGGTCCAGATCGCCGTCACGGACCTGGCTCCTAACTTTTTTAGCTGGCTCCTAGATTCCAAGCAAATTTGTCAACCCCTGTTATATTATCTTCCAGTGAAACCCATTTTTTATATGGGGCGTTGTAGACCCAATCCAAAATTCTCCTCACTACTGCTGCTATGTGATATTTCTGAAAGTCTGGGAGGGATATCCCCCCCCCCCTTATCCTTAGGTCTACTCATTGTCTTATAAGAAATACGACTTCCTCTTCTGTTCCATATAAATTTCTGATTCAAGGATTTAATAATTTTAAAATAAGCCCCTGGGACATTAATCGGGAGACTCTGGAAAATGTACAGGGCTTTTGGGAGGATCATCATTTTAATTACGCTTATCCTACCAAACCACGACAATCTATGTACAGGGTATCCTTTTAAGATCTTGTTTAACCACTTGCCGACCAGAGCACGACGATGTACGTCGACAGAATGGCACGGGCAGGCAAATGGGCGTACATGTACGTCCCTTTAAATTTGCCGCCCTGCCATCGGGAGCCCGCCGGCGCGCTCCTACGCTGGTCGGGACCCCCGTGAGTCCGGTCGCGGGACCCGCGGACTCGATCGCCACGGGCATCCCCGCGATCGTCTCACGGAGCGGCCGAATGGAGAAGTGCCGTTGTAAACAACATTTCTCCATTCTGCCTAGCAACTAGTGACGCTAAGTGTTCTCAGTGTTCACTAAATGAAAGCCCAACCCCCCCACAGTTAGTAACACGCCCCTGGGAACACTTAACCCCTACACTGCCACCCACTGGTTAACCCCTTCACTGCCAGTGTCATTTACACAGGAATCACTGCATTTATATAGCAGTGATTATTGTATAAATGACAATGGTCCCAAAAATGTGTGAAAAATGTCCGATGGGTCCCCCACAATGTCGCAGTCACAATAAAAATCGCTGATCGCCGCCATTACTAGTAAAAAAAAAATAATAAAAAATAATTAATAAAAATGCTATAAAACTATCCCTATTTTGTAAACGCTATAACTTTTGCGCAAACCAATCAATAATCGCTTATTGCGATTTTTTTTTTACCAAAAATATGTAGAAGAATACGTATCGGCCTAAACTGAGGGAAAAAAATGTTTTTATATATATTTTTGGGGGATATTTATTGTAACAAAAAGTAAAAAATAATGCGTTTTTTTCAAAATTGTCGCTCTATTTTTGTTTATAGCGCAAAAAATAAAAACCGCAGGGGTGATCAAATACCACCAAAAGAAAGCTCTATTTGTGGGAAAAAAAGGACGTCAATTTTGTTTGGGAGCCACGTCGCAGGACCGCGCAATTGTCAGTTAAAGCGACGCAGTGCAGAATCGCAAAAAGTGGTCTGGTCTTTGACCAGCAAATTGGTCCGGTCTGAAAGTGGTTAATTCTATTGAGGAGAGGGAGATGGTTATCCTGGTATAAGTCCACGACTGATGCCGATAGATACACTCCCAAATATTTTAGACCTTTTTCTTTCCACACAAAGGGGAAAAGAGCTCTAAGTTCTCTTCTCTCCCTTGGGGAGGTGTACACATTTAATATCTCAGTTTTCTCCCTATTGATCTTAAAATTCGAAACTCTCCCATATTCATCTAACTCCTGCAGGATCCTAGGGAGGGACTGCTTAGGATTCGTTATATAAAGCATAACATCATCTACAAACGCAGATATCTTATGCTCCCTGCCCCGAGACCTTTATTCCTTCAATTTCGTAATTCACTCTTATGGATACCAATAAAGGATACAAAGAGAGAATACAAAAAGTAAGGGAGAAAGCGGGCATCCCTGGCGTGTCCCATTGTAAAGTCCAAAAGCATCTGATAAAGTTCCATTCACCTGAATCTGAGCTGTGGGATTAGAATATAAAGCCTCTATCCACCTTAACATTCTTGGACCGAAACCAAATTTCTGTAATGTCTGCAACATATATTCTCAATCTAACCTATCAAAGGCCTTTTCGGCATCTACCGATAAAAAAAAAAAGGGAAGACCGCTTCCTCCTTTTGGCTTCATGCATTAAAAGGGTTGTCCTCAGTATATTGTCCCTCGCCTCCCTCCCTGGGACAAAACCTGCCTGATCCCCTTCTATGCAATCTGGCATATACTGTTTCAATCTTTCAGCCAAGATCCTTGCATACATTTTTATAACCTCATTGATCAGAGAAATGGGTCTAAAGGAGCATAATGTTGGGTCTTTCCCTTCCTTTGCTAATATAGTTATGTAAGCCCCCAGAGCTTCCTTGCGTATCTTCCTTCTTCCTCCAATTGAATTGAAAGGCTATTCTACAAAGTATTGACTCCGGGGGGCGCCATACAAATGTACCCCACACTTTTCACATATTTATTTGTAAAAAAAAACATGCAAACTCTATCATTTTCCTTCCACTTCACAATTATGTGCCACTTTGTGTTGGTCTATCACATAAAATCCCAATAAAATACATTTTTAAGTTTTTTTGGGTGTAATATTACAAAATGTGGAAAATTTCAAGGGGTATGAATACTTTTTCAAGACACTGTATTATACCAATCAATGTTACTCACTTTTTTCTGTTTTAAAATAAAAGCTCACTAACCAGGTTTTTATTTAACAACAGTTCTCTGCTATACACTCTATTATTATTATAATACACGATTTATACAGCGCCAACCGTTTATGCAGCACTTTACAATGTAGAGGGGGGACAGCACTATTTCAGTACAGTTCAATACAGAAGGGACAGGAGGGCCCGGCTCGTAGAGCTTACATTCTAAAGGGAGGGGGGGGGGGGGGTGCTACAAAGGGTAATAGATGCAGGGAATGGGTTGGAGATGTCATGGTGACATAAAGTGTACAGCGTTACCCTCCACTCTATGATGTGGAGGGTAACGCTGTACACTGTGGAGAGTAACGCTGTACACTCTATGATGTGGAGGGTAACGCTGTACACTCTATGATGTGGAGGGTAACGCTGTACACTCTATGATGTGGAGGGTAACGCTGTACACTGTATGATGTGGAGGGTAACGCTGTACACTGTATGGTGTGGAGGGTGACGCTGTACACTGTATGGTGTGGAGGGTAACGCTGTACACTCTATGATGTGGAGGGTAACGCTGTACACTGTATGGTGTAGAGCGTAACGCTGTACACTGTATGGTGTGGTGGGTAACGCTGTACACTGTATGGTGTGGAGGGTAACGCTGTATGGTGTGGTGGGTAACGCTGTACACTGTATGGTGTGGAGGGTAACGCTGTATGGTGTGGTGGGTAACACTGTACACTGTATGATGTGGTGGGTAACGCTGTACACTGTATGGTGTGGAGGGTAACGCTGTACACTGTATGGTGTGGAGGGTAACGCTGTACACTGTATGGTGTGGAGGGTAACGCTGTACACTGTATGGTGTGGAGGGTAACGCTGTACACTGTATGGTGTGGAGGGTAACGCTGTACACTGTATGGTGTGGAGGGTAACGCTGTACACTGTATGATGTGGTGGGTAACGCTGTACGCTGTACACTGTATGATGTGGTGGGTAACGCTGTACACTGTATGGTGTCGAGGGTAACGCTGTATGACTGTATGATGTGGTGGGTAACGCTGTACACTGTATGATGTGGTGGGTAACGCTGTAACGCTGTATGGTGTGGTGGGTAACGCTGTACACTGTATTGTGTGGTGGGTAACGCTGTACACTGTATTGTGTGGTGGGTAAAGCTGTACACTGTATGATGTGGTGAGTAACGCTGTACACTGTATGATGTGGTGGGTAACGCTGTACACTGTATGATGTGGTGGGTAACGCTGTACACTGTATGATGTGGTGGGTAACGCTGTACACTGTGTATGGTGTGGAGGGTAACGCTGTACACTGTATGATGTGGTGGGTAACGCTGTACGCTGTACACTGTATGGTGTGGAGGGTAACGCTGTACACTGTATGGTGTGGAGGGTAACGCTGTACACTGTATGGTGTGGAGGGTAACGCTGTACACTGTATTGTGTGGTGGGTAACGCTGTACACTGTATTGTGTGGTGGGTAACGCTGTACACTGTATTGTGTGGTGGGTAAAGCTGTACACTGTATGATGTGGTGGGTAACGCTGTACACTGTATGATGTGGTGGGTAACGCTGTACACTGTATGATGTGGTGGGTAACGCTGTACACTGTATGATGTGGTGGGTAACGCTGTACACTGTGTATGGTGTGGAGGGTAACGCTGTACACTGTATGATGTGGTGGGTAACGCTGTACGCTGTACACTGTATGGTGTGGAGGGTAACGCTGTACACTGTATGGTGTGGAGGGTAACGCTGTACACTATATGTGGATAACTCTAACACTGCATTTCTCTTTTTTTCATCAGGGAAACAGAAGAGAAGGGGGTCACAATTCTTCAGAAAGTCTGTGCTGGGCAGAGATGGCGGTACTGTCCGTGATCTTGTCCGTATTCCATATATATATATAATGTCCTAGCTCTGTCTTCGCAGAAGAATCATCAGGAGCACAGCGCTGATTAGAATGCACAATGTACACACTGTCGGTACCACGATCTCCGTCACCATCTCCATGTGGCTGGTCAGTGGGTCTAAGGATGTGTAGAGAAATACTTGGATTAATATAGATGTGTGTGTTTAATATACACTGTATGCAATAATACAAAGTATACATTATATGAAATGATTGCTGTCAATCCCTGTATATGACCACTAAATAGTGTTTTCATCTGATGAAATCAGAAAGCTGCCCAACTGTATTACTTGCAGTCAGGGACTGATGTCCAAGCCTAGATGCATCTGTCTTCATCCAGGTTTGCTCATCTGCCGTAATCTCTGGGTGTGTGGATACATGCAATAAGTGACGGCCTCTCTCAGCCTGTCATTACAAACTGAGTGGCCACCACTAGTCGCATACAACCGTCCTCCCAGCTGCAAGAATCGACAACCAGTACAACCAGCCTGTCAGATTTTTTTTTTTTTTTTATGCGATCACTACAGGGGGTTTTAGCCCCCAGCATTGATGATTGTGTTCTGCCGGTAGGGAAAGCTTGGGAAATAGTTCTGTGGGAGGAATTCCCCCATCAGCACTGACTCAAGGTGGAAGGAAAGAAAATGGCATAATCTATGGGCTGCTTAAAGTGGAGTTCCGCTTTAAAAAATTTTTTTTAAGGTCAGCAGCTACAAATACTGCAGCTACTGACTTTTATTAATCGGACACTTACCTGTCCCAGGGTCCAGCGATGTGGGGGATCGATGCCCCGCTCGTCTCTCCCCCCACCGCGCTCGGTGGTGCCGGCATTGTAACTGCGGGCGCCCGGCTGTGCCTTCACAGCCGGACACCCCCCCACGCATTGGCGCCGTGACTGGCCGCACAATCATCTGGGACCTGTGACGTGTCCCAGATGATTGCCTAGAGGGAGGGGGGAGAGGTGATCACCCTTCCAGCGCCGAGGGAAGTGACGTAAGGAGCCCAGGCGCTGAAGGAGACAATTACGAGGGACCCCCTAGCAACAGGCATTACGAGGTGATTAAAAAAAAAAAAAAATTCTAAATGTTTTTTTTATTTATTTCACGCACATTAATTACTTTTTTTTTTTTTGGGTGGAACTCCGCTTTAAAGTATTAGACAAACCATACTCTATACCAGTGATGGCGAACCTTGGCACCCCCATATGTTTTTGGAACTACATTTCCCATGATACTCATGCACTCTGCACTGTAGCTGAGCATCATGGGAAATGTAGTTCCAAAACAGCGGAGGTTCACCATCACTGCTCCTATACAATCTAAGTGAACAATCTCCTTTAGATCTACAACCAACTATGTAGTGCAAGGGCAATTCATTTGCAATTAACCAAATGTATTGTTTAGTGTTGTCCAAATATTACAATCTAAAGGTGATTGTACAACACCGTCTGTGTTTATGGGGCAATTGAGCAATTTTCTTTCCTTCCACACATGGTTGGAAGGAAACAAAGTTGCATAATCTTTGTGCTGCTTAAGTCTAAACTTAAGCCCATACATGGTGCAAATTTCTTTTCTGCAACCACAGGTCTATTCCCCCATCAACACACAGTGTTGACAGGGGAAGTCCTCCTGCCGGTTAGGCAGAAAACCATAACTATTGCTTGTGGCTTTAACCACTTCTAGCGATAATCGCATTTGTAAAATCTGTCAGGCTGGATGTACCCAAGTTGATCGGCCCATTAGCGTGCAGCCATTCCTTGATCTCATAGCAGAGCAGGTCTGAACCAGAAAGAATAGGCCATCTTTCATCATGTAATAGTACAGTGATGGAGAACCTTGGCACCCCAGATGTTTTGAAACTGCATAACCCATGATGCTCAACTACACTGCTGAGTGCCAGAGCATCGTGGGAAATCTAGTTCCAAAACCTCTGGGGTGCCAAGGTTCACCATCACTGTAATAGTAGCTTCTCCTTCTCCTGTTCTTTGTACACTGTGTCATGATGTAATGGAGCAGTGAGCACAGACACTCTATATAGCTTTTAAAAATGGCCACCCATTAGCTTAAAGAGGAACTGCAGTCTGATCACATAATATGTAATAAAAACATCTTTGCCATTCTGAAGCTTCCCTCCAACCCCTTTGCATATTATTTTATATATTCTGTGATTCTGTAGTTGCCAAATATCCTGCAGTAATCTCCCTCCACTGAGTCTGGCTGCAGCCATTTTAACTGTGGGCAGCTGAAGCTTCTGCCTGTTCACTTCCTGGATTTACACAGACACACACCCCCAGCTCTGCAGCTCTCATTGGCCTTCTTATGACTCACCCCCCCCCCTCCCTTCCTGGCAAACTCTCACTAGAGTGAGAGAGCTGTGCATGATGTCATAAGCCTAGGCTTTTTACCAGACAAGAAACAGGACGTGGGCTGTATAATGTATTTACTGGCAGAAAAAAAAATGTTTTACTATGCAAAGTTAAAACAACAACAAGGGCAGAAGATTTAATAGATGGAAAGGTAAAAAAAAAAATGACTGGAGGTCCGCTTTAAGACCCCTTTCACACTGGGGCGTTTTTCAGGCGTTTTTCATGCGCTTTAGCGTTAAAAAAAGCGCCTGAAAGAAGCCGCAACTGCAATCCCAATGTAAAAGCCCGAGTGCTTTCACACCGAGATCCCTTTCACACTGGGGTGTTTTTCATGCGCTTTAGCGTTAAAAAAAGCGCCTGAAAGAAGCTGCAACTGCAATCCCAATGTAAATGAGTGCTTTCACACTGAGGCGCTGCGCTGGCAGGGCGTCAAAAAAAAGTCCTGCAAGCAGCTTCTTTGCAGCGCTTTTGGAATGGTGAATACAACGCTCCTAAAGCGCCCCTTCCCATTGAAATCAATGGGAAGCGCCTGTAAAACGCCTGAAAAACGCTATTGGCAGCTTCGTTTTGTGGGCGCTTTTAACCCTTTATTTGGCCAGTAGCAGGGCTTAAAAGCGCCCCAATAGCGCTCGAAAAACGCTGGTAAAGCGCTGCTAGTTTAAGCGGCGCTTTATGAGCGTTTTTCGGGCGCTGACATTGTGAAAGGGCTCTTAAAGCACTCAGGCTTTCACATTGGGACTGCAGATGAGGCTTCTTTCATGAGCTTTACATGCGCTTTTTTTAACGCTAAAGCGCTTGAAAAACACCTGAAAAACGTCCCAGTGTGAAAGGGGTCTAAGACCCCTTTCACACTGGGGCGTTTTTCAGGCGGTTTAGCGTTACAAAAAGCGCCTGTAAAGCGATTGAAAGAAGCCGCAACTGCAATCCCAATGTAAAAGCCCGAGTGCTTTCACACTGAGGCGCTGCGCTGGCAGGGCGTAAAAAAAAAAGTCCTGCAAGCAGCTTCTTTGCAGCGCTTTTGGAGCGGTGAATACACAATGCTCCTAAAGTGCCCCTTTCCATTGAAATCAATGGGAAGCGCCTGAAAAGCGCTTTTGGCAGTGGCGTTTTGTGGAGACTTTTAACCCTTTATTTGGCCACTAGCAGGAGTTAAAAGCGCCCCCAATAGCACTCGAAAAATGCTGGTAAAGTGCTGCTAGTTTAAGCGGCGCTTTACAAGCGTTTTCCGGGCGCTGACATTGTGAAAGGGCTCTTAAAGCACTCGGGCTTTCAGATTGTCATTGCAGATGAGGCTTCTTTCAAGAGCTTTACAGGTGCTTTTTTTAACACTAATGCGCCTGAAAAACTCCTGAAAAACGCCCCAGTGTGAAAGGGGTCTAAGCGTGTACGGCCATTTCTTGATATAGTAGGGGAGATCCAAACCAAATAGAAGAGGCCATCTTTCATGATGATCTTCCCCTCCCCTCTCTCTGTGTGTACATCAGGGGTATGCAATTAGCGGACCTCCAGCTGCTGCAAAACTACAAGTCCCATCATGCCTCTGCCTCTGGGTGTCATGTTTGTGGCTGTCAGAGTCTTGCTATGCCTCATGGGACTTGTAGTTCTACAACAGCTGGAGGTCCGCTAATTGCCTATCCCTAGTGTACACTATACCATGATGTAGTGGATCGGTGAGCACACTATTTTTTTCTAGTGCCAGGTGATTGACTGGTAAACGAGCTGCTTTCACACTGCGAAGAAAGACGATAAATATGTCTTTGGATATAAGGGGGTTAGTAAAATAGTGTCCCTCTTTTACATTAAACTTCTGTATAGGATCCTGCTTTTAAAGAGTCCTTCTGTAAAAGGGAAGAGGGATAAAACACACAGTGACTAAAGCCAATTTAAATTTACATTTATAAACAGCCGGCTGCCTTTGATCTGGGTAGAAAAGCTGCAAATAAGAAGCTGTTTTGGTGAGATTATTATGTCACTACATTTATATGTCATTTCTTTCTGAAAGCATATCTTACCATGAATTAGCCGCAGAATATTTGCAGCCGTATTCCTCTGTTCCTCTGATTTTTTTTATTTTTTTTTTCAAGAAGAAAACAGAAAAAAAAGGGTAGGCAACATGAAAATCAATCAAGATGAAATCCTGCACAATCCCATGGCTGGCAGAGGTCCACAACATCACAATATGGGGTGTCTCTAGATCAGGGATCTGCAATTAGCGGACCTCCAGCTGTTTCAAAACTACAAGTCCCATCATGCCTCTGCCTCTGGGTGTCATGCTTGTGGCTGTCAGAGTCTTGCAATGCCTCATGGGACTTGTAGTTCTGCAACAGCTGGAGGTCCGCTAATTGCATATCCCTGATCTAGATGAAGCAACATCTTTTTTCCTATATTTTTTATGTTTATTAATAGTTTTCCACATAAAAGGTCCTCAAGGCGGACTGCAATCCTATCTAAACGTGAATCTCTTGATTGGCTGAGACACAGCAGCGGTGCCAGTGGCTGTCGGAGAAAGGGGGCGGGGCCAGGTCGGGGTTCCGTGTCTGAATGGCTACACGGAGCTCTGACTCGGCTCATGTGCCCCCATAGAAAGCTGTTGGCTGAGGTGGGCACTCGATGGGAGGGAGGAGCCAGGAGCAGCAAAGAGGGACCTGAGAAGAGGCGGATCCGAGCTGCTCTGTGCAATACCGACTGCACAAAGGAGGAAAGTATAACCATGTTTTTTTTTTTTTTTTAAACGAGAATTTACAATCACTTTTTAATTATTAAAATATCTGAAGGGAGTGCTGTCCTTTATTCACCACGGCAGCTAAATAACTATTCCTTTAAGAGACTGCAGACTACTAGGATCCTCTCTTCCATTCTCCCATACACCATTAGAAGAATGATAGAAAGAATCAGGTTGCCATGGACAAGTACTTTCAGATTCTTCAAGTAAAATGTTCCTTAGTATTAACCTGAGCCCCCTTTTTCTGGCACGTTTTTTTTTTATTAGGGCCAACAAAGAGGTACCTGAGCCCACTTTTGATTTCAAGAATGAATTTAAGATCAAATTAGGACTATTACAGATCTGACACCTCATTGTCTTTACTGTTTAGCAATACTTTCAGGCCTTGTTCACACGGGTGGCAAATGGGTGATGAAAATGGGATGTTGGGTTCACAAGTTTACTTCTACACCCACCAGCAAGTTAACCTAGCCCACAGACGTGCCTGTATACACTGCCGCTGTAAATTTTTATGTCTCTTGTGGTAGGCGGTACCGTCGCCATTCATGTGAATTTGGGATGCAGTGCAGCTGTCTCTAATGCACATGGTCCTGGAATGGTGGGATGTCCCCTAAAAAAAAAGAAAAAACAGGAGACATATCACCTCCAAGCTACCTGTCAATCGCTATTCTATCGAGAAAAGAACCTCTGTCAAAAAATGCCTCCCATAGGTCTGCGCATGCACAGTTCGTAACGTCACTGCAGCTGGTATGTTGATCAGCTGGCGCGATGTCAACGCGGCGCATTCGCAGATCGTCAGAGGCAGTATCTGACGATCTGCTAAGCGCCGAGGGAGAATAATTGGCAGATTCTGCCTCGCTATTGCAGGGCGGGTTTTGGGTGTGTTGAAGGTTGGGTTTTGTGTGTGTTTTAACCCTTTCAGGACAGCCTATTTTTGGCATTTGGTGTTTACAAGTTAAAATCCATATTTTTTGCTAGAAAATTACTTGGAACCCCCAAACATTATATATATATATATATATATATATATATATATATAATTTTTATTTTTTTTTTTAGCAGAGAATCTAGAGAATAAAACGGCGATTGTTGCAATATTTTATGTCACACGGTATTTGCGCAGCGGTGTTTTAAACGCAACTTTTTGGGAAAAGGGACACTTTCATGAATTAAAAAAAAATGAAACAGTAAAATTAGCCCAATTTATTTGCGTAATGTGAAAGATTATGTTACGCCGAGTAAATAGATACCAAACATGTCACGCTTAATAACTGCACGCACTCGTGGATTGACGACAAAGTACGGTACCTAAAAATCTCAATAGGCGACGCTTTCATTTTTTTTTACTGTTACCAGGTTAGCGTTACAGAGGAGGTCTAGTGCTAGAATTATTGCTCTCGCTCTGCCGATCGCGGCGATATCTCACATGTGTGATTTGAACACCTTTTACATATGCGGGCGCGACTTCCGTATGCGTTTTTTATTTGCTTCGCAAGCTCGCGGGGACGGCAGGGCGCTGTATTTTATTTTAATTTTTTTGAAAATGAATAAATTGTTTAAAAAAAAAAAAAAAAAAAAATTTGATCACTTTTATTGCTGTCACAAGGAATGTAAACATCCCTTGTGACAGTAATAGGTGGTGACAGGTACTCTTAATGGAGGGATCGGGGGTCTAAAAGACACCCCACCCCTCCTTTTACACTTCAATGTATTCAGATCGCCAAAAACGGCCATTCTGAATACCGTATATCTTTTTAAAAGCGGCGCCATTGGCAGCCGAGTAAACGGGAAGTGACGTCATGACTTACGGCTTTGTTCCACTTCCTCCCCAGCAGCCGGAGGCGTCGGATCGCGAACCGGTGCTCCCGTTTGAGCGGGAGCACCGGTAACAGCGGCGGGAGGGGGGGACGTCCCCTCCCGCTCCTCCGGTATAACAGCCGAGCAGCTTTTAGCCCCTTCGGTTGTTATGGCTGGAAAGCCAATCGCTCGCTAAAAAAAAACGGTGCGGGCATCATCCCGGTATACCCCCCGGAAGCCAAGTACGCACATCTGCGTACGCTCGGCGGGAAGGGGTTAATCCGCCCCTAAGATTCCTTTCACACTGGGGCACTTTTCAGGCATTTTAGCGCTAAAAATAGCACCTGAAAAGCGCCTCTCAAGCCACCCCAGTGTGAAAAGTGTTTTCACACTGGGGCGGTGCACTTACAGGACAGGGGGGGAAAAAAAAGTCAAGCGGCATCTTTGGGGTGGTGCGGGAGCACTGTGTACACCACTTCTCTACTGCCCCTGCCCATTGAAATAAATGGGCAGCACTGCTGAAGCGCCTGCAAAGTGATTCAGCAGTGCAGCAAAATGGGCGCTAGTAACCCTTTCCTCTGCCCCTAGTGGGGATTAAAAGCGTCTCGCTAGCAGCCAAAAAGTGCAGCTATAACAGCGGTAAAGCGGCGCTAAAACTACTGGGGCTTAACCACTAAGGCCCGCACCACCTCAGTGTGAAAGGGGTCTAAGTAGACATGTGCATTCGTTTTCGTCCGAATGCATTTTCGCCCGAATTTCGGGTATTTTCATTATCGTTTTAACAAACGATAATGAATGTGCAGAATCCGAAAGATCCGACAAAAACAAATGCTTTTATTTTGGTTTTTGTTGCGACAACAGTTCGATATAGATAGGAGATTCGACATGACACTGACAATAGCAATCTGTGTCCATCGAACCTGTGGTCAAATGTGCCAAACCTTACCTCTATTAGTCCAAGATTATTCGACATCGAGAGAAAAGATTCGACATTATAGAGACAATAGCAGAAAAGGTTGAATGTGCCTAACCTAACTATATTAGTCCAAGATTATTCCACATAGAGAAGAAAGATTCGACATGAAGATTCGACAAAGCAGTCGCTGCGAGCGGATATTTATGGTCAACTGCTCCGCCCATAGGCTATAGAAGAATTCTAATATTGGTTGATTGATTAAAATAATTATTTCTAGTGTCATACAACATTAGAATTCTACTATAGCTTGTAGGCGGAACATTCGACCGGAAATGCGCGATTGCAGCGTCGTACAGTTTAGCTGCTCTGTCGAATCTTCCGCCTACAAGCTATTCCGTTGAATCTTCATAGAACATTCGACAGACACCATAAGTCTTCAATGACGGATTGAACCTTTAATTATTTTGGATTTTCGGACTAATGCATTTTTTAACGAAACAAAATAAATAAAAACGAATTTCGGGAGTAACAAATAAATTTAGTTAACGAATCGAAATTCCGAAACGAAATATTTCAGTGTGCACATGTCTAGGTCTAAGACGCAGCCAAAACCCGACGTTGAACACACTCAAAACGCCCTGCAACAGACAGAAAACATGCCGTTTCATACAGTCAAAACCCACCCCCCGGGGCAGAATCTGACAATTTCATTCTCCCTCTGCGCTTAGCAGATCGTCAGATACTGCCTCCTACGATCTGCGCATGCGCTGTGTTGACGTCACGCCCGCTGATCAACATATCAGCTAGAGTGACGTGGCGTACTGCACATGTGCAGACCCATTGGAGGCATTTTTTTTCGATGGAGGGCATTTCCCGATAGAACACCAACTCTGAAAGTGATCCACTGATCAATTTTCAGAACTGTCCAAAAAAAAAAAAAAAAAAAAACAGCTGTCCGTGTGAACCTGGCCTGAGAGCAGTTTTAGGTAGTAACCGATAGTAATGCCTAGAACTTAGGTCTTGCTTTGAACCTCCACCGTTTTTCCACATTGCGTGAATTGGCTTTCTACATACTGGGAAAAAAAAAACACATCAATCACTATAAATGAAAAGGAAGGGCCTTCTATTGGTCTGACACCATGAATGTTCATATTTAGTATGCAAAAAGAATTATACACAACAGCTGCTGTCTTTCAGGCACAATTCAATTCAACATCTGAAGGACCATTATTGGCCCCACGATTGATCTGATTATATATATAATAGAGAGAGAGAGATCGATCCCATTTCAGCTGTTTAACGGTGACCGTAAAAAACACACCCGAGGCGGCCTTGCATGTCTAATATCCATCCTATTACTTTAGGTAAGATGTGTCATTTGTTATAGTGTGGGTCCAACAGACACAAACTGAAGGTAACTGTTCTCAAACTCTTGCACTTGACTTTATATCCCATATGCACTTCCAAAAGGATCTTTAACATCAATTGTTGATCAAGATACATTTTCTTGGAGCTCTACCTAGATCTATATATTTGTAAGTATTCTTTTGTTTAAATGTGTTTTAATGGACCCTTAAGTCGCGTACACACGGGCGGACTGTATGGCCTACTTAGTCCGTCATACAATCCGACGGACAGTCCGTCCTACTTTCGAATGAACGGACTTGACCACACACGGAATGCACAAACAGTCCGTCGAAAGCTTGCGCGATGACGTGTACAGCACGTACAACGGGACTAGAAATAGGAAGTCCAATACACAGCAATGCAACCTTTCGCCGTGTAAATCCTTTCTGAGCATGCGCCATACTTAGTCCGTCGAACTAGCATACTGACGAGCGGATTGTCCGCTGAAACCAAAGTATGACGGACAGTATTTTGAAAAATCCAAAATACTTAGTGCGCCAGACTGCACGCTGAAAAAGTCCGCTGAAGCCCACACACGAGCGGACTGTCCGCTGAAATGTGTTTCGACGGACTAAGTAGGCCAGACAGTCCGCCCGTGTGGACGCAGCCTTACTGACTTAACTTATGAGTGTATATGCATTTTAGCATTCCTATCTTGTCTGTTTGTAGGTTTATTTTTCATGTTCTCTCCATGTTCTTTTTTTATCATTTTCATTTCTCCACATTATTTGCTTTTTATTCAATTGATGGGTAATGCACACGTTATAACATTGGTAAATAAAGACCATTGAACAGATCTCCAGCCTACAAATGGTATTGATTTCAGAATGCACTGATGGGTTAGTTTATATACAAAGCTCATCAATCGCTGTTGAAAGCTCCATAAACATTTCTAAAATTCGCCCCTTTTTAACGAACAAAACCACCAAACTACTCATTCACACCTTTGTTATCTCTGGCCTTGACTACTGAAACTCCCTTCTCATCGGCCTACCGATCCATCTCCATAGACTTCTCCTTTTCAGTCTATCATGGATGGTGCTGCCAGACTTCTCTACCTTTTATCAAACCGCTCCGTGTCTGCTACCTGCTTCTGCCACTCTGTCCACTGGCTGCCAATTGCCCAGAAATTCACATTTAAGGCTGGGTCACGCTATTGCAAATTGGATGTAGGTTTCCCCGCATCCAATTCACATGACAGGAGCCAGCCCACACATCTCAGGGGTGCCTGTGGAGTGCACAGCAGAAGAGTCCTGTGTGTTTCTGGCTCAGTTTCAGGTCCAAATTTCCGCACACAGTGTGAACCCAGCCTCAAAATACTAACAACATAAAAAGCCATTCATAACTCTGCCTCGAGCTACATCGCCAATCTTGCCTCCAAATATCACCCAAACCGTCCTCTCCGCTCCTCCCAAGACCTCCTACTCTCTAGCTCCCTTGTCCCCTCTTTTCATGCTTGTCTCCAAGACTTCTCCAGAGCCTTTCCCATCCTCTGGAACTCTCTACCTCTGTCCAGCTATCTCCTACTCTAGCTGCCTTTATATGATCCCTGAAAACGAATTTCTTCAGGAAAGTCTATCATGCCTAACTAAACTTTTATCACTTCCATCAGCTCATCTCCCCCCAGTTATTACCTTTTGTACCACTTGCCCCACCCTATTAGATTGTAAGCTCTTATGAGCAGGGCCTTCTTAACCCTCTTGTATTTAATTGTATTGTAACTGTACTGTCTTGGCGCTATATAAATCCTGTATAATAATAATAATAATCAAGGGGTAGCTGGCCACTACTTTACCACGTGAGGCCAAATGTCCACCTATGCTTTGTGGTAACAGAAGTGCAGCTGTAACACACCCAACAGCCTGCACATGCTAGCAATTGCAGAATGCACTAATGGGACAATCACATGAATGTGCACATGGTTTTTTTACCATGCAGAGGCCAAATGCATTTGCAGCTGCATAAACATTTTATGGCCATATTCTCCTAAAGCCTAACTCCAGGTGTTCTGTTACTTTAAAGAGTTAGCTTGGTGTTGCGGCTGCTGTGAGAAAATATAAGAAGGGTCACCATGTGCATTCCAAAGGTACAAAGAATGCAATAGGAGATGCCTAATTAAGATAAATAAGAGAATAATCAGGGCAGCTAAAATAGATCGTCAGTGGCATATTACTGAGGAGAATATAAAAAAAAGCCTCACCTTGGGTGCACAGCATGGCTGAGGGGCAGAGACTAGAGGTCAGCTGACTGGTGAGGAATGAGAAGTGGGAGGGGCTGAAGGAGATTCTATCTCCTGATTTCGGTATAGGTGTCACTGCTGCGAGACACCACAGAGCTGGAGACACAGTGAGTAACACTACCTGTGATTATAGTTGCCATTAAAAGTCCCCACTACAGTTCTCAGATCAGCAGATGACCTTGATCAAGAGCACCTAAGTTGGCTGATCAGAACCCCCCCAGCACTGCCACTCATCCCATCCCCTTCCCCACCAAGGAATAAGAGAAGGAATACAAATAGAGAATCCATGGAAGGGAGAGGAAAAGAGGGGTAGGAGCAAAGGAAAAAGGGAGAGAAAGAATAAGATAAAGAACAAGACGGCTAGAGAGAGGGATGGGGGAGAAAAAAAAAGAAATTAAGAGAGCGATAAAAGGGAAAGAAAGGAGAGCAAAGAGAGCGGTACATCCTAAAATGTACCATAAGGGGTTTAATACTATACGAGTGGAAGGGAGCGCTAAATCTCCATAGGTTAGGGGTGCAAATTACTTGTCTTGCATTGGGTGATGACAACTCACGCTACGAAAATAATTTTACTGTTAGGGGTCCCCACAACTTGGGAAATTTTATCACGGCACTTGAAAGGTTGAGAACCACTGGTGTAGAGGGCTCTTTACTGTAAGAGCGGCAAGGATGTGGAATTCCCTTCCACAGGCGGTAGTTTCAGCGGGGGGCATCGATGGTTTCAAGAAACTATTAGATAAGCACCTGAACTGAAGATAATCACACGCATAGGTTGGACTTGATGGACTTGGGATGCTTTAAAAAGATTTAACGGTTACCAGGTTAGAGTTACAGAGGAGGTCTTTTGCTAGAATTATTGCTCTCACTCTAAAGATCGCAGCGATACCTCACATGTGTGATTTGAGCACCGTTTACATATGCGGGCGTGACTTAACGCATGCGGTTTCTTTGCTGCGCTAGCTCACGGGGGCGCTTTAAACTTTTTGTTTAATTTTTTTACATTGTCACTTTAAAAAAATAATAATAATAATTCTGATCACTTTTATTGTCACACGAAATGTAAACATCTCGTGTGACAGTAATAGGTGGTGACAGGTACTCCCTCTTTTGCACTTTAAAGTATTCAGATCACCAAAAACAGCGATTCTGAATACTGTCATTCCATTTATTTTTATTTTTTTTAAATCTGCGCCATTGGCAGTTGAGTAAACCGGAAGTGAAATTGTGACGTCGCTTCCGTGTTTTTACATAGGAGACTCGATCAAAGCCGTTTCTGCCTTTGTTCCAGTCTCGGCCCAGCCGCCTGAAGTGCTGGATCGTGTCTCCCGGTGGGACGGGAAAAGCGGTGGGAAGGGGGGAGGGGAGCCGTCGGCCAAACCCCCCACCCCACGCTCCTATAGAATAACAGCTGAGTGGATTTTAGCCACATCGGTTGTTACCGCTAAAGAGCCAACCGCCTGATCCTAAAAAAAACGGTACGGTACCGGGGTGATGCCTGCAGCTGCAAGCATTACCTGGTTTAACCCCTTCAAGCCTAGGCCGCATATGTGCGTACGGTCGTCGTTAAGGGGATTTATCATTGAAAAATGTAAAGTGATGCACTCGGGAGCTAAAAAATATAAATGCAAGGTATAGGCTGGGGGGGGGGGGGGGGGAATCTTTGGGGGAATCCAAGATGGAAAAGGATCTGGGGTTCCTAGTTGATCACAGGCTCAGCAATAGCGTGCATTGCCAAGCTTCGGCAAGGAAGGCCAGCAGACTACTAGCATGCATGAAAAAGGGTATTGACTTGTGAGATAAAACTATAATACTAGCACTTTACAAGACTCTTTTCTGGTCACCAGTCCTCAGGAAGGATGTGCTGGAACTGGAGAGAGTCCAGAGAAGGACAACAAAGCTAATAAGAGGGCTGGAGAAACTCGGTTATGGGGAACGACTACAAACATTAAACGTATTCTCCCGGGAGAATATTTTTAAATGGTGGCCCTGGCGTTGGGAGAAAACTTTTTTTATTTAAGATCTCTAAAGAAGACACACGGCCACACAATGAAGTTGGACAAGAAGCTGTTCAATGTTTAAAGCGGGGTTCCAGCACACACCCCCTCCAAAAATTGAAAGTATTTGTAGCTGCTGACTTTTAATATTAGGACACTTACCTGTCCACGGGTCCTACGATGCCGGTGATGTATCAGATAGTGTCCCCCATCACATAGTGTCCGCCCTGTACTGCGCTTGCGCGGTATGGGCAAAAAGGAGAAGCGGAAACTCTCCGAAGATAAACAGCGCCTGCGCAGTGAGTCCCGGTTCAAGCCCCACCATCCAAGTGGACATAGAATAAAAAATAGCCCAGCGAAGCAAGGCCGTGCCCAAAGCGTGGCAAGCGAAGCAAGGCCGTGCCCAAAGCGTAGGAAGCGAAGTGAGGCCGTGCCCAAAGCGTGACGAGCAAAGCGAGGCCATGCCTGAAGCTTGGCGAGCGAGGCAATGCCCGAAACTTGGCGAGCGAGGCCGTGCCCGAAGCTTGGCGAGCGAGGCCGTGCCCGAAGCGTGGCGAGCGAAGCGAACCCGCGATGTGCCCTGTTACTATGAGCAACCGTATGTCCACTTGGATGGTGGGGCTTCAACCTGGACTCAGTGCGCAGGCGCCATTCTTCTTTGGAGACTTTCGGGGTACGGGCCAGACACTATCCGATGGCCGGACACTTTTTGACAGAACACCGGCACCCCAGCCAATTTTTCAGTTGCTGCCCCTGCCATTTCTTGTAAATTAAACCGGTTCCCTATTGCGCATGTGCTTTCTAAGTGGCAAAGAGGAGGGGGGGGAGCGCACTTCCTGCTGCAAGGTGGCTGCGAGGTCTCCCGGAGGTTGGGGATAGGTACCTGCCAAAAACAGGAACTAAAGGTGCATCGGAGGTAGGGGGTGGCAGATAAGCAATGCTTCCTCTTTTGAGTGCAACTTCGCTTTAACTGCATAAGGTGTTCTTTACTGTTAGAGCAGTAAGGATGTGGAATCGGCAGTGTCAGCAGGGATACATTCAAGAAATTAAGTGCTGCTTGGACCTTGGACAAATCCCAAAAGCTTGTATTGAAAAATTGTTATGTTATTGTTATTGTAATGTTAGCGCAATTTTATTTTTATTTTTTTAAAGTATCACGGACTGTACACAATGGTTAGACCCCTTTCACATTGCCAGCGTTTTTCGGGCGCTACAGCGCCTCTATAGCGCCTGAAAAAAGCAGTGTGCTGGCAGGGCGTCAGAAAAAGTCCTGCCAGCAGCTTATTTGGAGCGGTGAACTCGCCGCCCCTCCACCGCTTCTCCCCATTGAAATCGGTGGGGCAGCGATGCGATACCGCCGGCAAAACCCCTCTTCTGCCGCTAGAGGGGGGTTAAAACCACCCCACTAGTGGACGAATAGTGGCACTAAAACGACGGTAAAGCGGCGATAAAAATGGCGTCGCTTTACCGCTGATGCCCTAGACGGCACGGTGTGATAGGGCTCTTGCTAGCTAGATACATTTAAAAAATACTATAGGCTTCGTTCACACTAGAGCGACTTTTTACACTCCGGCACTCAAGGTGCAAGAAAGTCGCATAAAAGTAATGTAGGCACCTTTTCAAAGTGGCTGCAACTTTAAGTTGCATAGATTGGAACGGGTGCCTTTGATATCAATGGAGATGTGACTTGTTATGCGACTTTGTGTCCAAAGTCGCATGGCAAGTCGCTCTAGTGTGAACGGAGCCTTAGATTTGTTTTCTTAGTAAGCACAATGTACAGGGCTATGGATAATGTTAGTGATATGGATGGACCAGTGTCTTTATTCAACCTTACCAACTATGTACCTATATCATATGTAGCGTTGTTTTCCGGCAGTGTCTTGGGAGACTTCCGGTTTGCTGCTGGAACAAAATTCAAGGTGGAGTTTGTGACGTTCCACGCCCGCATCTCCACCTCAGCCAATAAGAGGAAGCCGTCTATTCATTGATAAAAATACAAGGCTTCCTCTGAATGACTAAGCCCTTATACACACGGTCGGAGATTCCGACAACCAAATCCGTCGGATTTTGTCTGACGGATCTTGTCCGAAACTGTTGCATACACACGGTCGGAGAAAGTTGTCGAAAAATCCGATCTTTCAGAACGTGATGACGTTATTTCGTTACGATGGGACTACGTTCAGGCTAGTAGCCAATAGCTTTGATGTAGGAATTTGATCTGAGCATGCGTGGCACTTTGTCCGATCGGAATTCTCTACACATGATCGGAGTATGTCCGAACGGAGCATTTTGTCGGAAAATATTTCCGGCAAGTTGGAAAATTTGGTCCAACGGATATTCCGACGGAAACAGTCCGATGCATACCACACACAGTCGGAATATCCGACAAAACGCTCCGATCGGACACATTCCGTCGGAATCTCCGATCGTGTGTACAAGGGCTAAGAAGCATTTAGCCTGACTCTATTATGTTACAGCAGCAGACGGGAAGTCTCCTGAGATGCTGCTGGAATATCGCTTGGTGCAAACGAACTATTTTAACCACTTGCCGACCAGCGCACGACGATGTACGTCAACAGAATGGCACGGGCAGGCAAATGGGCGTACATGTACGTCCCTTTAAATTTGCCGCCCTGCCATCGGGAGTGCGCCGCCGGAGGCGCGCTCCCGCGCTGGTCGGGACCCCCGTGAGTCCGGTCGCGGGACCCACGGACTCGATCGCTGCGGGCATCCCCGCGATCGTCTCACGGAGCGGCCGAATGGAGAAGTGCTGTTGTAAACAACATTTCTCCATTCTGCCTAGCAACTAGTGATGCTGATCTCTGCTCCATGTGATTGGAGCAGAGATCAGTGTTCACTAAATGAAAGCCCAACCCCCCCACAGTTAGTAACACACCCCTAGGAACACTTAACCCCTACACTGCCACCCACTGGTTAACCCCTTCACTGCCAGTGTCATTTACACAGGAATCACTGCATTTATATAGCACTGATTACTGTATAAATGACAATGGTCCCAAAAATGTGTCAAAAATGTCCGATGGGTCCCCCACAATTACTAGTAAAAAAATAAAAATAAAATTATTAATAAAAATGCTATAAAACTATCCCTATTTTGTAAACGCTATAACTTTTGCGCAAACCAATCAATAATCGCGTATTGCGATTTTTTTTTTACCAAAAACATGTAGAAGAATACGTATCGGCCTAAACTGAGGGAAAAAAAGTTTTTTTATATATTTTTGGGGGATATTTATTTTAACAAAAAGTAAAAAATAATGCGTTTTTTTCAAAATCGTCGCTCTATTTTTGTTTATAGCGCAAAAAATAAAAACCGCAGGGGTGATCAAATACCACCAAAAGAAAGCTCTATTTGTGGGAAAAAAAGAACGTCAATTTTGTTTGGGAGCCACGTCGCACGACCGCGCAATTGTCAGTTAAAGCGACGCAGTGCCGAATCGCAAAAAGTGGTCTGGTCTTTGACCAGCAAAATGGTCCGGTCTGAAAGTGGTTAAAGAGACAGAAAACCTAGAGTTAGACTTTAGGTGCCCATAAGCTTCTATTATAGTGTTACATTTTTGTATTCTTTAGTCATTTTGACCCTATGATATTTTCGGGGTATATTATACAGTACTGTACATCAATTGCATACAACCGGTCAAAGGGATTTTGTTGTGGACTGATCTATGAGGGCTGTACCAAAAGTAATGCAAAAAGTGGGCATAACTTTTTGTAATAACTGAGGCCCCAATCACACCTCAGCGTTTTTGTAGCTTGAAGCCTGAAGCTCCAAAACGCTGGAGGAGAAAAATAAAATAAAAAAAATCAATTATTCTCTATGGAGATGGTTCACATCTTCCACTCCAAATCTCCTGAAGCCAAATGCCTTAGGCAGGGCCATTCATCGGTCGCATTTCGAAAGAATTTTCTTTTCGAAAATCGTATCTAAGAATTTTTGTTCGTATTTCGCACCATTAGTGGGGCTGCAGCAATCAAATTTGAGTAATCGGACATGTTGGAAATTTTTTTTGAAAGACAAATTATTTTCTAATCAATGATGTGAGAAATGTAATCGAAAAAGAAATGTACAAGTGCAAGAAAAGAAAACTCCCGGAGAGAAAAGAAGATTCCCGGCCACGAAAATAATTTTTTGTAGCAACACGAGGTGAAATTGAAGGCTTGTTTGGCTGAATTTTGAAATCAATGGTGGCATCATCGGATCACAAAACGCACAAATTTTCTGATTTTTCAAAGAAAATTCTTTCAAAATTCGATGAATGTATGGCCAGCCTTAAAGTGGAGGGCCACCCTGAAAAAAAAAAATACATTCAAATTTAGAAAAATTTAGAAAAATTTTTTTTTTTTTAACTTAACCAGAAATGCCTGTTGCTAGGCACATCGTCCTAATCTGCCTCTTCCTCCTCTGCGGTGATGTTCTGTCTTCTCTCCTCCGTGCGGCGTCTTCTGGGTAATGGGTCGCGCTGTGTTCTGGGAACTGTGTGTCCCAGAACACAGCGCTCCCCATTCACAAAGCGCTGCGCGACTCGCGCATGCTCAGTAGGAAACGGGCAGTGAAGCCGCAAGGCTCCACTGCCTGTTTCCCTTAGCCAAAATGGCGGCGCCGGGACCCGAGAGCCGAGGGACGGGTCAGCCTCAGGCGGCCGACATCGCGGGCGCCCTGGACAGGTAAGTGTGCTTATTAAAAGTCAGCAGCTACAGTGTTTGTAGCTGCTGACTTTTAAAAAAAAATTTTTTAAATCGGCCCTCCTCTTTAAGCTCAAAAGAGCTCTGGATTTTTTTTTTTTTTTTTTTCTGGTAGCTCAATTCGGGCGTTCTTCTGCTTTTTACATTGGTGACCTTTTGACCTGTGCAAAATTGCGACTTTCTGCCTGAAAAACGATACGCTCAGGTGTGCATGCAGCCTTATAGGCTAGTCAAATTTCACGTTGGTCTTGCTGGTAGACCAAACTTTCTAAGCAAAGGGCCAGTTTACGGCTCACCTGGCTTTGGGGAGGACGGACTGTAGTTAGTGGAGTATAAAATGCCCCGGCATCAGTTGGAGTAAACCAAGCCCCAGCATTGATTTTAATTGGGGGAACAGAGCCCCATTGTTCATATCAGTGGGAGGAATGGTGCCCCATTGATGGTGCCAGTGGAAGCAATGGTGCCTTATAAGTGGTGTCAGTTGGCACAATAGTGCCCCATTGTTGGCATCAGTGGGAGAAATTTTACCCCACATTGGTGTCGGTGAAAGGAAAGGTGCCCCATCATTGGTGTTAGTTGGGGCACTATTCTGCCATCATTGGTATCAGTGAGAGGAATGGTGCATATAACTGAAAGAAGAAAGAAAAACTATGAGCGTCACCTCAGTAATGGGTAAATAATGGGATATATTAATCCCAAGTAAACCTGAACCCTATATAGGCCTTCACTCCTTCCCAAAAAAGGAAACAAAGTGTGTTCCTCCTAGACTACAATAAACATAGAATTAGAGAGGACTAAAGGTCCACAAGGGAATGGTCATCTACTTTCAAAAAAGTGGTTTTGTGTTGTAATGCTTGACCGTTTTTTTTTTCTTTTTGATGATTTCCTTGTGGACCTTTAATTCTCTTTAATTGGGGTAGAGGAATGGTGCCTCATCATTGGTATAAGTGGAGTTATGGTTCCCCATCATTGGTATCAGTGGGAGGAACGTTGCCCCATCATTGGGAGGGATAGTGCCCCATTGTTGGTATCAGTGGGAGAAATTTTGCCTCAACATTGGTGTCAGTGAGAGCAATGGTGTCCCATCATTGGTGTTTGTTGGAGGAATAGAGCCACCAGGCCGTAATTTGGAGACCTTTGCTCTAAAGCAGGGATCTGCAATTAGCGGACCTCCAGCTGTTGCAAAACTACAAGTCCCATCATGCCTCTGCCTTTGGGTGTCATGCTTGTGGCTGTCAGAGTCTTGCTATGCCTCATGGGATTTGTAGTTCTGCAACAGCTGGAGGTCCGCTAATTGCATATCCCTGCTCTAAAGGAAGGCTTCTTCTTTTTCGTTGCAGGTAAATAATGGATCCCAAGAAGAAGTAGCATGTCGTCATTGAGTTCTTGATGAAGGAGGGGTACAGGGTGTCCAACATCCACAGAAGGCTACAGAATGTTTGCATAGATGACATCATTGAGAAGAGTCACCAAGGACAAAACATTGCTCTTGCCAAAGGATTCATCTTCGTTCTCTCATTCTGTTTCTTTCTGTGGATGTCTGACAACCTGCACCCCTCCTTCATCAAGAACTCATTGACGACACATTGCTTCTGCTTGGAATCCATTATTTTACCTGCAATGAAAAAGAAGAAGAGTTACTATAGAGGGAGAGTTACTCTACCAACATGTGAAATTTGAACGACCTACGTAAGTTGAGAGAAAAATGGGCCCGCTTCTGCATTACTTTCAGTACAGCCCCCATATTATTTGCCAAACACACACACAGCTCATATGTGCTTACCTGCAGCCAGAAGTTTGTTTGTGGTGGAGCAGGTTTCTGTTGATATACGGTGCCAGTTTTCCACCTGATAAAGTTAAGCCTCATTAAGTTATTTGCGCTGAAATTACTCTTTACAAATGTGTTTTTAATGCATCTGCAGTTTGGAAAATCCCTATTCTGAATACTTTGCATAATAAATGAACAGTATGCATATAAAATACAATCAACATGGTTATAACCAGCACAAAAACATGTTTTATTCCATACGTGAAAAGTGTAAGGTATGAAAGGGACTTTACACTGTTCATGGTAATTGTGCATAAACCATCAGTGTGCACCCCTGTCTGTAACACACAATGCCAAGTCACAGCACTACAAGTTTTAAAAATTAACATTTTTACATGAGGGGAAAAGGAACATAACTCACCTGGTTTCATTTTAAAAGAGAGCCGGTGCAATGATTTTATGTCTACACAGGCGAATATGCATTATGCTGCCCTCCCGCCACTCCCTCCCTTCCTCCATATGCATACTGTACCTCCCAACCTGAGAACTTGACATTCAGCGACACTTCAGGGAGAAACTGATCAGCGGGGCGCTATGCGAAAAGTAGATGTGGTCAAACTATATGCATTGTCACTGTGTGCCCCCCCCCCCCGGTCACTGTGTCCCCCATCACTGTGTCCCCCATCACTGTGTGCCCCCCCCCCCCCCCGGGTCACTGTGTCCCCCATCACTTTATTGACATTGCTTTGTGCACTGGTGCGCAATCACGTTGGAACAGGAAAGGGCCATCCCCAAATCCCCACAAAGTTGGGAGCATGAAATTGTCCAAATTGTCTTGTTATGAAGGATTCCCTTCACTGGAACTAAGGGGCCAAGCCCAACCCCTGAAGAACAACCCCCTACACCATAATCCCCCCTCCCTCCACCAAATGATTTGGACCAGTGCACAAAGCAAGGTCCATAAAGACATGGATGAGCGAGTTTGGGGAGGAGGAACTTGTCTGGCCTGCACAAAGTCCTGACCTCAACCCGATGGAACACCTTTGGGATAAATTAGAGTGAAGACTGCGAGCCAGGTCTTCTTGTCCAACATCAGTGCCTGACCTCACCAATGCGCTTCTGGAAGAATGATCAAACATTCCCATAGACACACTCCTAAACCTTGTGGACGGCCTTCTCAGAAGAGTTGAAGCTGTTATAGCTGCAAAGGGCGGAGCCAACTCAATATTGAACCCTAGAGACCTTGTACACACGGTCCGAGATTCCGACAACCAAATCCGTCAGAGTAATTCCGACGGATTAATTCCGGAAGAGGTCCGGAAGTGATGTTGCATACACACGGTCGGAGAAAGTTGTCGGAAAATCCGATTGTACATAACGTGATGGCGTTATTTCGTTACGACGGGACTACGTTCAGGCTAATAGCCAATAGCTTTGGTGTAGGAATTTGATCTGAGCATGCGTGGCACTTTGTCCGTCGGAGTAGGCTACACATGATCGGAGTATGTCCGATCGGAGCATTTTGTCGGAAAATTTTACCAAGTTGGAAAAGTTGGTCCGTCGGATATTCCAACGGAAACAGTCCAATGGAGACCACACACAGTCGGAATATCCGACAAAACGGTTATCTCCGACCTCCGACTGTGTGTACAAGGGCTAAGACTGGGATGCCATTAAAGTTCATGTGTGTGTAAAGGCAGGCGTCCCAATACTTTTAGTAATATAGTGTATGTAGAAAGCTCAGCAGCTACAAATATACATGTACGGTATATTTGAATGTTGAAAGTGTTGGGTTAGACTATTTCACTTTCAAACTGGTAAAATTCTAATCTAGGCTAGTGTATCTCAGGCAGGGTGTTGTCTCAATTCTTCTAGGGTTCCGCAAACACTGGACCCAGTTTTTCTTTGATCAGCTTCATGGGTTTGTCATGGTGCGGCTGAGCCAGCCAACCGCTATTATCCTAGCAATCAATAATGCTCTATGGCCATTAGATGCTATGGTGATGGCAGCCGGCTTGCCCACACCATGGCAACATATAACTCTGATCCAGGGCAAGCGGCATACAGGGCCACCCCCAGCGTTCAGGAGAAGATGGACCTCCTCTACCTCTAGGTTATATGACCAAAAAAAATTCTGCTTCAGCTGCAAGCATCTTTAGGCGCCCGCTCCCTCTCGGGAATCAGTGGTAGCTTTTCTGCTGGGCAACTACAGAAGAAATTGGTGGAGGTTCTTCTGCTTCCTTAGTCACCTCCATCTTCTAAGGCTTTTGGTTGGACAGAAGAAGTAGCAGTGCTTTGATGAGGTTAGGTCTGTGCTATGTTATTAATAGGGGAAATTGCATATTTCATATTTCCTTATTAAAATTGTCTCTAAATATCTAAGAGAGCTTCCAATATCCTGGTTACCTTATCTGACTTCATACCAAAGGAACATCATTACGAACTGACCAAGCCCTTAACCACTTGCCAACCGCCACACACACATATACGTCGGCAGAATGTCTCGTACAGGCAAATGGGCGTACCTGTACGTCCCTATGAATTTTCCGCCTGGGGGGGGCATGCGCCCGCCACGGGAGCATGCCCGCAGGTCCTGCAACCTCGATGTTCGCTGGCGGCCCGCGATCGTGAGGCTGAGAGGCAGAATGGGGAGATGCCTATGTAAACAAGGCATTTCCTTGTTCTGCCTATTGACATGAATGACAAAGATCTACTGCTCCCTGCCATTGGGAGCAGTAGATGTCAGTGGTAGCCCCCCCCCCCCCCCACAGTTAGAACACCTCCCTAGGACACACTTAACTCCTTGATCGCCCCCTAGTGTTTAACCCCCTTTCCTGCCAGTGTCATTTATACAATAATCAGTGACTATTTATAGCACTGTTCGCTGTATAAATGACAATGGTCCGAAAAATAGTGTCAAAAGTGCCCGATGTGTCCGCCATAATGTCGCAGTCCCGATAAAAATCGCAGATCGCCGCCATTACTAGCAAAAAAATGAATAATAAAAATGGCATAAATCTACCCCCTATTTTGTAGACGCTATAACTTGTGCGCAAACCAATCAATATACTCTTATTGCGATTTATTTTATTTTTTTTTTTTAACAAAAATATGTAGAATACGTATCGGCCTGAACTGAGGAAAAAATTGTGTTTTTATATATTTTTGGGGGATATTTATTACAGCAAAAAGTAAAAAAATATTGCTTTTTTTTTTCAAAATTGTCGCTCTTTTTTTGATTATAGCGCAAAAAATTAAAAACGCAGAAGTTATCAAATGCCACCAAAAGAAAGCTCTATTTGTGGGGGGAAAAAAAAGGACGTTAATTTTGTTAGGGTAGAACGTCGCACGACCAAACAATTGTCAGTTAAAGCGACACAGTGCCGAATCGCAAACAAATGCTCTAGTCAGGAAAGGGGGGTAAATCCTTCCGGGGCTGAAGTGATTAAAAGGTAATTTTGCTGACAAAGTGGGGTTGGCCGTATCCTTACACACAAGTCCTATATACTACAGCTAAAACTTGGAATAATTGTTTAGCTTTAGAGCTGCCATCATGCATGCGTCTGATCTGGTCACCTGTGCCATGCCATATAAAATGGAGGGACCCGTGGCGCAAACAGCATCTTTAGTTAAGTATTCTTGTCATATTTTCAAATTATTATCTGCATCTGTCTTTTAATTAAAGCGGTAATAGCCCCTGCATTTTTATTTTTACCTACAGGTAAGCTTATAATAAAGCTGTAGGTTAAATTAATATTGCCTAAATGTGCACCGTTTAGTAAATACTCTAGGGCAGTGGTCATCAACTCCTGTCCTCAGGTCCCACTAACAGGCCAGGTTTGCAAGATAACTGAAATCCATCACAGGTGATATCATTTGCTGCTCAGTGATTGCAGTATTCTAGTCTGCATCTCCCCCGAGGTAATACATACAACCTGGCCTGTTAGTGAGCCCTGAGGACAGGGTTGGTGACCGCTGCTCTAGGGAGCAACAGCTGGTGGCGCCACAAGGCGTGTGCTCTGAAAGAATGACATACCCGCGCTGTTCCCTCAGAGCTCCGTGCCGTGGCCGTGACTCTTGCGCGCGTGCTACTGAAGGGCATTAGTTTCAAGGTAACTCTTTCATAATGTGCTAGTATGCAATGCGTACTAGCACATTATGCCTTTGCCTTGCAGGGTCTGTTTGTTTTTTATTTATTTTTTTTATTTTTAGCCTTTACTACTGCTTTAAAGCTGGATTTCACTGTGGAAAAAAAATGAAAAGCCAGCAGCTACAAATACAAGTGTAAGGAGCATTCTTCCCACTGACCATCATACTAATGTAGGGTTTCTTAACCAGGGTTCCTCTAGATCAGGGATCTGCAATTAGCGAACCTCCAGCTGTTGCAAAACTACAAGTCCCATCATGCTTCTGCCTCTGGGTGTCATGCTTGTGGCTGTCAGAGTCTTGCTATGCCTCATGGGACTTGTAGTTCTGCAACAGCTGGAGGTCCGCTAATTGCATATCCCTGCTCTAGATGTTGCTAGGGGTTCCTTGAGAAATGAGCAATTTCTACCTCTCAGATAATTTCCTACTGACACCATTGATCTTTTTAGCTACCGTATTTATCGGCGTATAACACGCACTTTTTTCTTTCGGAAAGCTGAAAGCCGCCAAGAACAGCCGACGGTGGCCGAAAATAGCCGAAAGCCGCCAAGAACTACCGAGCACCGCTGAGATACACAGGACATCCGCTCTGTATCTCTGCGCCATTTTTAAATGACAAAGCCACAGAAAAGACTGCAAACGACTGACGAGACTAAATGCAAGACTGAAAATGACTGACAAGGCTGTAATGGAAGGCTGCAAGTGACTGACAAGGCTGCAATGGAAGGCTGCAAGTGACTGACCAGGCTAAATGCAAGGCTGCAAGTGACTGACCAGGCTAAATGCAAGGCTGCAAGTGACTGACCAGGCTAAATGCAAGGCTGCAAGTGACTGACAAGGCTAAATGCAAGGCTGCAAGTGACTGACAAGGCTACAAGTGACTGACAAGGCTAAATGCAAGGCTGCAAGTGACTGACAAGGCTGCAAGTGACTGACAAGGCTAAATGCAAGGCTGCAAGTGACTGACAAGGCTGCAATGGAAGGCTGCAAATGACACTGACAAGGCTGCAATGGAAGGCTGCAAGTGACTGACAAGGCTAAATGCAAGGCTGCAAGTGACTGACAAGGCTAAATGCAAGGCTGCAAGTGACTGACAAGACTAAATGCAAGGCTGCAAGTGACTGACAAGGCTGCAAATGACACTGACAAGGCTGCAATGGAAGGCTGCAAATGACACTGACAAGGCTAAATGCAAGGCTGCAAGTGACTGACAAGGCTGCAAGTGACTGACAAGGCTACAAGTGACTGACAAGGCTACAAGTGACTGACAAGGCTAAATGCAAGGCTACAAGTGACTGACAAGGCTAAATGCAAGGCTGCAAGTGACTGACAAGGCTGCAATGGAAGGCTGCAAATGACACTGACAAGGCTGCAATGGAAGGCTGCAAGTGACTGACAAGGCTAAATGCAAGGCTGCAAGTGACTGACAAGGCTAAATGCAAGGCTGCAAGTGACTGACAAGACTAAATGCAAGGCTGCAAGTGACTGACAAGGCTGCAAATGACACTGACAAGGCTGCAATGGAAGGCTGCAAATGACACTGACAAGGCTAAATGCAAGGCTGCAAGTGACTGACAAGGCTGCAAGTGACTGACAAGGCTAAATGCAAGGCTGCAAGTGACTGACAAGGCTAAATGCAAGGCTGCAAGTGACTGACAAGGCTGCAAGTGACTGACAAGGCTAAATGCAAGGCTGCAAGTGACTGACAAGGCTAAATGCAAGGCTGCAAGTGACTGACAAGGCTGCAAGTGACTGACAAGGCTGCAAGTGACTGACAAGGCTGCAAGTGACTGACAAGGGTAAATGTAAGGCTGCAAGTGACTGACAAGGCTGCAATGGAAGGCTGCAAATTACACTGACAAGGCTGCATTGATGGGCATTTAAATGTAAGTTTTTTTTTCCTTAAACTACCCTCCTAAAAGTTTTCTTTTCTTTTAAATTCCCCCCTAAACTTGGGGTGCGTGTTATACACTGATAAATACGGTATCTGCAAGGTGGGAATTCTTCCCAATGACCTCAAGTGTAAGGAGCATGCTTCCCACTGACCATCACACTAATGTATCACGAGTTGTAGATAGGAATGTTTTTAGAAGGGATTCCCCGAGCCAGAAAAGTTTATTTCAAGGGTTCCGTGGTGTTGAAAAAGTTGAGAAAGACTGGTATATAGTATAAAATATCCAGTTTTTATATTATCAAAATAACTCCATTTCAGTTTCTCTCTGTAGAGATTGGTCTTACCTCTCGGATATTAGGGAAGCCGTTGGCTCTTATAATCTTTTTGTAGAACTGTACAGATGCTTTTGCATAACGAGGCTTGTTCTTGCTTTTAAATTCCACAAAGTAGAGTCCAAATCTTTCCGCAAAACCTTCATCCCACTCAAATTGATCCATCAGAGACCAAGCTGTGTATCCCTGGATGTGAACCCCGTCCTTTATAGCTGCCATAGAAGAAATGTCAACGTTACATGTTAAAAAAAGTCTTATGATGCTACAACTTGGTGATTGTTTGGCATGTCGAAGGCTGTAATAAAAGTCCATTTAAAGTATTGTTGCTGGCACATAGTGAGAATACAATACTTTTGATTTTAATAGGTTGGTATCACATGGCTTTATCACCTCTGTAGTTTATATTGGACTGGGTCCATTGAATAGAGAGATGCCTCTCTCCGCTGGACGTTCCCGTGTTTACTTCATACCGCACATCCATTTTCCAGTAGGTGGCAGTCATAAAAGGTTGCGGTATGGAGTCTGCAGTGTCCCATTGAGTGTTGCTTGCAGAACGCACTCTGTGATTGGATCAGAGGCCAGTCATATGACTTTGACAAACCAGATGAAATGTTGTTTTACCGATACTGCTGCGTGAATAAATATTTTCTGTCTTGGTGTGCCTTTGAAGAACTAGTTTAGGGTTTACTACTACCAGATAAGTAAAATTTTACTGCTAACAGTATAGAATCTCCATTCACCTAATTGTGTATGACAGTCCTGACGATCCTTTTGTTTTTACAATCTAAACTGAAATTGTTTATTTTCGGATTTTCCCCAGTCGTCTTTGCAGGACAGCACATGAAAGAGCATGACTCCACCCCTTCTGGAGGCAGGAAACATAGCAGTGTGCTGATGGCAAGATCTTGATCTGCCCCGTCTTTCAGAAAATTAAACATGGGAGGAATTTTCATGGACACCCCCTTGTCCTGATGGCAAAAGTAAAAAACCTTCCACATTTTCTCATAATCTGCTAACATTCTACATGGAAGTGAGCAGCCATCTAGATATGGGGAGGCGGAGGCATAGCTTGAAGCTTGTGGGCCCCAATGCAAAAGTTGACATGGCCCCCCCCACTAACACCCACAAATTCCAACATGCGTGCAGATACACCCACCGCACGCCAAGATACTCAAAGTGGGTTATGAGTTTTGAGTTCCCACTTACATCAGAGGACAGGGATCACCGCTGGAGAATCAGAAGACAGGGACCCCTAGCAGGTCACTTGGCAGAGATCCTTTCCCATCCCAGCACTGTATACAGCTTCCCCCCCCCCCACAATACACAGGGCTGGAATTGCATTCCTTTACACACAGTCTGTCAGCCTTCACAGGGTGTATCTGGCTTTTATGTTGCTGTTCTGACCTGTGAAATTCTCTGGTCGGAAAGGCAGTGTAGTTGCAGTAGGCAGATACACCCTCTGCAGATCGTGGCTCACTGGTTGTGTTGTAAAGGAATGTGATTTCAGCCCTGCAGAGGAGGAGCAGTATAGGGTGCTGTAATGGGAAAGGAGCTCAGCAGCCGGGCATAGCATCCAGGGTAGAGAGGATGGTCAGTGGGCTTTGGCGGGGGGGGGGGGGGGGGGGGGGCAGCAAAGTCATGTGACACAAAATCTGGAGCCTGCAGTCCCTCAGGGGATGCTCAGGAGATGTTAAGGGATTTGTTTTAGCAATTTCTGAAGGTTTTTTTGTCAGTGTTGGGGGATGGTTACCTTCCAGAGGTGTGTGCCTTTTCCCCAGTTGTCATGGAAGTGGGATAAGCAGACATCTCCGGGTGGGGGGTACAAAAAAATCCCAGCTGGTGACTAGGAGACGCTGAGCAGTGTCTTACCTCACCAGTAACATCCGTCCCATCGTGGCTACAGGGCGGCACTCTCCTCTTGCCTCGCTGAGCTCGGTTACCATGCAATGCTGCCAGCACACAGCACAGACACTTCCCCATCCTGGGCTGTTCTCACCCCGTGCTTCTCTCCATTCAGGAAATGGCTCACAGCTTCTCCCCAGCCAATGAGAACAGAGGGGTGTGGACTGTGGAAGCCCAGTATTGGAGCGTGGCTGTGGGGCTCTAGGGCAGATCAGAGCTGGACTTTGTGGAGGATATAATATGATAGGGAGGCTGCAGGGGCCCCCTGGAGCTAGGGACTGGGTTTGCGATTGTGACCCCTGCAACCCCTTATGCTACGCCCATGTGGGGAGGCCTATGGATGTGGTGTATCTGGATTTTTCAAAAGCATTTGATACCTTCCCCCATAAACGCTTAATTTACAAGCTGAGATCCGCAGGCTTGGACCATAAGGTTTGTGCTTGGGTCAAAAACTGATTACAGGGACGGGTCCAAAGGGTAGTGGTAAATAACATGTACTCAGACGATGTGAGTGGGGTACCCCAAGGTTCTGTCTTGGGGACCAATTCTATTCAACATATCCATAAATGATATAGAGTATGGGATGACTAGTTCAGTCTCGAGCTTTGCAGATGACACAAAGATAAGCAGAATAATAAACTCGCATCAGGACATAGAATTTTGCAGAAAGACCTGAACATAATAAAGGAGTGGGCAGACACCTGGCAAATGAGGTTTAATGTGGATAAATGTAAAGTACTTGGGGTAAAAAAACATTAATGAAAAATATTCACTAGGCGGAGAACAGCTGGAAGAATCTAGGATGGTAAAGGATCTAGGGGTACTAATAGATGACAGATTGAGCAACAGCATGCAGTGCCAAGCTGCAGCTACCAAAGCAGGCAAAATATTTCCATGCATATAAAAGGGGGTATACTCCAGGGACAAAACTATAATTCTGCCACTCTAGAAAGCTCCATTCAGTTCTGGTCCCCAGTCCTCCGTAGGGATGTGCTGGAGCTGGAGAGAGTCCAAAGAAGGGCAAACAAAACTTATAAGGGGACTGGAGGCCCTTAATTAGGAAGAACGGCTGAAAACACTAAATTTATTCTCCTTGGAGAAAAGACGCTTGAGAGGGGACATGATAGCGATCTACAAATATCTCAATGGGGATCCCAGCATTGGAAATAGACTATTCAGTCCTAGGGAGGGTAAAAGGACACGGGAGCATGCAATGAAACTGGAGGAGAAATGGTTTAACCTTAAACTGCGTAGGGGGTTCTTCACTGTTAGAGCAATAAGGATGTGGAACTCTCTCCCACAAATGGTGGTGGATGCAGGGAGTATGGATATCTTTAAAATACCCTTAGCCCTTGTACACACGGAAGGAGATTCCGACAACCAAATCCGTCGGAGTAATTCCGGAAGAGATCCGGAAGTGATGTTGCATACACACGGTCGGACTAAGTTGTCGGAAAATCCGATTATACATAACGTGATGACGTTATTTCGTTACGACGGGACTACGTTCAGGCTAGTAGCCAATAGCTTTGGTCTAGAAATTTGATCTGAGCATGCGTGGCACTTTGTCCGTCGGAGTAGGCTACACATGATTGGAGTATGTCCGATCGGAGCATTTTGTCAGAAAATTTTACCGGCAAGTTGGAAAAGTTGGTCCGTTGGATATTCCGACGGAAACAGTCCGATGGAGACCACACACACAGTCGGAATATCCGACAAAACGGTCCGATCGGAGATTCCAATGGAATGTGTCCTACCGTGTGTACAAGGGCTTAGATATGCATTTTAAAGGACACAACATAGAGGGACATGGGAAATCGGCATAGAAACTGATACATGCACCTACACAGGTGGAACTGGATGGACTATTGTCTTTTTTCAGCCTTACCGACTATGTAACTATGGCTCTGGTAACCCTTTTCCTGCTAGAAAAGAAGGATCTTGATTACCCAGTCCGAAAGCCCCTTGTCCTTCAGGTTTCTTTACCCCAGACACCAGGCCACCAATTTCAGAGTTTCATTTTGAGGGTCAAACACTAGACCCTAAAAGAGAAGATACTGAGAGGAAGCATCAATGGAGGTTCCTCTGCAAGACGAAAAAGATGGAAGAATCAAAGCCTTTTGGGCAATTGAGAGGCCACCAAGATTAGCTCTTGAGTTTCCTCAGGACTAGAGGAAACGCAAACACTGCAGGACTATACTGGGGGCCGCCTATTATTAGTCTTTCTTGTTGCGTTGCTCTCATGCACTGTCCTGCAAACAGAGTTACTGGTGTGAAGTTTAACTAATTTTCCTACTTACTCAACACTCAATGTCCAGAATAAGTAATCCAGGAAAACAGTTTTTTTATAAATAATTTCATGTGTAATGACTTGATGGTCGTTGGGCCAGTTTATAAATGTGAAAAGGAGATGTTAGAAAGTTACTTGGGGCATCCCAACATTCACCACTCACCTTTTAACATCTCATTGGTGTAGCCTTTGAGGTACTGAATCCTCCATTCATCACACAGCTGAGAACAATGCATCTTCTCTGACACCCCATTCTCTGTTACCAGCACCATTGGATTTCCATACTGGGTCTAAGAAAAATATATGCGTTAGAGCAGAATGGAGTTACCTAAAAAAAAATCAGTGATGATTGTGCCTTTGTCAGTGAATTGTGTTTATCCCCAGCCAGTGTTACACATTAACCACTTACAGACCAGACCATTTTGCTGGTCAAAGACCAGACCACTTTTTGCGATTCAGCACTGCGTTGATTTAACTGACAATTGCGCAGTCGTGCGACGTGGCTCCCAAACAAAATTGACGACCTTTTTTTTTCCACAAATAGAGCTTTCTTTTGGTGGTATTTGATCACCCCTGCGGTTTTTATTTTTTGCGCTATAAACAAAAATAGAGCGACAATTTTGAAAAAAACGCATTATTTTTTACTTTTTGTTATAATAAATATCCCCCAAAAATATATAAAAAACATTTTTTTCCCTCAGTTTAGGCCGATACGTATTATTCTACATATTTTTGGTAAAAAAAATCACAATAAGCGATTATTGATTGGTTTGCGCAAAAGTTATAGCGTTTACAAAATAGGGATAGTTTTATAGCATTTTTATTAATAATTTTTTATTATTTTTTTTTTTACTAGTAATGGCGGCGATCAGCGATTTTTATTGTGACTGCGACATTGTGGGGGATCCATCGGACATTTTTGATACATTTTTGGGACCATTGTCATTTATACAGTAATCACTGCTATACAAATGCAGTGATTCCTGTGTAAATGACACTGGCAGTGAAAGGGTTAACCAGTGGGTGGCAGTGTAGGGGTTAAGTGTTCCTAGGGGTGTGTTACTAACTGTGGGGGGGTTGGGCTTTCATTTAGTGAACACTGATCTCTGCTCCAATCACATGGAGCAGAGATCAGCATCACTAGTTGCTAGGCAGAATGGAGAAATGCTGTTTACACTGCATTTCCTCCATTCTGCCGTCCCGTGAGACGATCGCGGGTATGCCCGCGACGATCGAGTCCGCTGGTCCCGCGACCAGACTCACGGGGATCCCGACCAGTGCGGGAGCGCGCCGCCGGCGGCGCGCTCCCGATGGCAGGGCGGCATTGAAGATTGGACGTACCTGTACGCCAATATGCCTGCCCGTGCCATTCTGTCGACGTAAATCGTCGTGCGCTGGTCGGGAACCGGTTAAACCTATTCCTCCCACTGAGAAATGGAGAGGAAATTAAGTCATTTTTCAGTGAAAAGTCACGTCTATGACGAAACGCGCCAAGCTGACTCTCTAACAGCACTTCCGGCCAGGAGTGTGGAACGCATTCTATGTGCTGACAAGATACCACGTCTCCAAAACTGCATGCTGGTCATGCCAATATGACAGTTTTCTAACATTTTGTAAGCTGTTTTAACCAATAAAACCCTAGGATTTTACTCTATGAGGAGCTCTCGCTTTGCTTTATTACGTGCTGCACATGGCTTACCCCTTAAGTCACGGAGCCATAATTGGAGGACAAACACCACAGAGGAGATACCAGAAGCAACCAGAGGTTACAGCATTGGGTTTGGTCCCCAGTAAATGCCCTACAAGCACGTATGACTGTTTTGCTGTAAGGCAAAGGAGTCCAACCCATCTGGTGAGTTTGGAAATTTATATCACCCCCAGGAGGAGGATCACCAATTCCATTGGGACACGGAGCACTATAGCACTTTCTTGCACAAAGAAAAGTACTTATTTTGTACTTGTATCACATTATGCACTTTAAATAATTTTAATATTGTCACCTTTAATTAAGTATCGTTGTTAGTAACTCATTGGTTATTTCTTTTATAATGGTCATTTAATTATGCCATTATGGATCTATCATGTTGATATTTAGCCACATGTTGTATCCAATCATCCTAGGTTTATATCACATACAGTATCTCACAAAAGTGAGTACACCCCTCACATTTCTGTAAATATTTTCTTCTATCTTTTCATGTGAAAAACATGAAGAAATGACACTTTGCTACAATGTAAAGTAGTGAGTGTACAGCTTGTATAACAGTGTAAATTTGCTGCTCCACTCAAAATAACTCAACACACAGCCAATAACCGCTGGAAACAAAAGTGAGTACACCCCTAAGTGAAAATGTCCAAATTGGGCCCAAAGTGTCAATATTTTGTGTGGCCGCCATTATTTTCCAGCACTGCCTTAACCCTCTTGGGCATGGAGGTCACCAGAGCTTCATAGGTTGCCACTGGAGTCCTCTTCCCCTCCTCCATGATGACATCACAGAGCTGGTGGATGTTGGAGACCTTGCGCTCCTCCACCTTCTGTTTGAGGATGCCCCACAGATGCTCAATAGGGTTTAGGTCTGGAGACATGCTTGGCCAGTCCATCACCTTTACCCTCAGCTTCTTTAGCAAGGCAGTGATCATCTTGTAGGTGTGTTTTGGGTCATTATCATGTTGGAATACTGCCCTGCAGCCCAGTGCCCGAAGAGAGGGGATCATGCTCTGCTTCAGTATGTCACAGTACATGTTGGCATTCATGGTTCCCTCAATGATCTGTAGCTCCCCAGTGCCGGCAGCACTCATGCAGCTCCAGACCATGACACTCCCACCACCACGCTTGACTGTAGATAAGACACACTTGTCTTTGTACTGCTCACCTGTTTGCTTCCACACACGCTTGTCACCATCTGACACCAAATAAGTTTATCTTGGTCTCATCAGACCACAGGACATGGTTCCAGTAATCCATGTCCTTAGTCTGCTTGTCTTTAGCAAACTATTTGTGGGCTTTCTTGAGAATCATCTGTAGAAGAGGCTTCCTTGTGGGACGACAGCCATGCAGACCAATTTGATGCAGTGTGCGGCGTATGGTCTGAGCACTGACAGGCCGACCCCCCCATCCCTACAACCTCTGCAGCAATGCTGACAGCACTCATACGTATATTTCCCACAGACAACCCCTGATAAGAGGCTGAGCATGTGCACTCAACTTTTTTGGTCGACCGTGGCGAGGCCTGTTCTGAGGGGAACCTGTCCTGTTATACTGCTGTATGGTCTTGGCCACCGTGCTGCAGCTCAGTTTCAGGGTCTTGGCAACCTTCTTATAGCCTAGACCATCTTTATGTAGAGCAACAATTCTTTTTTTCAGATCCTCAGAGAGTTCTTTGCCATGAGGTGCCATGTTGAACTTCCAGTGACCAGTATGAGAGAGTGAGAGCGATAACACCAAATTTAACACACCTGCTCCCCATTCACACCTGAGACCTTGTAACACTAACCAATCACATGACATCGGGGAGGGAAAATTACTAATTGGGCCCAATTTGGACATTTTCACTAAGTGGTATACTGACTTTTGTTGCCAGCGGTTTAGACATGAATGGCTGTGTGTTGAGTTATTTTGAGAGGACAGCAAATTTACACTGTTATACAAGCTGTACACTCACTACTTTACATTGTAGACAAGTGTCATTTCTTCAGTGTTGTCACATGAAAAGAGAGAAGAAAATATTTACAAAAATGTGAGGGTTGTACTCACGTTTGTGAGATACTGTATAAGTATATTAAGAAGTGTTTACCGCCTATTAAGTTACCTTGACAAAATTAAGCAGCCTCCGGAAACCCCACGGGACAGAGTATAGCCATTTTGACTCTGGCTCCGGCCATTTGGGGTCCACCAGCTCTCTCAGGTCTCTGTCGGTAAAGTAGCTGGGCCCCTGAGTAGATGGGAAGTTCCTGTTTGTGATGTATCTGGTGGTGAAATGGCCAACCCCAAGAAAGTCGCTTGTGCCTTTAATGAAACCTTTCTCTTGAGAGCTGAAGGTCGGAAGTCTGGACATTCCTAAGCCCTGCTGAGCGCTCTTCTGGCCTTAAAGAAGAAGACAATTTACACATTACTGAGGCTGAGACAAAAGAACGCACATGTTGCTTTTAAAAGGACCTTTTGAAATGCCATAGGACAACCACTGCTGTAGGCTAAGGTTACAATATTTTATCATATTTGCAGAAAATAATCTAAGCCTATGGTGAACCCTTAGGCCAGGTTCACACCTATGCGAATTAGATGCGAGTTTCGGCACATCCAATTCGCATAGCAGGAGAATGTAACTGGCTCCCTATGGAGCCGGTTCACATATCTCCATTGCGGCTGCGGAGCGCAACTGCACAAAAACGCTGTGCGTCTTTGGCTCAGTTTCAGGGCCGAATTCAGCCATAGAATCGGCCCTGATTCGTCCCTGAAACGGGGAACAGGGATGCACAGCGCTCCTGTGCGATCCGCAGCGGGTTATAGTGTGAACCCGGCCTTAAAGGGGTTGTTTTTCACCTTAAAGAGGAGGGCCGTTTAAAAAAAAAAAATAATTAAAAGTCAGCAGCTGCAAACACTGTAGCTGCTGACTTGATAAGCACACTTACCTGTCCAGGGCGCCCGCGATGTCGGCTGCCCGAGGCCGACCCGTCCCTCGGCCCTTACGGCTTCACTGCCCGTTTCCTACTGCGCATGCGCGAGTCACACAGCGCTTTGTGAATGGGACGCGCTGTGTTCTGGAACACACAGTTCCCAGAACACCGCGCGACCCATTACCCAGAAGACAACGCGACGAGGAGAGAAGAAAGAAGATCTCGTGGAGGAGGAAGATTAGGATTATGTGCCTAGCAACAGGCATTTCTGGTAAGTAAAAAAATAAATATTTTTTCATTTTTTTTTTTAGATTTTTTTTTCGATTTTTAATATTTTTTTTTCAGGGTGGCCCTCCACTTCAATGCATTCTATGCTACGGGTGGCCCCTTTGCAAAGCGGCTCTCCGAGGGTAGGACTCGAGAAGAGGAGGAGCGGGGGGGACTGCAGAAAAGGAGGATCAGCGCCACTCTGTGCAAAACCCTTACACAGAGGAGGTAAGTATAACATATTTGTTATTTAACCGCTTGCCAACCAGAATGGCACGGCTGTGCGAAACGACATTATGTAACGTGGCATTCGCCCTGTGGCCACTAGAGGCAAAATTGTCGCTCTTTTTTGTTTATAGCGCAAAAAAATAAAAACCGCAGAGATGAGCAAATACCACCAAAAGAAAGCTGTATTTGTGGGGAAAAAAGGCCATCGATTTTGTTTGGGTGCAGCGTCGCACGGCCGCGCAATTGTCAGTTAAAGTGACGCAGTGCCGAATCGCAAAAAAAAGGCCCGGTCATTCAGCAGCCAAATCTTCCGGGGCTGAAGCAGTTAAAAAACGTTAAAAATAAATAAATAAATAAACCTTTACAATCACTTTAATATAATTCATTCATGCGAAACTAACAGATAGATTAGTACTACTGAGCCCCCAGAAAAAGACGTTCTTTATTGAGAAAGTGGTAGATTTAAGAAATGTTCTCTTGTCTCCACAATCTACTTTATCCCCCATCTATTCATATACTACATTGAGGTGACTGTACAGGCTTATTAATTTTTTCTTAAAATAATAAATATGTAAATACTTACCTGCTATGTGCTAATGCGACTTCATGGTCGCGACTCGAGAAACATGTTGAGTGGAACATATGAGCAGAAACATTCAAAGAGACATATGAGGACAAGTGGTATCCCCAATTCTGAGGATTTATGCATGTGGATACACTGAGATTTGTACTATTAGTATCATATATATTACCTTATCCTCTAGGGGCGCCACATGCAGTCCAAAAACTATTTTAGGCTTTTTATTTTTTTTTCTCTGTTGTATTATGTGAATTTTTTTTTAATGTAGATCAATAAATTGTTAAATGTTATGGTATGTGCCTTTAAAGTCCATTATTTCTCTTAATATCCGATCAAGTTGTCAGGGCTGGGCTCAGCCCTTCCTTCTCTGAGCTGGGCGCTCAGCTGTCGGCTAATTGCCAGCTCCTATCTCTCCACAGCTACTCGGATGTTGATAATATCCTGCTCGTCAGTCCTGCCTACTTAAGCCATCCAGTCCAGAGAATCTCTGCTTTCGCCTTGGTCAACATCACAGAGACTATCTCCTGCGATCCTGTTCAAGACTTGTTTGATGACATCCCTTCTGGCTCCAGATCCTGCTTGCTGTTCCACTACATTGATCCCTGACTTCCGGCTTGGCTGACTATCCGTTCCAGTTACTGGACTTTGGCTATGATGACTACGTTTGTTCTTTTTACTTTTATTATTAAACAAGTGTGATTTAACTGTACTTCTGTTTCGGCCTGATTTCATGGTTTCTAACACAAGTATATTTTGTGGGATGTGGCACATGTAAAGTAGAGGTGCTTATTAGCCACCAAAGTGTACCTTATTCATTTATTTCAGTTGCTATGTGCAATAGTTTTCCACAGAGCAACTCAGAACCTCCTTTTCTGGGGTCGCCTGCTGATGCTCTTGAGTCCTGCTCCTCCTTTTTGTATACCCTCATAGCAAGCCACTTGCTGTGGGGCACACCTGTGGCCTCGATCCCGAGCTGAGCTGTGTGCCTCTATTGACCCCCACAATGTGGCTCAGATCCGCACTCTGCTCACAGGATTTAATTGACAGAAGCCAGAGCCTTTGGCTCCTGTGAGCAGAGAAAGAGGAGAGAGCCACTGCAGAGAGGCACAGTGTTGGATCAAGATGGGACTCGGGTAGGTATATGGGGGAGGGGGAGAGCTGATCATGGAAGATTTTTATTTATTTATTACAGGTACTTATCAATGCAGCTCTTTACACATATATTGTACAGTCACATCAGCCCCTGCTCTCAAAGAGATTACAATCTATGGTCCCTAACTCACATTCATACATACACATATTAAGGCCAAATTAGACACAAGCCAGTTAACCTCCCAGCATGTCTTTGGAGTGTGGGAGGAAACCGGAGGAAACCCATGCAGGCACAGGGAGAACATGCAAACTTTTACCTTACTTTCAAGAATTAATTAAGGTGAAAACCCTTCTGCTCTGTCAGGGCTGGGCTCAGACCTTCCTTCTCAGAGCTGGCTGCTCAACTGTTGGCTAATTGCCAGCGCCTATCTCTCCACAATCACTCAGCTGTTGATGATTTCCTGCTCGTCAGTCCTTCCTACTTAAGCCGTCCAGTCCAGAGGATCTCTGCCTTCGCCTTGGTCAACATCACAAGAGACTATCTCCTGCGTTCCGGTTTAAAAACTGGCTTTGCTGACATCCCTTCTGGCTCCAGATCCTGCTTTCTGTTCCACTACACTGATTCCTGACTTTCTGGCTTGGTTGACTATCCATGCCGGTTACTGAACTTTGACTATGTTTTGACTATGTTTGTTCTTTTTACTTTTATTATTAAACAAGTGTGATTTAACTGCATTTCTGTCTCGGTCTGATTTCATGGTTTCTGACATGCCCTTACAGACACTTAAATAAATGAGTATGAAACTACTACTGCTAAGAACTAGATCAGGATATCTCAACTGGGGTTCAGTTAAACTCTAGGGTTCTGCAGTGATCCACTGTTGCAGTGAAATTATCTCCACTCAACAGTGGATTCAATGCCCTGTTTGACTGTCTTGCTGAGTACATCCAGACAGGTTAAAATTCTCTATCGGTACTGTAAGCCCTTGTACACACGGTCGGAGAATCCGTCGGAATGTGTCCTATCGGACCGTGTCGTCGGATAATCCGACTATGTGTGGTATGCATCAGACTGATTCCGTCGGACCCAATTTTCCAACATGTTGGAAATATTTCCCGACCAACTGGGCCGGTCGGACATACTCTGATCATGTGTAGCGAATTTTGATCGGACCAAGTGCCACGCATGCTCAGATCAAATTCCTACAGCAAAGCTATTGGCTACTAGCCTGAATGTAGTCCCATCGTAGCGAAATTACGTCATCACGTTCTGAAAGATCGGATTTTTTTACAACTTAGTCCGACCGTGCGTATGCAACAGTTTCGGACAAGATCCGACGGAGAAAATCCGATGGATTTGGTTGTCGAAATCTCCGACCGTGTCTACAGGGGCTTAGATATATTGGTACTGTTAGCGGTATGGGCCAAAAGGAGCTGGCACAGCTGGCAGCGTGGGAAGGAAGCACTGCTCCTGGTTAGATAAGCAACTTCTCTAAAATACGCCCCTTCTGAGCCAATGAAGCTCCTAGTCCACTCCCTGCCCAACTACTGCAACTCCCTCCTCGCTGACTTACCATTGAGATTTACCCAACTGACTGACCCACAGGGTCACCAGCCACCACTGCTTCTTGCTATATTCTGCTAAATGCAGATTGACCTGATATATTCACTCAGAAATGCTAAAAGTCTATAGCTATTCAATATATTGTATGCCAAACATTTTAAAACTTGAGAATCTTTTTTCTGTTAATAAATAAATAAAAACTTGAGAATCTCCTCTCTCTGCATCAGATTTTTCTCCCGTTACTGATAACCATGCCTTGTTCTGCCCTCTATCTATGTAGAGGTGGCCATTTTCCTAGAGGCAGGGTTTTGCTATGTCATGTCAGAGCCTCCAGCAAGGAGAACAGTGAGAATCCTAGGAGTGCCTATGCACCCTCATATACCAGGAAGTACACTTAATTTTCAGGAGGAATTCAAGACAACAGAAACATTTTTCTAGTACTGTTTAGACTCAATACACATTTCTAGATGTTCCCGATAATATAGAACACCTTTTTTGGTTTTGACCTCCGCTCCATTTTAAGCAGGAATGCTCTCACTTACCTATATATTCTTTCATGATCTGTGGGTAGTCTCCATTGAAAAGAGGATTAGCAAACCATCCAAAATTAAACTGAACAAATCTCTCCGCAGCTTCAATATCCTTCTGACTGGAGATGTCCACGGGTTCACCCCATTCTGTAGTTAGGGAAATTCCAACCATTCCTAAAGAGGAGAGAGAAATTCACACGCACATTGTACTCCTCAACAATAGAGCGTTGGAAGAAACTACATTTGTATCAGTAAAATATGGCAAGATGATTTGTGAAGTTTCACAATTCTATGCACAGTGGCGAAAGTAATTATTTGATCCCCTTCAGATTTTGTAAGTTTGCCCACCTATGAGGAAATGAAGGGTCTATAAATTTTATCATAGGTGTATTTTATTTTTTATTTTTTTTGTAAATAGTTTTTATTTGAAGAAATTTTACATTACAAGTCAAACATCTCCACAGTTGCTCCACAATTCCGAAGATAAGATCTAACAAGAATAACCCTTAGGTGTAAATATGAGCATCCGTTTCACATATCAGGGTTGTACAGTAGGAAACACATCAATATGCAAATGAGATACCGTTCCCCATAGAGCCTCATCGCCTCACCCACGTCCCCAAACCCGTCAACGCCCGTCATACTGATAAAGGATGGCATTACCGGGCCAGGGGCAGGATGACCGTCGGAGCCCTCCCCAGTGCTACTCGAGTGATCAAGGTAGAGGCATCAACCAGCCAAGCAGCAGGAGGGGGGAAAGAACAGAAAAAAAATAATTGGGAGACGTAAGAAAATAAGTACAAACAAAACGTACTCTAAACTAAGTCATCATAGGTGTATTTTAATTGATAGAGAGAGAATATCAACCAAAAATCCAGAAAACAAAACAAAACACACGATGCAAATGTTATAAATGGAGTTGCAGTGGGTAAAATAAATATTTGATCCCCTACCAACCAACAATACTTCTGGCTCCCACAGACTGGCTACAGTAGGTGCTCATGTAGTACACAGATTAGTCCTGTCAATGTAAGTAGGTGCTCCTAACAACAATTTGTTATGTGTATAAAAGACACCTGTCCACAGAATCTCTTTCTTCTAATCAAACCCTCACCATCATGGGCAAGACCAAAGAGCTGTCCAAGGACAAGATTGTAGAACTGCACAAGGCTGGTACAAGACCATCAGCAAGAAGGTTGGTGAGAAGGAGACAACTTTTGGAGTGATTATTCACAAATGGAAGAAATACAAAATAACCACCAATCGCCCTCGGTCTGGAGCGCCATGCAAGATTTCTCCTCATAGGGTGAGGATGAGAAAAGTGAGGGATCCGCCCAGAACTACACAGGAGGAGCTTGTGAATGATCTTAAAGCAGTTGAGACCACAGTCACCAAACAAACCATCGGTAACACAATACACCGCCATGGATTGAAATCCTGCAACACCCACAAGGTCGCCAGCCTCAAGTAGGCACATGTACAGGCCTGTCTGAAGTTCGCCAAAGTTTGCCATCTAAATAATTCAGAGAAGGATTGGGAGAAAGTGCTGTGGTCAGATGAGACCAAAATTAAGCTCTTTGGCATTAATTCGACTCGCTGTGTTTGGAGGAGGAAAAATGCTGCCTATGACCCCAAGAACACCATCCCTACAGTCAAGCATGGAGGTGGAAACATTATGCTTTGGGGCTGTTTCTTTGCAAAAGGTACAGGCCGACTTTGCTGCATTAAGGCACCAATGGACGGGGCCATGTAATGTAAAATCTTCCTTCAGCCAGAACACTGAAGATGGGTCGTGGATGGGTATTCCAGCATGACAATGACCCAAAACATGCATCCCACCAAGGCAACAAAGGAGTGGCTCAAGAAGAAGCACATTAAGGTCATGGAGTGGCCTAGCCAGTCTCCAGACCCTAGTCTTATAAAAAATTTATGGAGGGAGCTGAAACTTCGAGTTGCCAAGCGACAGCCAAGAAACATTAAGGATTTAGAAAAGATCTGTAAAGAAGAGAGGACCAAAATCCCTCCTGAGATGTGTGCAAACCTGATCACCAACTACAAAAAACGTCTGACCTCTGTGCTTGCCAACAAGGGTTTCTCCACCAACTACTAAGTCATGTTTTGCTTGGGGATCAAATACTTATTTTACTCACTGAACTGCGACTCAGTTTATAACATTTGTATGTGTTTTTTTCTGGATTTTGGGTTGATATTCTGTCTCTATCATTTAAAATACACTGATGATAAAAAATTATAGACCCTTCATTTCTTTGTAAGTGGGCAAACTTACAAAACAGATTTGAATCCCTCCTGCCGGCCAGCCGCTAGCGATAATCGTAAGAGAATCCGGCAGACATCAACGGTTCAAATCTTGGCCGGTTCCTGCTGAACCGGCTGAGAATTCGAACTGCGCATGGCCGGCCTAAGATGGCAACTTCCTTGGCTGAAAATGATAGGGGGGGGGGGGTTAGTTACACTTTCCGAAAATCAAGACATTTGTAGCCGTGTCAGGATGGAACGATTATGTAACTTGCCGTTAGCCAGGGACCGGACGTGTATACAAAAACCAGAAAGGTACGCTGTCTGCTCAAGTCTTCGTAGCATGCATTCATCAATTTCAGTTTATGAATAATTTATGGTTTTCAATCTGAAATTTACACTTGTGAAATAATCTCTTGGTTGATAAAATGAAACAGTGTAAATGAAACTGTGCAACATATTTACTGAGGACACGAAGGTCATACCTTTCTGCTTGCCCCGCCAGTATTTGTTGTAGCTGTGCCACGTCCTGGCATGTGCCTGCAACATATAGAACATCATGTCACAGGTGTGTTATTGGCTGCTGTGTAAAAACTGGTTAGTGGATTGAGGTGTACTTGTATGCAGTGGTGGCTGGTGGTATGTAAATTGGAATCCATGCGTTCGGCTCCCTGCATAGGGGGGCTGTGCCCCTGCATTATGGGCCACCACTGCTTATATGTAAATCTGACCTCCAGGTTTTGTGGGGGGCACAGTGGTGTAGTGGTTAGCACTCCCGCCTAGCAGTAAAAAGCATCGCTGGTTCGAATCCCAACCACGACACTACCTGCCTGGAGTTTGCATGTTCTCCCTGTGCCTGTGTGGGTTTCCTCTGGGTACTCTGGTTTCCTCCCACACTCCAAAGACATTCTGGTAGGTTAATTGGCCCTAGTATATGAATGGGGACCTTGGATTGTGGGCTCCTTGAGGGTAGGGACCGATGTGAGTGTGCGATGTACAGGGATAGGGGTAGACACTCACTCAGGTTGAACTGGATGGACTGGTGTCTTTATTCAACCTTACTAACTATGTAACTATGTATGATGTGTATTGTATAGTGCTATTAGTACAGTGTAATATCTCATACCTGAGGGGCTGCTGGGGAAGACAATCACTATAGTAGTCTACTCTATTATAGTGATAGCTGCAATCATCTGGGCCCTGTGCTGACCACGGGGACGGGGGGGGGGAGGGGAGTCATTTGCTTGTCACTGCCACCATTCACAGAACGCATTTTCCTTCCCGGCCAGAGCACTTTTTACAATTTGGCACTGTGTTGATTAAACTGACTGTCGTGCGGCGCTGTACCCAAACAAAATTTGCATCCTTTTTTCCCCACAAATAGAGCTTTCTTTTGGTGGTATTTGATCACCTCTGCGGTTTTTATTTTTTGCGCTATAAACAAAAATTGACAATTTTGGAAAAAAAATAATATTTTTGTACTGCTTGCTATTATAAATATCCCCCAAATGTTTTCATTATTTTAGGCCAATATGTATTCTTCTACATATTTTTGGTAAAAAAAAAAAAAATCACAATAAGCGTATATCGATTGGATTGATAAGCACAAAAGTCTGCAAACTTTGGGAAAGATTTATGGCGTTTTTATTTATTTATTTGTTTTACTAGTAATGACGGTGATCTGTGATTTTTAGCGGTATTGCGAAGGACAGATCGCAGACTTTTGACACATTTTTGAGACCACTGAGATTTATAGAGCGTTCAGTGCTATAAAAACGCACTGATTACTGTGTAAATGTCACTGGCAGGGAAGGAGTTAACACTAGGGGGCGATCAAGAGGTTAACTGTGTGTTCTAACTGTGTGGAGATGGGACTGACTAGGAGAGATGACAGATTGCTGTCCCTACATTTGTGGGAACACACAATCTGTCTTCTATCTTCTGACAGCACGGGTATTTGTGAGTTTACACACACAAATCCCCGTGCTGGCTCTCGTGCACGCGATCGCACCCGCCGGCCACATGCATCGGTCCCCCGCTTTGCAGCGGGCGCTCGCGTAACCTCTGGTGGCTCTCCTCGGCAAAGCTGTGTGTGTGTGTGTGTATATATATATATATATATATATATATAAAAATATAGCAGTATATCTGCGTTTGCCAGTCGGGAACCGGTTAATGAATGCAAGGCATGCTCTGATTGGACAAGGTGAAGAGGAGGGACAGTAACGCCGCAATCTCCACCTCGTCCAATCACAAAAAGCCTTGTAGTCATTGAAAGAGTTAATAGACTTTTTGTAAATGGTGACAGTGCCAGGCAAGCACCCCCCTCCTGTGGTCAGTGTGCGAATGGGAAGCCAGTTGGTACAGACCCCAGAAGATTGTAGTCATCAGTGTAGTAACGACGACTACTCCAGTGATTGTCTGTCAGCTTTCCCAGCGGGCCCCTCGGGTATAAGATAGCCATACTTACATTGTGTCAAACTGGACCAATAGAACTATACAATACCTGGGGTTCAGAGTCAAAGAGAGTCAGCCTGTGCAGGAAACTGACTATTCAATCTTAAGTCATCATAAACCATCATGCAGAATATTCTGATTCTTGTATAAGTCTAGCTGGGGATGGTTCTATTTAAAGCCCAACTCCGGGCAAATAACTTATCCCTTGCAGTGGGACTGTGCCTGTACTGCAAGGGTTAATTGCCAGTTTATGTATAGGGGAACAAGAAAAGGAGTGAAGAGAAAGTCTCCCTATGGCCGCCCATCCATGACATCCCTGGGGGTGTGTGCGACAACCTCAGCCTGGACTCCTACCAGGCCACGCCCCTAACAAGAAAAGGAGATTTACTTATCCGATCCTCCCCGTACCTAGACCTGTCCCCCATGCTCTAGTGGTTTAGGGCAGTGGTCCGCAACCTCAGCCCTCAAGTACCCCCAACGAGCCATGTTTTCAGGTTTTTCTTTACTTTGCACAGCTGCTTTTAAAGCGGAGCTCCACCCAATTTTAGTACTTGGTCTTAAACAAAAGACCACGCCTCCACCACTCATTTTTGGATATACAATTATTTTTTTCCCCCTTACCTTAGTAGTAAAAAGGTAAACTTTCTTCCCAGCTTTGCCACGGCGAGCTGCGTCATTTCCTCTTCTGGCTCTGCCCCTCCCCCCCCCCCCCCACCGCCTTCTGGGACCTGTCTGTGTCCCAGAAGATGACGGGCCATTCAGAAAGCTCCGCACGACTCCTGCAGTAGGAAGCCAGCTGTGAAGCCTGAAGGCTCCACTGCCAGTTTCTCTTAGATACAATGGCGGCGCCTGCACCCGATCCAATGGACGGATCAGCCTAGGGGGTGACGACATTGCGGGCTCCTTGGACAGGTAAGTGTCCTTATTAAAAGTCAGCAGCTACAGTGTTTGAAGCTGCTGACTTTTGAAAAAAAAAAAAAAAATGTTGAGGGTGGAACTCCACTTTAAATCAATATCAATGACATGGTATCGATCAGAGCTATTTTATCTAAGCCCTTGTACACACGGTTGGACATTCCGACGGAAAATGTCCGATCGGACCGTGTTGTCGGATAATCCGACCGTGTGGGCTCCATCGGACTGTTTCCGTCTGAATATCCGACCGACAAAGTTTTAGAGCTGGGCTATAAAATTTTCCGACAACATGATCCGATCGGACTTTGTCCGATCATGTGTAGAGAATTCCGATCGGACAAAGTGCCACGCTTGCTCAGATCAAATTCCTAGACCAAAGCTATTGGCTACTAGCCTGAACGTAGTCCCGTCGTAAAGAAAAAACGTCATCCCGTTACGAACGATCGGATTTTCCAACAACTTTGTCCGACCGTGTGTATACAACACAAGTTTTGGACGAAATCCGTCAGACAAAATCAGACGGATTTTGTTGTCGGAATGTCTGACCGTGTGTACAAGGGCTAAGGGAAGTTCCAAAACATGGCCCATTGGAGGGTACTTGCACTGCTGTCCTAATAGCTTCACGGGCCCCTGGGCAAAGTAATGCAGTGGGGCCCTTACGCGCTTTCCCTAATTTACGCACCTACTTTCAAGAAAAAGTATAAATAGTTGATAGAATTAAACATATATTTATTAGTACACTCAATAAAATCAATTTTAGACATTTAAACATGCCATAAGTGAAAGACTAATCAACACAAAGGGCACAGTATAGGGGGGGGAGGCGGAAGGGCACAATACAGGGATCAGGAGGGCACAGTACAGGTTCCAGGAAGCTGCACAGAACACTGCCATCCCGGGACAGCTTAATAAAAAGTGTGACTGTCCCATCAAATCTGGGGCAGTTTGCAAGTATGATGTAATGCAAGATTTTCATGGGGCCCCCGTGAACCTTGGGCCCCTCGGCAGTGCCCATGCATTAAGACAGCCCTGGGTACTTGGGAACCACTGGTCTAGGGTCCTGAAGTCATCAAGACCAGAGCAGGGTTCGTACTCTGGACATGAGGACGCTGAGGGACAGACCATTGCCAGATCGTGGCCAACCACCACCTGCCGGAGGGAGCGAAGGATCAGTTAAGTAAAACTGTTTCTTCTCTCCTCTGTGGGCACAGCCCCACTGCAAGGGATCTTTTTTTATTTGGGGGGGGGGGGGGGTTAAATCTGGACTATAAAGTACATATGAGGGGATATGCATTATATAGAGAAAAATACACTCTGTAATATTCCTAATATCTAGCAGCCTCACTGTCCACAATTATAATAAGTGTATCTAAACCCAATTTCCAAACTGAAAGAATTTTTTATTTTTTTTTATGTAGAATTTTACTTGTGAGAAATCTGGCATCAGCTGTTGGTTCATCATAACCCTTCAGTGATCAGTCATGAGGTTTTACTGTCTGCAGTATTTACTCTTTACCTTGATAAGGTGGTGTGCCGCCTTGTATGCTCCAGTCCCTCTTAGCTTTAGGCCCGGTGCATGTTCTCCCGTCTCATAGCCTTCAACTGCCACAGACTGTTTATGGGAAAAAAAGAGGGGTTTTTTTATTTTATTTTTTTCTAAATACACCTTATATTTTGATGAAATCTTTATTAGAAGCCAATATGGAAAGCAAAAGAAAAATATGTCAATCTAGCAGGGTCCAGTTTGTCTATATGCTGTCATAGCTAGACTGTGCTGATACAGTGGTTCTTTTTTTACGTGCATAGAGTAGTGGTGCTTTTTCCACTCATCAGGTGTATATAAAGGCATTTTTTTAGTTTTTTTTATTAAGTACGGTAAGGCTGCGTACACACGATCGGAAAATGCACCAGCAAAAGTCCGATGTGAGATTTTGGTTGGAAAATGCGAGCGTGTGCATGCATGCTCCATCTGACTTTTGCTGGCGGCATTTTGGAGAGCAGGTTCTCTATTTTTCCGATGGAAAAAGTTTCAGTCGGAAATGCCGTTCGTCTGTATTCAATTCCGACGCGAAAAATTCACAAGCATGCTCGGAAACAATTTGACACATGCTCGGAAGCATTGAACTTAGTTTTCTCGGCTCGTCGTAGTGTTGTACGTCACCACGTTCTTGATGGTCGAAAGTTCAGAGAACTTTTGTGTGACCGTGTGTATGCAAGCCAGGCTTGAGCGGAATTCCGTCGGAAACTCCGCTCAGGTGTATGCGGCGTAAGACACTTATAAAGTTTTAATTAATTAATCTCTTTGTTTCTATTGGAGAGTCACTCCTTTGTTCTGGTGACCACTGTCAAAGCTAGAGTCAGGGCTAAAGATTATTGTTTTTCCCTTTCTTACTTGAAACCATTGCTGACCTGTGAATAAAGTAATACAGAACATGTGTGGGACTTTTCAGGTGCTACTTAGAATAATCAAACATTATATATAGTAAGAAAGCATATCATTCATTAAAATCACTGTAAAATATCTAACAAAAGCCACATGTGTAGTGTCATTAGGTAAAACAATCCGATAGGACCCAGCCTACAATAGGTATGCCCCAATGACATATTGTCAGAACCAGGGGCGTTGATAGATCTACAAAAGATCTGGGGGTAGAGCTCATAGCAGCATGGTAAAGAAAGGCATATGCTTGGGCGAGCATACACATGTATATAATATGTGTGTGTGTGTGTGTGTATATATCCCGAGAGAGCCCCCCTTACATCAGGTTCCCCAGAGAGCCTCCCCCTTAAATCAGTGTCCCCAGAGAGCCTCCCCCTTAAATCAGGGTTCCCAGAGAGCCCCCACCTTCAGTGTGCCCAGAGAGCCCCCCACTTACATCAGGGTCCCCAGAGAGCCTCCCCCTTAAATCAGGGTCCCCAGAGAGCCCCCCACTTACATTAGGGTTCCCAGAGAGCCTCCTCCTTAAATCAATGTCCCCAGATAGCCTCCCTCTTAAATCAGTGTCCCCAGAGAGCCTCCCCCTTAAATCAGGGTCCCCAGAGAGCCTCCCTCTTAAATCAGTGTCCCCAGAGAGCCTCCCCCTTAAATCAGGGTCCCCAGAGAGCCCCCCACTTACATCAGGGTCCCCAGAGAGCCCCCCCTTAAATCAGGGTCCCCAGAGAGCCCCCCACTTACATTAGGGTCCCCAGAGAGCCCCCACTTACATCAGGGTCCCCAGAGAGCCACCCCCTTAAATCAGGGTCTCCAGAGAGCCTCCCCCTTAAATCAGGGTTCCCAGAGAGCCTCCCCCTTAAATCAATGTCCCCAGATAGCCTCCCTCTTAAATCAGTGTCCCCAGAGAGCCTCCCCCTTAAATCAGGGTCCCCAGAGAGCCCCCCACTTACATCAGGGTCCCCAGAGAGCCCCCCACTTACATCAGGGTCCCCAGAGAGCCCCCCCACTTACATCAGGGTCCCCAGAGAGCCCCCCACTTACATCAGGGTCCCCAGAGAGCCTCCCCCTTACATCAGGGTCCCCAGAGAGCCTCCCTCTTAAATCAGTGTCCCCAGAGAGCTTCCCCCTTAAATCAGGGTCCCCAGAGAGCCCCCCCACTTACATCAGGGTCCCCAGAGAGCCCCCCACTTACATCAGGGTCCCCAGAGAGCCTCCCCCTTAAATCAGTGTCCCCAGAGAGCCTCCCCCTTAAATCAGGGTCCCCAGAGAGCCCCCCACTTACATTAGGGTCTCCAGAGAGCCTCCCCCTTAAATCAGGGTTCCCAGAGAGCCTCCCCCTTAAATCAATGTCCCCAGATAGCCTCCCTCTTAAATCAGTGTCCCCAGAGAGCCTCCCCCTTAAATCAGGGTCCCCAGAGAGCCTCCCTCTTAAATCAGTGTCCCCAGAGAGCCTCCCCCTTAAATCAGGGTCCCCAGAGAGCCCCCCACTTACATCAGGGTCCCCAGAGAGCCCCCCAACTTACATCAGGGTCCCCAGAGAGCCTCCCCCTTACATCAGGGTCCCTAGAGAGCCTCCCTCTTAAATCAGTGTCCCCAGAGAGCCTCCCCCTTAAATCAGGGTCCCCAGAGAGCCCCCCCACTTACATCAGGGTCCCCAGAGAGCCCCCCACTTACATCAGGGTCCCCAGAGAGCCTCCTCCTTAAATCAGGGTCCCCAGAGAGCCCCCCCACTTACATCAGGGTCCCCAGAGAGCCCCCCACTTACATCAGGGTCTCCAGAGAGCCTCCCCCTTAAATCAGGGTTCCCAGAGAGCCTCCCCCTTAAATCAGGGTTCCCAGAGAGCCTCCCCCTTAAATCAATGTCCCCAGAGAGCCCCCCACTTACATCAGGGTCCCCAGAGAGCCCCCCCACTTACATCAGGGTCCCCAGAGAGCCTCCCCCTTAAATCAAGGTCCCCAGAGAGCCCCCCAATTACATCAGGGTCCCCAGAGAGCCACCCCCTTAAATCAGGGTCTCCAGAGAGCCACCCCCTTAAATCAGGGTCTCCAGAGAGCCTCCCCCTTAAATCAGGGTTCCCAGAGAGCCCCCCCACTTACATCAGGGTCCGCAGAGAGCCCCCCACTTACATCAGGGTCCCCAGAGAGCCTCCCCCTTAAATCGGGGTCCCCAGAGAGCCCCCCACTTACATCAGGGTCCCCAGAGAGCCACCCCCTTAAATCAGGGTTCCCAGAGAGCCTCCCCCTTAAATCAATGTCCCTAGATAGCCTCCCTCTTAAATCAGGGTCTCCAGAGAGCCTCCCCCTTAAATCAGGGTCTCCAGAGAGCCTCCCCCTTAAATCAATGTCCAGAGCCATATATATATATATATATACTGTATAATATCTGAATATTCTAAGTTGTACATGCAAAGTCCCCAAAAAAGCATTTTTTTGCAGTTGCAATTGCTCACTTGCCATTCTACAGAATAAAATTATTAATATTATAACAAAGGATTTATATAGCGCCAACACCTGGCACATTGCTTTACAGTATAAAGGGAGACCGTACGATTACAATACAGTTCAATACAGAAGGAATAGGAGGAGGGCCCTGCTCATGGAGTTTACAATCCTAACCCACACCTACCAACATTTTGAGATGGGAATGAGGGACACCTACTAGCAAATGTATGTAGACGTAGGACAGGCCCCCTTAAAGGAGAAATAACGGTGATGGTGAGGCTGCATATGGGCATTGATCCAGATGTATTGATGGGCATTGATCAGGCTGCATTGGTGGACAATTGTGAGGCTGCAGATGGGCATTGGTCAGGCTGCATTGATGGGCAATGGTGAGGCTACAGATGGGCATTGATCAAGCTGCATTGATGGGCAATTGTGAGGTTGCAGATGGGCATTGATCAGGCTGCATTGATGGGCAATGGTGAGGCTGCAGATGGGCATTGATCAAGCTGTATTGATGGGCAATTGTGAGGCTGCAGATGGGCATTGATCAGGCTGCATTGATGGGCAATTATGAGGCTGCAGATGGGCATTGATCAAGCTGCATTGATGGGCAATTGTGAGGTTGCAGATGGGCATTGATCAGGCTGCATTGATGGGCAATTGTGAGGCTGCAGATGGGCATTGATCAAGCTGCATTGATGGGCAATTGTGAGGTTGCAGATGGGCATTGATCAGGCTGCATTGATGGGCAATTGTGAGGCTGCAGATGGGCATTGATCAAGCTGCATTGATGGGCAATTGTGAGGTTGCAGGTGGGCATTGATCAGGCTGCATTGATGGGCAATTGTGAGGCTGTAGATGGGCATTGATCAAGCTGCATTTATGGGCAATTGTGAGGCTGCAGATGGGCAATTGTGAGGCTGCAGATGGGCATTAATCAGGCTGCATTGGTGGACAATTGTGAGGCTGCAGATGGGCATTGATCAAGCTGCATTAATGGGCAATTGTGAGGCTGCAGATGGGCATTGATCAGGCTGCATTGATGGGCAATTATGAGGCTGCAGATGGGCATTGATCAAGCTGCATTGATGGGCAATTGTGAGGCTGCAGATGGGCAATTGTGAGGCTGTAGATGGGCATTAATCAGGCTGCATTGATGGACAATAGTAAGGCTGCAGATGGGCATTGATCAAGCTGCATTGATGAGCAACTGCGAGCTTGCAGATGGGCATTGATCAGGCTGCATTGATGGGCAATTGTGAAGCTGTAGATGGGCATTGATCGGGTCACAGATGGGCAATAGTGAGGCTGCATTGATGGGAACTGACCCTTATTTTGCTTCAAAGTTCTTTATTTAAAATTTAAGTTTTATTCCTGAAACATCCCTCCTAAAATGAAGGTGTGTGTTATAAGTCTGTGCGTGTTATACGCCGATAAATACGGTAGTTTTGAAGAATTGCCCTAAGGTAGACATGGTAGGAGCTAACCTAACATACTGGTGTAGGGAGTGCCAGAGGCAGGGAGAGGTTCTGGGGAAGTCCTGGAGGAGAGATGCTAGTCGCCTGGTGTCATGCTGACCCTTTGGCTTAAATATTCTAAGTCACTAGATCAAGTATGCAGAGAAGAACCTCCGACTTGACTCCTCTGCCTATTAGTTCCGAGTCACCGACATAAAGCACTGAAGTCAATGGGTCAGCAGAACAGCCAGGAAGATTCCACTTCCAGCATAACCTTCTGTACTCTTCAGAGCGATGTCTTTCCCTACTTACAGATGACAGTTGTGCTTCATTTTACAGGCAGCCATGGACTGTAACTCACCCAGGGGTTGCTGAATGTGATCCAATATTTCACTCGGTCACCAAATTTCTCAAAGCACAGGTTGGCATAATCGGTAAAGTAGGTGACCATGCTGATGTTCTGCCAGCCGCTGTATTTCTCCTGCAGGTTCTGCAGATGTCACACAGAGAACAAGGTTAGAGATGCAGCATTGATGGAAGGACATCATACAAGTCCAACAAGAGCTTCACTCCGCAACTCATTCATATAATCCCAATGGCAGATTTTTAAAGCAAGAAGTAAGTCCCATCGTGTTTGTACATTGTTTGGTGTGGCTCAAAGTTTGTCATGTTTATAAGATTCTTGAAAAGGGAAACCATATGTGAGAGGACGCCTTGGTCTGCGAGGCTCCAGCATATATCATACAGAAGTACCGAGCAGGGTCAAGGCGAAAGTATAGAAGGCCGCTCAGCGTGTGACGGGTTCTGTGGAATATTCCAATAAGTCTGCCACTACATGACAAACATGACAAAGCCCTGAACTCTGAATGGAACGCCTTCTTTCATTTAACATTCAACTCCAGGAAACCTAAACCTACATAAATTATCCCCTGGAGTGGGGCGGCACCCTCACTGCAAGGCCTAACTGCTCATTTAGTCTACGGCAGTGGTCTCCAAACTGCAACCATTGGGACAAATGTTGCCCTTTTCTTGCTTCTATCTAGCCCTTGGGGCACTGTTGTTCCCACTGCTACGAGACACTATTCCCCCCACTGACACCAATGATGGGGCACCATTCCTTCCACTGACACCAATGATGGGGCACCATTCCTCCCACTGATACCAATGATGGGGCACTATTCCTTCCACTGACACCAATGATGGGGCACCATTCCTCCCACTGACGCCAATGATGGGGCACTATTCCTCCCACTGACGCCAATGATGGGGCACCATTCCTTCCACTGACACCAATGATGGGGCACCATTCCTCCCACTGATACCAATGATGGGGCACTATTCCTTCCACTGACACCAATGATGGGGCACCATTCCTCCCACTGATACCAATGATGGGGCACTATTCCTTCCACTGACACCAATGATGGGGCACTATTCCTCCCACTGACACCAATGATGGGGCACCATTCCTTCCACTGACACCAATGATGGGGCACCATTCCTCCCACTGATACCAATGATGGGGCACTATTCCTTCCACTGACACCAATGATGGGGCACCATTCCTCCCACTGACGCCAATGATGGCGCACTATTCCTCCCACTGACGCCAATGATGGGGCACTATTCCTCCCACTGACGCCAATGATGGGGCACTATTCCTCCCACTGACGCCAATGATGGGGCACTATTCCTTCCACTGACACTGATGATGGGGCACTATTCCTCCCACTGACACCAATGATGGGGGACTATTCCTCCCACTGACACCAATGATGGGACACTATTCCTTCCACTGACACCAATGATAGGGCACTATTCCTTCCACTGACACCAATGATGGGGCACTATTCCTTCCACTGACACCAATGATGGGGCACTATTCCTCCCACTGACACCAATGATGGGGGACTATTCCTCCCACTGACACCAATGATGGGACACTATTCCTTCCACTGACACCAATGATGGGACACTATTCCTTCCACTGACACCAATGATAGGGCACTATTCCTTCCACTGACACCAATGATGGGGGACTATTCCTCCCACTGACACCAATGATGGGACACTATTCCTTCCACTGACACCAATGATAGGGCACTATTCCTTCCACTGACACCAATGATGGGGCACTATTCCTTCCACTGACACCAATGATGGGGCACTATTCCTCCCACTGACACCAATGATGGGGGACTATTCCTCCCACTGACACCAATGATGGGACACTATTCCTTCCACTGACACCAATGATGGGACACTATTCCTTCCACTGACACCAATGATAGGGCACTATTCCTTCCACTGACACCAATGATGGGGGACTATTCCTCCCACTGACACCAATGATGGGACACTATTCCTTCCACTGACACCAATGATAGGGCACTATTCCTTCCACTGACACCAATGATGGGGCACTATTCCTTCCACTGACACCAATGATGGGACACTATTCCTTCCACTGACACCAATGATAGGGCACTATTCCTTCCACTGACACCAATGATGGGGCACTATTCCTTCCACTGACACTGATGATGGGGCACTATTCCTCCCACTGACACCAATGATGGGACACTATTCCTCCCACTGACACCAATGATGGGACACTATTCCTTCCACTGACACCAATGATAGGGCACTATTCCTTCCACTGACACCAATGATGGGGCACTATTCCTTCCACTGACACTGATGATGGGGCACTATTCCTTCCACTGACACCAATGATGGGGCACTATTCCTCCCACTGACACCGATGATGGGGCACTATTCCTCCCACTGACACCAATGATGGGACACTATTCCTTCCACTGACACCAATGATAGGGCACTATTCCTTCCACTGACACCAATGATGGGGCACTATTCCTTCCACTGACACTGATGATGGGGCACTATTCCTCCCACTGACACCAATGATGGGACACTATTCCTCCCACTGACACCAATGATGGGACACTATTCCTTCCACTGACACCAATGATAGGGCACTATTCCTTCCACTGACACCAATGATGGGGCACTATTCCTTCCACTGACACTGATGATGGGGCACTATTCCTCCCACTGACACCAATGATGGGACACTATTCCTTCCACTGACACCAATGATGGGGCACTATTCCTCCCACTGACACTGATGATGGGGCACTATTCCTCCCACTGACACCAATGATGGGACACTATTCCTTCCACTGACACCAATGATAGGGCACTATTCCTTCCACTGACACCAATGATGGGGCACTATTCCTTCCACTGACACTGATGATGGGGCACTATTCCTCCCACTGACACCAATGATGGGACACTATTCCTCCCACTGACACCAATGATGGGACACTATTCCTTCCACTGACACCAATGATAGGGCACTATTCCTTCCACTGACACCAATGATGGGGCACTATTCCTTCCACTGACACTGATGATGGGGCACTATTCCTCCCACTGACACCAATGATGGGACACTATTCCTTCCACTGACACCAATGATGGGGCACTATTCCTTCCACTGACACTGATGATGGGGCATCATTCCTGCTCTCCTCTGCAGCAGTCACTCACTGAAACAGAAGAGCCAGAGCTTCCTGATCATATTATTGGACCGGCGTGGATAAAAAAAAATAGGAAAGCACACTGATTTTTTTTTATACAGGTTAGGTAGGATGAAGGGGGAGTGGACAAGTTTAAGAACAGACTAATGCAGGCCATAGATCATGCAAATTTATTTTCATTAACCACGGGGGTGGGGGGGGGGGGGGGTCTACGTATAAGTCCATTCAAGATATATAGGGGTGGATAATTGTTATAAATATTCTCTTTACCTCGACATATATTTAGGATAGAAAACTAAGAGAAGTTTATCCCTGACCAATAGGTGGGAGATTTGTCCAATATTGACCGGTTGCCCCCCCCCCCCCCCCCCATGTGCAGCTAGTTTATTTTAATAATTTCAATCTTGCTAGTCTATAACAGGGAACATACACAACACTGTTCTTGCTATTTAAAATAATACAATTCTTTTTGTATTTTTCTATTGTTACAGGACACTGTGTAGAATGTAGATAGACAGCATGCCTGTATTTGGGTGTTTTGTTCAATTACCATTTTTTTTTTTTTGCCAAAGTTCCTAAACTCAACTCCATAAAAGCCTATGTGTCCATGTACAGATAGGCTTTTATCAGGGGCCATCCCCAAACTGTTCCCACAAAGTTGGGAGCATGAAATTGTCCAAAATGTCTTGGTATGCTGACGCTTTAAGAGTTCCCATCACTGGAACAAAGGGGACAAGCCCAACCTCTGAAAAACACCCCCAAACCGTAATCCCCCTTCCACCACATGATTTGGGCCAAAGTAAGGTCCATAAAGACATGGATGAGCGAGTTTGGAGTGGAGGAACTTGACCGGCCTGCACAAAGTCCTGACCTCAACCCGAAAGAAAACCTTTGGAATGAATTAAAGCGAAGGCCTTCTCGTCCAACATCAGTGCCTGATCTCACAAATGCGCTTCTGGAAGAATGGTCAAACATTCCCATAGACACACTCCTAAACCTTGCGGACGGCCTTCCCAGAAGAGGTGAAGCTTTTATACCTGCAAAGGGTGGGCCAACTCAATATTGAACCCTACAGACTAAGACTGGGATGCCATTAAAGTTCATGTGTTTGTAAAGGCAGGCGTCACAATACTTTTGGTAATATAATGTACAGTGTTCATACTCAAAATTTTGTCATGTTACAACCAAAAACGCAAATGTATTTTATTGGGGTTTTATGTGATAGACCAACACAAAGTGGCACATCATTGTGATGTGGAAAGAAAATGATAAATGATACAAATAAATCTGTGAAAAGTGTGTGGGGTACATTTGTATGGCGCCCCCCGGAGTCAATACTTTGTAGAACCGCCTTTCTCTACAATTACAGCTGCAAGTCTTTTTGGGGATGTCTCTACCAGCTTTGCACATCTAGAGAGGACATTTCTGTCCATTCTTCTTCTCTGCAAAATATCTCAAGCTCTGTCAGATTGGATGGAGAGCGTCTGTGAACAGCAATTTTCAAGTCTTGCCACAGATTTTCAATGGGATTTAGGTCTGGACTGTGACTGGGCCATTCTAACACATGAATATGCTTTGATCTAAACCATTCCATTGTAGCTCTGGCTGGATGTTTCAGGTCGTTGTCCTGCTGGAAGGTGAACCTCCGCCCCGGTCTCAAGTCTTTTGCAGACTGTAACAGGTTTTCTTCTAAGATTGTCCTGTATTTGGCTCCATCCATCTTCCCATCAACTCTGACCAGCTTCCCTGTGCCTGCTGAAGAAAAGCATCCCCACCACATGATGCTGCCACCACCATGTTTCACGGTGGGGATGGTGTGTTCAGGGTGAAGTGCAGTGTTATTTTTCCTCCACACATAGCATTTTGCTTTTAGACCAAAAAGTTCAGTTTTGGTCTCCTCTGACCAGATCACCTTCTTCCACATGTTTGCTGTGTCCCCCACATGGCTTCTCACAAACTACAAACAGAACTTCTTATGACTTTCTCTCACCAATGTCTTTCTTCTTGTCACTCTTCCATAAAGGGCAGATTTGTGGAGAGACGACTAATAGTTGTCCTGTGGACAGATTCTCCCCCCTGAGCTGTGGATCTCTGCAGCTCCTCCAGAGTCACCATGGACCTCTTGGCTCTTCTCTGATGAATGCTCTCCTTGCCCGGCCGGTCAGTTTAGGTGGACGGCCATGTCTTGGTAGGTTTGCAGTTGTGCCATACTCTTTCCATTTTCAGATGATGGATTGAACAGAGCTCCGTGAGATGTTCAAAGCTTGGGATTTTTTTTTTTTTATAACCTAACCCCGCTTTAAAAATCTTCTCCACAACTTTATCCCTGACCTGTCTGGTGTGTTCCTTGGCCTCCATGATGCTGTTTGCTCACTAAAGTTCTCTAACACTCCTCTGAGGGCTTCACAGAACAGTTGTAATTATACTGAGATTAAATTCCACATGGGTGGACTCTATTTACTAATTAGGTGACTTCTGAAGGCAATTGGTTCCACTAGATTTTAGTTCGGGGTATTAGAATAAAGGGGGTAGAATACAAATGCCCCCCCCCCCACACACACACACACACTTTTCACATATTTATTTGTATAAAAATTTGGAAAACCATTTATCATTTTTCTTCCATTTCACAATTATGTGCTACTTTGTGTTGGTCTATCACATAAAATCCCAATAAAATACATTTACATTTTTGGTTGTGACATGACAAAATGTGGAAAATTTCAAGGGGGTATGAATACTTTTTCAAGGCACTTGTATGTTACAGAAAGTCCTACCAGAATTCTGTGACCACAAAAAAAACTTACCTGTGGCAAGTCCCAGTGATACAAGGTAACTACTGGAGTAATCTTGTTTTCCAAAAGCGCATTAATTAGATCGTTGTAGTATTTTATACCTTTTTCGTTGACGTTTTCAGCTGCAAAAAAAATAAATAAATAAAACATTGTATAAGAAAGAACATTACATCTACAGAAGTCATGGTTTCCATTCACTGATAATGGCCAACAAGCCAGAAGAAAAGCTGTACACAGGTTTGTATGAACGTCTCTGTAATGTTATGTTATATCTTTGGGTTACTCTCTGTCTCTAGTTGGGGTGTAAAGCATTTATTGGTGTGACCCCACCCACTATCCTAATATGAGGATTAAAATCTGTCGTTTTGGGATTTGGGATGCGAGACATCAACCTACTGAGATAACTTCTGTTTTGAAGACTTTACTGTGTTTTCTATAGCACAAGGTAGAGCTGCACGATTCTGGCCAAAATGAGAATCGCGTTTTTTTTTTTGCTTAGAATAAAAAGATCACGAGTCTCGTGACATAAAATCTTTCACATTATACAAAACAAAATGGGCTAACTTTACTATTTTTTTTTTTTTTTTTATTCATTAAAGTAATTTTTTTAATTGCATTTGAAAGACCACAAATTTTTTGCATTTGAAAGACCACAAATTTTTTGCATTTGAAAGACCACTAATTTTTTGCATTTGAAAGACCACAAATTTTTCCCCCAAAAAATTGCATTTGAAAGAGCACTGCGCAAATGCAGTTTGACATAAAATATTGCAAACCCCACCATTTTATTCTATGTCTCTACTAAAAAAAAATATATAATGTTTGGGGGTTCCAAATAATTTTCTAGCAAAAAAAAAATTATTTTATCTTGAAACCAACAAATGTCAGAAAAAGGTTTAGTGTTTTAAGTAGTTAAACTTTTTTCACTTACACACAAAGTCTATCTCATTGACAAATTGTTACAATGTTTATACTTAAGTTCAACTGATAAAGAATGTTTTGGTTCTTGGCAGACTGCCCAGATTTTTTCCTTCCTTTCTTTTGAGGGCTGTGGCTTCAGAAGAGTAGAGAGAATTCTTTGCATAGAAAGAATCGTGAAACACTTTAGACAAGATCGCGATAACGATTCTTGACCATTAATTGTGCAGCTCTAGCACAAGGCCAGCGATAACCTCTCACTGTTATGCTTTATTAACCACTTGCTTACTGGGCACTTAAACCCCCCTCAGTCCCAGACCAATTTTCAGCTTTCAGCGCTGATACACTTTGAATGACAATTGCGCGGGCATACAACACTGTACCCAAATGAAATTTTTATCATTTTTTTCCCACAAATAGAGCTTTCTTTTGGTGGTATTTAGTTACAGCTCGGAGTTTTATTTTTTGCTAAACAAACAAAAAAAGATGCAAAAAAAATAAAAAATAAATCATGTTTTAATAGTTTGTTATAAAATTTTGCAAACGGGTCATTTTTCTCCTTCATTGAAGTGCGCTGATTAGGCGGCACTGATAGGCTGCATTGGTGGGCACTGATGGGCTGCATTGGTGGGCACTGATAGGCTGCACTGGTGGGCACTGATAGGCATAGTTAAGGCGGCACTAATAGGCACAGATAAGGCGGCACCGATGGGCACAGATAAGGCGGCACTGATGGGCAAAGATGGGCACAGATAAGATGGCACGGATGGGTGGCACGGATAAGTGGCACGGATGGGTGGCACGGATGGGCACTGATAGGTACCACAGATAGATGGGACTGATGGGCACTGATAGGTGGCACTGATAGGTGGCTCTGATAGGTGGCACTGCTGGGCACTGATGGGCGGCACTGCTGGGCACTGATGGGTGGCACTGCTGGGCACTGATGGGCGGCACTGGGGTGCAGCACCTTTGAGGCAGATTTTGGGTGGCACTGTGGGTGGCACTGTGGGCACTGCTGGGTGGCACTGTGGGCACTGCTGGGTGGCACTGTGGGCACTATGGGCACTGCTGGGTGGCACTGACAGGGGGGCACTTACTTTATTTCAGGATGGCACTGCGGGTGGCAGGTGGGCACTGGCAGGGGGCAGGTGTCAGCTTGAATTGCTGGCCGTGATCGGGACTGATGTCCCGAACACGGCCGCCGGCGATCGGCTTTTTTTTTTTCTCCTCGCGCTGTCAGCGCGAGGAGGAATACTAGCCGATTACCGGCTCCGTTTTATCACATGATCAGCTGTCATTGGCTGACAGCTGATCACGTGATAAGGGGTCGGGATCGACCCCTTACACGGATCGGTGATCAGGCGAGTCTCACGGACTCGCCGATCACAGAGCGCGCCGCGCGCGCCCCTCAGTCTATGTCTATGCCCCCGCAATCTAGGTCCGCGCTAATGCCGTCATTCGGCAATAGCGCGGATCCCAAGTGGTTAAAGTGCTTCTAAAGGGCTAAAAGGGTAACACCACTTTCATGGGAAAAAATAGTAAATAAAATAATTATTCTAGCGTATTAGAGCTGCACGATTCTGGCCAAAATGAGAATTGCTATTTTTTTGCTTAGAATAAAAAGATCACGATTCTCGTGACATAAAATCTTCCACATTATACAAAACAAAATGGGCTAACTTTACTGTTTTTTTTTTTTTTAATTCATTAAAGTAATTTTTTTTATTGCATTTGAAAGACCACTAATTTTTTGCATTTGAAAGACCACTAATTTTTTGCATTTGAAAGACCACAAATTTTTCCCCAAAAAGATTGCATGTGAAAGAGCACTGCGCAAATGCAGTTTGACATAAAATATTGCAAACCCCACCATTTTATTCTATGTCTCTACTAAAAAAAATATATAATGTTTGGGGGTTCCAAATAATTTTCTAGCAAAAAAAAAATATTTTATCTTGAAACCAACAAATGTCAGAAAAAGGTTTAGTGTTTTAAGTGGTTAAACTTTTTTCACTTACACACAAAGTCTATCCCATTGACAAATTGTTACAATGTTTATACTTAAGTTCAACTGATAAAGAATGTTTTGATTCTTGGCAGACTGCCCGGTTTTTTTTCTTCCTTCCTTTCTTTTGAGGGCTTCAGAAGAGCAGAGAGAATTCTTTGCATAGAAAGAATTGTGAAACTCTTTAGACAAGATCGCGATAACGATTCTTGACGATTAATTGTGCAGCTCTAGCACAAGGCCAGCGATAACCTCTGATTGTTATGCTTCGTTAAAGTGGTTCTAAAGGCCTAAAAGGGTAACTCCACTTTCATGGGAAAAAATAGTAAATAAAAATGATTCTAGCGTATTAGAGCTGAACGATTCTGGCCAAAATGAGAATCACAATTTTTTTGCTTGGAATAAAAAAAATCACGATTCTCGCGACGTAAAATCTTTCACATTATACAAAACAAAATGGGCTTACTTTACTGTGTGTTTTTTTTAAAATTCATTAAAGTAATTTTTAAAAAAATTGCGCAAATACAGTGTGACATAAAATATTGCAACAACCACCATTTTATTCTCTAGGGCAGGGATATGCAATTAGCGGACCTCCAGCTGTTGCAGAACTACAAGTCCCATAAGGCATAGCAAGACTCTGACAGCCACAAGCGTGACATCCAGAGGCAGAGGCATGATGGGACTTGTAGTTTTGCAACAGCTGGAGGTCCGCTAATTACAGATCCCTGCTCTAGGGTGTCTACTAAAAAAATATATATAATGTTTGGGGGTTCTAGGTAATTTTCGAGCAAAAAAATAAATGATTTTCACTTGAAAGCAACACATTTCAGAAAAAGGTTTAGTGTTTAAGTGGTTAAGCTTTCCTCATTTACACACACAAGTCTATTCCTTTGACAAATTGTTACAATGTTTATACTTAGGTTCAACTTATAAAGAATGTTTTGATTCTTGGCAGACTGCCCGGTTTTTCTCTTCCTTTCTTTTGACGGCTGTCGGCTTCAGAAGAGCAGAGAGAATTCTTTGCATAGAAAGAGTCGTGAACCGTTTTTGTCAAGATCGCAATGGGGGAAAAAATTGCGATAACAATTCTTGACAATTAATCGTGCATCTCTATATACAGAATTGCTGCACAAGTCATTGAATGTTCTTAAAAATTACCTTTTCAATCTGCAGCCGTTGTCATTTTATGTGAAATGCAATATGGCCGCCTGGAGGCGCTCTGTACACAGATGGTACACAGAACGCCTCCCAGGTATGTCATTTCCTGCTTGTGATTGGCTCACTGACTTTCCCGGATGATACAAGTCAGATTTTGGGCATCCCTTGCAACATGATGAGATGGACCCCATACTCATTCACATGGGAGGGGGTGGGATCTGGGGCTTCCCTTGTTAAGGGGGGCTTCTGAATTCCAATAAGCCCCCCGCCCGCAGACCCCCACAACCACCGGCCAGGGTTGTGGTGAAAAGGCCCTTGTCCCCATCAATATGGAAACAGGGTGCTTTGGGGGGGGGGAGCTGAACAAAGCACCCATCCCCCATGTTGAGGGCATGTGGCCTGGTAATGTTCAGGAGGGGGGGTGTTCGCTGGCTCCCCTCCCTTAACTGACCTGCTGTGCTGCATGCTCTGATAAGGGTCTGGCGTATAGATGGCTTATATAGATTTGAACCTGTTGTATAGGAAACCATGGTAGGGGGACTGTAGTGTGCGTTTCTGCAAACCTCACAAAAAAAACACAGGTGTGAACCGAGCCTAATTGCATGGGCCGTGGCTCCCAATGATTAAATAAAAGTTCCCCCCAGCCCCATCAGTTTAGCAGCAGAGAGGAAACAATATACTTATTTTTTGGTGGGGGGGGGGGCAGGCAGAGTAATCCTCCATGCTGTGGTTCCGATAGCTGTATGTGGGGGGCACTGTGCGGCAAGCTGTATGGGGCCCCCACAATTTATAATGGTGGTCCTGGATAGGTAGGATGCTGTGAAGTGGAAGTTATTCAATGATATATCTGGGGGTAGAGGTACCTCTCACAAGTCCTGTAAGGGTCACCATACACGGTACAATCTGACTGTACAGTCAAATTTGGATACAGATTGATTGGTAGACATGTGCACTGACAAAAAAATGGAAAATTGAAAAATTCGAAATTTGGAAATCTGAAAATTTGAATTTTCACATTTCCGAATTCTTTGAATTTCCGAATTTCAAGTTTTCGAATTTCCGAATTTCCAAAATTCCGAATTTCCATTTTTGAATTCCGAATTTCCAAGTTTTTGGATTTTTGGAATTCGAGATAATCCGAAAATTCAAAAATCTGAAAAAAAGAAAGAAAATCATTCAAATTTAAAATAATAATTAACTAATAATAACTGACTATTAAATTATAGGTATTGGAATTTCCTTTCAAAATTTGCTGTTTGTGAACATAACTAATTACTAAACTAAATTTATCTGAAGTTACGAATTATCTGAAATAACGAATGCCACATATAAACAAATGGAATGGAACAAATTAATAATAAATAATAATAATAAAAAGGTTTTATTATTATTGTTGTTTATTATTATTAGATTGTTACATTCCTTTCGTTTAGGTCTGGCATTTGTTATTTCAGATAATTCTTAACTTCGGATAAATTCATACTCTAACAGCCAAATTTTAAAGGAAATTCCAATACCTATGATTTATTGTTTATTATTAGTTATTTTTTCAGATTTTCGGGTTTTCGAATTTTCAGATTTTCATTCTTTCGAATTTTCATTCTTATTTTTGGATATTCAAACTTCCAAATTTTTGAGTTTTCAAATTTATGTAATTTCGAATATACGAATTTCCTCATTTCGCTTTTTGGAATTTCCGAAATTTCTAATTTTCCGAATTTCCGAAATTTCCACATTTCGAATTTCCAAATTTCGAATTTTGAAATTTCTGAATTTTGAATTTCAGAAATTTTGAATTTTTGAAAATTCGGAAATTCGAAATGTGGAAATTCTAAATTCGGAAATTCAAAATTTCTAAATTCTAATTTCCGAAATTTTCAAATGTTGAATTTCCGATATTTCGAATTTCTGAAATTTCAAATTTTTGAAAATTCGAAATTTCAAAATTCAAAATTTCGAAATTCCAATTTCCAAAATTTAGAATTTCTGAATTTAGAATTTCCGAATATTCAAAAATTTCGGAAATTCAAAAATACGGAAATTTGAAAATTCAAAATTTCGAAATTTGAAATTCGGAAATTCTAAATTTCGAAATTTGAAATTCGGAAATTCTAAATTTCAGAAAATTGAAAAATTCGGAAATAACTAATTTGGTAAAACAAATTCGGAACTAAAATTGCACATGTCTATTGATTGGATTTTCCAAATCTATCCAATCAGGCAGATTCTTGCTTTACATATCTGTTGGTACATTGTACATTGTAAGCTTCATCACACATCCCTGTCCTGATATAATGGTTCTTACATTTAATGCCGGTAGGAATTACACGAGGCCATGAGATGGAAAGACGGTAATAAGAAACCTTCAGCTCCTTCAGCAGATCGATGTCCTCCTGCAACACACAGTGATGGCAAAATATTGTTCTCATTTATATATACACATCTATAGACTCCTACCATTTATAGATGAACAGAAAAAATGGCGACCCACAGAACCAATCAGATCTCAGCTATCCGTTTTTGATATACTGTATAAGAATAAAAGCTCATGCCATTGTAAATACTAATCTCCCCATTGTGTAGGTGGCTGGCCATAGATTAGGGAACTCGTGGGTTGAAGGAAGGAAAATCGCTCGATTCACCCTATCAACACAGTCAGTATTGGTCAGGGAATGCCTCCCGGTGCGCTGTTGTTGTATTCTGACAATTGAGAACAATGAGGTCTCCTACCTTGACCTTGCTGTATCCTTCGCAGGAAGAATCTGCCGTCTGATTCATGTAGACTTTCCCTTTCTTGTGGGTGAAGACGTCCCATATACTCTTCCCTTTGCCATCCTGGTCCCAGGCTCCTTCCGTCTGATAGGCAGAGCTGCCCACTCCCCACATGAAAGCTGCACAGAAGACAAAGATCCTTCGATTTATGTCACTCTAATCTCATGATCTGTGGATACATTGGGGGGCGGGATTTACTAAAACTGGAGAGTGCAAAATCTGGTTGCATCTCTGCCTGGCAGCCAATCAGCTTCTAACTTCAGCTTTCAAATAACTGCTTGCGGGGGCCCCACCCACTGTACATATACTGTGGGCATGGCGGCCACTCTGTGCCGGATCACGTTACCTAGTACGCGATCGGGCACTTCCCGGTAGGGGGGCGTGAACGTGCGCCATGATTTGTAGACGTGTGCAATTCGTTCCATTTCAAATTATTTTTTTTAATGAATTTCGACAAATTCAGAAATATTCGAATTAACAAAAATATATTTAACTAGTTTTTCAGAATATTCGTAAGTTTGAAACTTCAGAAATTTTCGTATTTCGGGTCATTCGTTATGATCGCAATTCGTAAAAAAAATCAGATATTCGAAAAAAAAAATCAAAAAAATCAGAAATTAGAAAGAAAATCAATAATTTGGAAAAAAAATCAGAAATTATAAAAAAATTGGAATTTTAGAAATTCTTGTCTTTTAGGTCAATTTTAGGTCGATTTTAGGTCAATTTTAGGTCGATTTTTTTTTCAAATTTCAGATTTGTTTTTACAAATCGTGATCATAACAATCATGATTTGTAAAAACAAATCTGAAATTTGAAAAAAAAATCGAAAATCTGAAATAAGAATAACGTAACTATTACTGACTATTAAATTATAGGTATTGGAATTTTCTTTCAAATCTAAATACAAATGATCCGAAATAATGAATGCCGTATCTAAACAAATGGAACGTAACAAATTAATAATAATAAATAACAATAATAAAAAAAAATCGACATTTCGAGAATTCGCAAAAACGGAAGTTCACAAATTCGAACAAAATCAGAAATTCGGAAATTATCAAAAAAAATCGGTAATTCGGAAATGAGAAAAAAAAATCAGAAATTCTAAAATCGGAAATAATAACTAACTAATAATAAATTAACTATTACTGATTATTAAATTATAGGTATTGGAATTTTCTTTCAAATTTGGCTATTCGAATACGAATTATCCAAAATAATGAATGGCGTATCTAAACAAATGGAACGTAGCGAATCAATAATAATAAATAACACTTATAATAAAATAAATTGTGACGGGTGACGCAGCGCGTAGGGAGGCGGAGCCAGTGACGACACCATAAACTAGTGTCAGCAGAGGATCTGCTGCGTACAACAGGCGATGTTGTTTCTGACTATTTTATAAAGCGCTACATCAATCTTGGTCTGTGTGGATAATATTCAGTGACTTTGTTTTCGCATAATACAGCGTTGTGCAATTAAATATTTTTCTTTTGAACCACGATAATAATAATTTTTTTAAATAATAATTTTTAAACAATCATTTTTGAACTATGTATTGTGTATATATACCTTTTTCTACATATCTACACAGTGTTGATCAATCTATGATATTGATCTTACATCATCTGGCTACTTATTCAGTATTATCCTTTTATTTTTCGTAGGTGGGGTGTATGTTATTTTTTTCTCTCACTTATTTATATATATATATATATATATATATTTTTTTTTTTTTTTTTTTTTTCTATTTTTATGCGCTTTTTATGTTTCTTGGCACACGTGTCAATTCAGTACACTACACTGTTTTTGTCCTAGCGATAGGGACTTTGCACATGGCACTTTAGTTGTTGGCGAGATATTGATTTTAGCGCATCACTATTTATTTATATCGGCTGCTTTAACTGACATCATATGCAGATTGAAGTTAAAGCGGAGTTCTACCCAAAAATGGAGCTTCCTCTTTAAGTAACCCCCCCCCCCCGACATGCCACATATGGCGCCGGAAGGAAGATCACCTCTCCCCTCTCCCTTCCTGCAAGATTGCCCCCACCCTTCACGGCGCGCAATGTGGCTCGTGCATGCGCAGCGCACGCCTGGCTGTGAAGCCACGACCAGGGGCCCGCAGTTAGAATGTCGGTGCCTCAGAAGAAGAGGCTTTGTTCGTCCGCAGCGCTGGACCGTGGGATAGGTGAGTGATTATTAAAAGTCAGCGGCTACACTTTTTGTAGCTGCTGATTTTTAAATGGGTGGAACTCCTCTTTAATCCCTTTGATCTGCAGATGAAGGAAAATAATGATACAAAAGTAACAATATCTTACCTTTTGTATGTTCTTCTGAGCAATGTTATTTGTAAATACTGCTTTTTTGACAGCTACAGCTGGTGACACCTTCTCTGATTATACAACAATGGCAGCTTTGATTAATCAATTAAGCTGACATTTGCTGTATAGTGGGGGGGGGGGGTCATGAAGCAGGGCAGAGAAACTGGGCATTCCACACACATCCTGTGTACAATGATTCTCAAAACCTGCAAATAGTTAAACTGTGTAAGGGATTCCTTACTGTTAAGAGTGGTAAGGATGTGGTGCTCCCTTCCACAGTTGGTGGTGTCAGCGGGGAATGTACAGTAGATATATTCAAAAAAATGTTTTCAATGTGTTTCTTAGCAACAGGACAGGGTCATCCATCGCCCAGGGGAAGGATGCAGAATTGCGCCCCCTCCCCCGCTATTAACTGTTTCAGCCTCAGAAGATTTTACCCTCTTCCTGACCAGAGCACTTTCTACAATTCGGCACTGCGTCGTTTTAACTGACAATTGCGCGGACGTTGCAACGTTGCACTCAAACAGAATTAACGTCCCCTTTTTTCCCCACAAATAGAGCTTTCTTTTGGTGGTATTTGATCGCCTTTGTGGTTTTTATTTTTTGCGCTATAAACATAAAAAAAGAGCGACAATTTTGAAAAGAAAGCAATATTTTTGACTTTTTGCTATAATAAATATCCCTCCAAAAATATATATATATATATAAAAAAATATATAATATATAATATTGATTGGTTTACGTAAAAGTTATAGCGTCTACAAAATAGGCGATTTTTATTGTGACATTATGGCGGACAGATCGGACACTTTTGACACTGTTTTGGGACCATTTATCATTTATATAGCGATCAGTGCTATACAAATGCACTGATTACTGTATAAATCACACTGGCAGGGAAGGGGGTTAAACAGTAGGGGGCAATAAAGGGGTTAAGTGTGTCCTAGGGAGTGATTCTAACTGTGGGGGGAGGGGCTTCCACTCACATGACAGCGATCACTGCTCCTGACGACAGGGAGCGGTGATCCCTGTCATGTCACAAGGCAGAACGGGGAAATGTCTTGTTTACATAGGCATCTCCCCACTCTGCCGCTCCGTGACACGAGTCCACGGGTCCCACGGGCATGGTCACGCTGGCCCGCTAGCCCCGCCAATTAAAGGGGGACGTACAGGTACGCCCACTTGCCCACCATTGCCATTCTGCCAACGTATATTGGAGTGCAGCGGTCGGCAAGTGGTTAATACATTCCATAGAATGGGAGTACCCCCCTCTGGATAAATTTTTTGCCCCTTTTGCTTCACTGCACCCGGGGGAACTTCCCCTCCTGCCCACCCCTTGTCCTGGCCCTGACAGGGATATAGACACACACATAAACACACACACTTAGGCTGAACTAGATGGACTTGTTTCTTTATTCAACCTTACCAACTATGTAACTATATAACTATGTAACTATTCACCAATGAACTTACTGGGTGGGAAAGTGCCATAATAAAATGACCCTCGATCGGTCTGTGTCCACTGGAATTCCTCTTCTGCCCAGCTATGTAATACCAGTGACAACAGTTGGGCCACCCAGAACACCGGGAACATCATTCTGCAGCTTGGTGATGGCGAATTCACTGTATCTACGAAGAATAAGTATCACCCGTTACACTTTAATCAACATGCAATGTGTATCTCTTACCGCCAGCATGAACCCCAAATGTTAACTGAGAATAACATGATCGCCAGGCTGTGTTTTTGGTATCATGTCCTATACCTGGGGGTCCCCAAACCACGGCCCACAGGCCACATATGGCTAGCCACAAGATTTTATCCAACTGTTCGTGAAAATATACCTGCTGCCATCTCAGAGGGGGATGTTTCAAGATGAAGAGCAGGGGGGGGGGGGGGGAAGGGGCCGGTAAATATGTAATTTACTTGACCCTTCCTTTCCTAAATGAACACAGTGAGTGATCAATACCAATCACTCCTGTGTCCATTGGTCACTGAAGCATAGTAAAACTTTGCTTCAGTTTGTGAATGAGCAGGAAGCCTTAGAGCGCTTTCTATTCATTTATCTGTGAAGTTGAGGCTACAGAGAAAGAGACTGATAAACGTACTGTATGCCCTCAGTTAATTTTAGTGGCGGGTGAGGGGCGGGGGGGAGACGCTGTCAGGTAGGCTGTATGGGGCCCCATGATTTCCAACAGCAGCCCTGCCCATGGGTAAAAGGGGGGACTCTGCTGGGCATACAGCGACATAAGAGGGGACTCTAATGAGCACTCCTGAATGTAAGGGAGAACTTTGATGAGCACTCCTGAATGTAAGGGAGAACTTTGATGAGCACTCCTGGATGTAAAGGAGAACTTTGATGAGCACTCCTGAATGTAAGGGAGAACTTTGATGAGCACTCCTGGATGTAAAGGAGAACTTTGATGAGCACTCCTGAATGTAAGGGAGAACTTTGATGAGCACTCCTGGATGTAAAGGAGAACTTTGATGAGCACTCCTGAATGTAAGGGAGAACTTTGATGAGCACTCCTGGATGTAAAGGAGAACTTTGATGAGCACTCCTGAATGTAAGGGAGAACTTTGATGAGCACTCCTGAATGTAAAGGAGAGGACTCTGATGGACACTTCTCAATGTAAGGAGGGGATTCTGATGGTCACTCCTCCTGGATTTAAGAATGGATTTCAAGAGCGGGCTGAAAATAGGTAAGTATACACATCTTTCCTACACAGGTTAGTCAGCATAGGTGTTAGGAGGGGGGAGGGAGCATTTTCAAGACTAGTAAGACTTGGCCTGGAATTTTACTTTGCGGGAACTACCACCAGAAATCTGTCGTTGGGGGGGGTCTTTGAATTCCCATGAATATATGTACCTGTGCTCATGTAATGACAGAAGTAAAACACTTGTGCAATTTATTGATGTCAAAGATAAGAGAAACAAGAAGAAGTAGCTACATATATAATAAAACAAAGCTACATCAGTGATGGTTACACACCATGAGACTTTCAGAATCTCTCTCTGTAGGTCACATCCGTGCCTACCCCAGTGAGGTCCATCAGATTCCAGAGACTGACTTGAAACTCTCCACCTGTGGCTCCCGCAGCTCACAGCCTGAAATACAAAGACGTCAGCAGATCTTTAATGTAATTGCAAATCCCTTCAACAATTAGCAGCCTCATAGGCGTGCGTACAGGGTGTGCCGGTTGTGCCTGGGCACACCCTAATCACCTTGTGCAGTACTGATTCTCCATGCTTCCTGGCACCCCCTGTTTCCCCTCTGCAGTGCTGCCAGCTTCCCTCCTCTCCCTCTGGCTGCAGCGGGGGGGGGGGGGGGGGGGTTGTTTCAGGATTGACAACGGGGTAAGGGGCTGGTAAATATTTAATTTACCGACCCCATCATTTTCTGAATTGTTCTGTATATTTTATAGATAGGCAACTCCTATCCTCATATTGATTAGTGGTTACAAATTAATAACTATTGCAGGAGGGAACAGACACAAAAGATACACTCGGCACCTCTTCAAAATAACTGTTCTGTTTTATTTGACGCAATCAATGTTTTTTTATGCATGATTACGTAGGTATCACATTAATATTACAATTGTACTTGTATGGTAACAAAGGACGTAACATAGGCAGGCTAATTCTAATCAGCACTCGAAAGAATGTAAACATGTAATGAAAACATTATTAGTACTGTTTGCATATAAATAAAAAAAACTACTGACACCAGTCTCCGCTCTACTGACACAGTCCACTGCTCTGCTCATATACACGCATGTGTGTTTGTGTTCTGGGATGCACAACCTAATGCAATAGGCTGTGCACACCAATGAGCGGTCTTTTCATGTACAGTGGAACCTTGGATTATGAGCATAATCCGTTCTAGGAGTATGTTCGTAATCCAAAGTACTCGCATATCAAAGCGAGTTTTCTCATTGAAGTCAATGGAAACGAAAATAATTAGTTTGGCATTGACTTAAATGGCATGCAATACTGCATGTGGCCAGAGGCGGGGTGTGCCGGAGAGGCTCACAAACAGCCGAAAAGGCCCGAGCACACTTCGGCTGACCTTGGCAAACCTCGGCAAGACTCCGTTCATGAACCTTTCCAAGGTTTGCCGAGGTCAGCCGAAGTGTGCTCGGGCCTTTCCGTGCATTTCTGAATGCCGGGATCGGCGCTGCTCGGCTCCGGCGCCCCCCCCCATCTCAGGCCAAAATCGGTACTGTACACCGCTTTTTGCCTAAATCCTGCTCGTTTTGCGAGATAACACTCACAAACCGAGTTAGGATTTTTGGACATACAGTGCTCGTTTTGCGAAACGCTTGTTAACTGCGTTACTTGCAAACAGAGGTTCCACTGTACATAGTAGGTGAGGTTGAAAAAAGACACAAGTCCAACCTATGTGTGTGATTATATGTCAGTATTACATTGTATATTCCTGTATGTTGCGGTCGTTCAGGTGCTTATCTAATAGTTTTTTGAAACAATTGATGCCCCCCGCTGAGACCACCACCTGTGGCCACTCTTAGGCCGCGTACACACGCGCGGACTGTTCGCCCAACTTTGTCCGCTGAACAGTGTTTGGGCGGACAGTCCGCTCGTGTGTGGGCTTTCAGCGGACAGTTTCAGCGGACAGTTTGACGAACAAGGTTTTTCGGAAATTCCGTAAAACTGTCCACTGAAACCTTGTTTGAGCGAACAGTCCGCCCGTGTGTAGGCTTGTTCGTCAAACTAAGTTCCGCGCATGCTCAGAAAGGATTTACACGCCGAAAGTTATAATGCAGTGTATAGGATGTCGTATTTTTCGTCCCGTCGTACGTGCCGTTCACGTCATCGCGCACGGTTTCAGCAAACTGTTCGTTCGTCGTGTGTGGCCATGTCCGTCCATGCTAATTTTGAGCGGACTGTTTGGCGAAACTGTTTGACGGACAAAGTTGGGCGAACAGTCCCCGCGTGTGTACGCGGCCTTACAGTAAAGAACCCTCTACGTAGTTTAAGGTTAAACATCTTTTCTTTTAATTTTAATGAGTGGCCCACGAGTCTTGTTAAACTCACTTCCGCAAAAAAAAGTTTTATCCCTATTGTGGGGTCACCAGTACGGTATTTGTATATTTAAATCATATGCCCTCTCAAGCGTCTCTTCTCCAGAGAGAATAAGTTCAGAGCTCACAACCTTTCCTCATAACTAATATCCTCCAGACCCTTTATTAGCTTTGTTGCCCTTCTTTGTAGTTGCTCCATTTCCAGTACATCCTTCCTGAGGACTGGTGCTCTGAGCTGGACAGTATACTCCAGGTGCGGCCGGACCAGAGTCTTGTAGAGCGGGAGAATTATCGTTTTATCTCTGGAGTTGATCCCCTTTTTAATGCCAATATTCTGTTTGCTTTGTTAGCAGCAGCTTTACATTGCATGTCATTGCTGAGCCTATCATCTACTAGGACCCCCAGGTCCTTTTCCATCCTAGATTCCCCCAGAGGTTCTCCCCCCAGTGTATAGATTGCACTCTTTTTTTTTTTATTTGCCACCCAAATGCATTATTTTACATTTTTCTACATTGAACCTCATTTGCCATGTAGTTGCCCATCCTGTTAATGTGTTCAGATCTTTTTGCAAGGTTTCCACAGCCTGCGGAGAAGTTATTGCTGTGCTTAGCTTAGTATCATCTGCAAATACAGAGATTGAACTGTTTACCCCATCCCCATCCTCCAGGTCGTTTATGAATAAATTAAATAGGATTGGTCCCAGCACAGAACCCTGGGGGACCCCACTACCCACCCCTGACCATTCCGAGTACTCCCCATTTATCACTACCCTCTGAACTCGCCCTTGTAGCCAGTTTTCAATCCATATTCTCACCCCATGGTCCATGCCAACGGATCTTATTTTGTACAGTAAACGTTTATGGGAGGCTGTGCCAAATGCTTTTGCAAAATCCAGATACACCACGTCCATGGGCCTTCCTTTATCTAGATGGCAACTCAATCCCTTAGTAGATTGGTTTGGCAAGAACGAATCTTCATGAATCCATGCTGATTACTGCTAAATGATACCGTTTTTCATTACTAAAATCTTGTATATAGTCCCTTATCATCCCCTCCAAGAGCTTGCATACTATTGCTGTTAGGCTAACTGATCTGTAATTCCCAGGGATGTATTTTGGGCCCTTTTTAAATATTGGTGCTACATTGGCTTTTCTCCAATCTGCTGATACCATTCCAGTCAGTAGACTGTCAGTAAAAATTAGGAACAATGGTCTGGCAATTACTCGACTGAGTTCCCTAAGTACCCTTGGGTGCAAGCCATTCGGTCCCGGTGATTTATTAATGTTAGGTTTCCCAAGTCTAATTCTAATTCGATCCTCTGTTAGCCATGAGGGTGCTTCCTGTGATGTGTCATGCGGCTAAACACTGCAGTTTTGGTTACTGAAGGCTCCCGATTCCCTTGTGAAGACTGAGGAGAATAATAAATGCCATCTCCCCATCCTTTGTAACCAGATGTCCTTCCTCATTCTTTATGGGGCCAATATGGTCTGTCCTCTCTTTTTTACTGTTTACATATTTAAAGAATTTCTTGGGATTTTTTTTGCTCTCCTCCGCTATGTGTCTTTCGTTTTCTATCTTAGTCGCCCTAATTGCACCCTTACATTTCTTGTTGCATTCTTTATAAAGTCTGAATGCTGATGATGATCCCTGAATCTTTTTGAAGGCCTTCTCCTTTGCTTTTATATGCATTTTTACATTGGCGTTAAGCCATCCAGGACTTTTGTACGCTCTTTTAAATTTATTACCCAGTGGGATGCACTGACTAATGCCCTTATTTAATATGCTCTTAAAGCAAACCCATCCATGTTCTTTGTTCCTAAGATTTTATCCCAATTTATGTCCTCTAGTAAGGTACGTAGTTTAGGGAAGTTGGCTCTTTTGAAATTCAGTGTCTTTGTATTCCCCTTATGTTTCCTATTTGTGTGATTCATACTGAAGCCAATTGAAGTGAAGGGCCACCCTGAAAAAAAAAATACATAAAAAAATGTGAAAAAAATCTTTAAAAAAAAAAAAAAATTTTTTTTTACTTACCAGAAATGCCTGTTGCTAGGCACATCATCCTAATCTGCCTCTTCCTCCTCCGGGGAGATCTTCTTTCTTCTCTCCTCCGTGATGCGTCTTCTGGGTAATGGGTCGCGCTGTGTTCTGGGAACTGTGTGTCCCAGAACACAGCGCGTCCCATTCACAAAGCGCTGCGCGACTCGTGCATGCGCAGTAGGAAACGGGCAGTGAAGCCGCAAGGCTCCACTGCCTGTTTCCCTTAGATAGAATGGCGGCGCCGGGACCCGAGAGCCGAGGGACAGGTCGGCCTCGGGCGGCCGACATCGCGGGCGCCCTAGACAGGTAAGTCGGCTTATTAAGTCAGCAGCTACAGTGTTTGCAGCTGCTGAATTTTTTTTTTAACCTATATTGCCCCATATTTCCACATCCGTGATCAGGTCTGTATTGTTGGTAATCAGTAGATCTAGTAATGCTTTATTTCTAGTTGGTGAGTCTACCATCTGACCCATGAAACTGTCCTACAAGGCATTTAGGAACTGGCGAGCCTTAAACAAATGCATAATTACTCTGCCCAGTCTATGTCTGGATAATTAAAATCCCCCATTATGATGACACTTCCCATCCTTGCTGGTAATCCAAATTGATGTTGATCATAGAGAATTCCGGCGGACCAGATGGTCGCCGGAGTCTCTATGATCGTTCAGAGGCTGGGCACGATGTTATGACATCACACCCCGCCTCTGCGTTCAAACAAATGGCGCCGCCTTGGCTGGGAGGCCTAGATCGTTTATTTTTTTTTATTTCAGGCTTCCCAGCCTAGAGGATAGATGTGGGTTAGATGTCTTATTGACCCCCATATCTCACTGTAAAGAAGACTTGTCATGGACCTGTCATGAGGACAGAGGACATGCCATATTCCTATTACAAGGAATGTTTACATTCCTTGTAATAGGAATAAAAGTGATCACATTTTATTTGATTTTCAAAAAAGTGTCAAACTAAAAAAAGAAAAAGTAAAATTAAAGCGGAGGTCCACCCTAAAAAACAAAAAAATGACATAAAAATGTCCCTAAAAATCTTGAAAAAAATTAAAATGACAATTTTTTTTTTTTTTAACTTACCAGAAATGGCTGTTGCTAGGCAGATCGTCCTAATCTGCCACTTCCTACACCGCGGTGATCTTTAGTCTTCTCCTCCTCGCGTCGTCTTCTGGGGAACGGGGTGCGCTGTGTTCTGGGGAACTCGCGCATGAGCAGTAGGAAATGGGCAGTGAAGAAGCAAGGCTGCACTGCCTGTTTCCCTTAGTTGGAATGGCGGCGTCGGGACCCGAGAGCCGAGGGACGGGTCAACCTCAGGCGGCCGACATCGCGGGCACCCTGGACAGGTAAGTGTGCTTATTAAAAGTCAGCAGCTACAGTGTTTGTAGCTGCTGACTTAAAAAAAAAAAAATTTCAGCTGGCCCACCACTTTAACAGTAAAAAAAAAAAAATGGAAGCGCCCCTGTCCCAGTGTGCTTGCGTGCTCGCACACAGAAGCAAACGCATACGTAAGTCCCACCCACATATGACAGCGGTGTTCAAACCACACATGTGAGGTATTGCCGCAAACGATAGAGCGAGAGAAATAATTCTAGCCCTAGACCTCCTCTCTAACTCAAAACATGTAACCAGTAAAAAATTTAAAGCGTCGCCTATGGGGATTTTTAAGTACCGAAGTTTGGCGCCATTCCACGAGCGTGTGCAATTTTGAAGTGTGACCTGTTAGGTATCTATTTACTCAGCGTAACTTCATCTTTCACATTATGCAAAAAAATAAATTGGGCTAACTAAATTATGAATTTTACATGTAGGAGAGAAATGTCAGAATTGGCCTGGATGGGAAGTGGTTAAGCCTCTAGCACAGCTGTATTGTTTCAGTGAATGACTGTCTTTCAACCTACATATGAAATGTATGACCATTAGCACCTGCTTGGTATGCAGGCCATACATGGTCGAATTTTGAACAAATTTTCTTTTCAAAATCAGAAAATTCGTTTTTTTTTGTGATCCGATGTTGCCACCATTGATTTTCGAAATTCGGCCGACCAAGCCTTCAATTTCACCTCATGTTGCTACAGAAAAGAATTTTCTTGGCCGGGAATCTTCTTTTCTCTCCGTAAATTTTCTTTTATCTCCGTACATTTTCTTTTCTTATTACATTTCTCGCACGATTCTCCCATCATTGATTAGAAAATCGTTTGTTTTTCAAAAAAATTCCAACATGTCCGATTCCTCAAATTTTATTTCCGCGCGAAAATCGGCTGTTGCTGCAGCCCCACTAATGGTGAGAAATTCATACGAAAATTCTTAGATACGATTTTCGAAATGGAAAAATTCTTTCGAAATTCGAACCGTGTATGGCATGGTAATTGATTAATCATACACCTGACTCCAATCCTACAGAACCCCTGACTTTGTGCAAGTGTAGGAACTAAGGATGAGCTCAGGCGTGTTCACATACTCCACGTGCAGCACCCGCCAGGAAGTCAGCGCAGCGTTGCGCTAATCACAGGCATTGCCCCGATGCGCGGCTGCAGAGATCGGGAAACGTCTCACTGCCTGTGATTAGCGCAGCGCTGCGCCGACTTCCTGGCGGGCTCTGTACGTGTTCCATGCGAACTCCGCCTGAGCTCATCCTTAGTAGGAACTGATGCTGGTTTGAAGCCAAAGGATGGTCACACCAAATATTGATTTGATTCAGATAGTTCTTCTGTTCGCTCAACTTTGCATTTAGTAAATTGATAAAAACAAACAATTAAAATATATATTTTTGAAAGCATTCTTACTTTCTGACATTTGCCTAAAACCTTTGGACAGTACTGTCAGGGTCGGGACAAGGGGTGGGCAGAAGGAGCGGCTGCCATGTGAGGTGAAGGGGGCACTGCAAGGAGATGGGGGGGGGATTTTTGTTGGAAGGGAGAACTTGGAGGGTGGCAGAGGGTAAGTATTGTTCTACGAGGGGAAATTTGTGGGGGTATGCTAAGAGTGTTAATTTAGGGGGTTTTGTGTGGGGAAGGGGAATGGGAGAAGAGGATTTGTGCTGGGGGGAGGGAGATGTATACTGGGAGGGGAAATTAGGAATTTTTAGAGGTAGAGAATTTGTGCTAGGAGAGGTGATTTTTTTGGGGGGGGGGGCAAAGATTTGTGCTGGGAGGGGGATTTCAGAAGGGGTGATGATTTGTACCAGGAGGAGGGAAAAATTATGCTTAGGGGAGTGAAAAGGATTAGTGCTCAGTTTTTTTGTTGCCACATAAAACTCATACATCTTGGGGGGGGCGCAGGTTGGCATGTTTGCCCTGGGCTCTAGAAGACCTTGTCCCAGCACTGAGTTCTGTACATCCGGGTGCTTTGCATGCCTTCATGTCCAGTCTGTTCTCTAGGAGAAAATAATTTAGGAATTGCACAGCACTTGATCTAAAAGGAAGTGCTGCAAATGATTCACCCCAGAATAAAATAAATGGTTTTGGATGCACCTCCACTTTGAATTATATTATATTTTTATGTAACTATAGGTAAGAATGTTTAGTACACTCTTGCCTTTCTTTCGTTTTTGTCCAGCAAATGTTCACCTTGTAATTTTCTACCTTTTATCACAGATCATTGCACTTGTTTACTGCTCCTGATGAGTGGGAGTCCCCACGAAACGCGTAGAGCCTTAGCCTTATGCTACATCTTCAACATCATGTGATCTTGAGACTCTGCAATTAGTGATATTAATTTTATTTTTTATCTTTTATTTACTTTTTTTATCTATCTTTTTTTACTGATTACATGATTGTTGTTTATGAATTAATATAATTACATTACCGTGTACCAATGTTTCTATTACCCATAGACTGGTTTTATATTTTACCATTATCAACTTAATCATGTTGTTCATGAATTTTTTATTATGATAACTACCATTCTGTATTATTATTTTATATTTTTTGCTATGAAATATGTCATTATCATGTATAATTAAAATACTCAGATTCTATTGAACCATACTATTATGTTATTTTTTGACGCAATGTTTATATTTTTGGAGCCCATGATCACGTGATTTTAATCTTTATTTTCTTAGCTGCGCTTCATATAAAGTCCCAACATTCTTTTTTGCCAATGTTGCAAATTCCTTGCAGACATAAATATTAAAATATTGTCCATGGATGACTCCACTATCCTACCTCCATGACCGACACGAGAGGTTGGTTGTATTTATCCCTGTAAATCCAAGGTCCAGCTTACCTTCCCTGGTCAACAATGTCCTTCCTATGTTCTTCTCACAAACTCGGCTCCAGCTAATTGTCCCGAAAAAGGTGAATATCAGTGAGAATGTGGGAAACTCAGAGAAGGGTCTGGTCCTGATGTTCTCTAGCTGCAGCAAAACCCCAAACAAAACAGAACGATCGAGGCCGGAGAAATTAGCTGAGGCCCACAGAACGTACAGAAAAGGCTGCTGGGAGCGAGTGCCTGGTCGGCGGACGCAAAGCACTGTGGGCTGCTGAACTTCTATTAGGAGGCATTGTCCTAGAGTAAGACTGTGTGACCCAGCAAATGTTTTATGGTCGTCTCTCATTCCACAATGACGTTCTACTTTCCGGACCAGCCTGATACTCACATTGATAGATGATAAACCGCTGACAGATAAATAGGCAGAACCATCCATACCTTTATAAACATTTATATCAGTGTACTCAGGGGCGGACTGACAACTGATGGGGCCCCCAGGGCAATAGGAGATTATGGGGCCACACAGTATACACAAAAACACATACACAGTATACACACACACAGGCATGTACTGGCCATTGGGACAACCGGGAGTTTCTCGGTGGGCCGATGGCTCAGTGGGCCACTCTGATGTAAGGGGGTGCTGATGGGACACTCTGATGTAAGGGGGTGCTGATGGAACACTCTGATGTAAGGGGGTGCTGATGGAACACTCTGATGTAAGGGGACTGCTGATGGGACACTCTGATGTTAGGGGGCTGCTGATGGGACACTCTGATGTTAGGGGGCTGCTGATGGGACACTCTGATGTAAGGGGGCTTCTGATGGGACACTCTGATGTAAGGGGGCTGCTGATGGGACACTCTGATGTAAGGGGGTGCTGTTGGGACACTCTGATGTAAGGGGGTGCTGATGGAACACTCTGATGTAAGGGGGCTGCTCATGGGAAACTCTGATGTAAGGGGGGTGGTGATGGGACACTCTGATGTAAGGGGACTGCTGATGGGACATTCTGATGTAAGGGGGCTGCTGATGGGACACTCTGATGTAAGGGGGTGCTGATGGAACACTCTGATGTAAGGGGGCTGCTGATGGGACACTCTGATGTAAGGGGGTGCTGATGGAACACTCTGATGTAAGGGGGCTGCTGATGGGACACTCTGATGTAAGGGGGCTGCTGATGGAACACTCTGATGTAAGGGGGCTGCTGATGGAACACTCTGATGTAAGGGGGCTGCTGATGGGACACTCTGATGTAAGGGGGCTGCTGATGGGACACTCTGATGTAAGGGGGCTGCTGATGGGACACTCTGATGTAAGGGGGTGCTGATGGGACACTCTGATGTAAGGGGGCTGCTGATGGGACACTCTGATGTAAGGGGGCTGCTGATGGGACACTCTGATGTAAGGGGGCTGCTGATGGGACACTCTGATGTAAGGGGGTGCTGATGGAACACTCTGATGTAAGGGGGCTGCTGATGGGACACTCTGATGTAAGGGGGCTGCTGATGGGACACTCTGATGTAAGGGGGTGCTGATGGAACACTCTGATGTAAGGGGGCTGCTCATGGGACACTCTGATGTAAGGGGGCTGCTCATGGGACACTCTGATGTAAGGGGGCTGGTGATGGGACACTCTCATGTAAGGGAGTGCTGATGGGACACTCTGATGTAAGGGGGCTGCTGATGGGACACTCTGATGTAAGGGGACTGCTGATGGGACACTCTGATGTAAGGGGACTGCTGATGGGACACTCTGATGTAAGGGGGTGCTGATGGAACACTCTGATGTAAGGGGGTGCTGATGGAACACTCTGATGTAAGGGGGCTGCTGATGGGACACTCTGATGTAAGGGGGTGCTGATGGAACACTCTGATGTAAGGGGACTGCTGATGGGACACTCTGATGTAAGGGGACTGCTGATGGGACACTCTGATGTTAGGGGGCTGCTGATGGGACACTCTGATGTAAGGGGGCTGCTGATGGGACACTCTGATGTAAGGGGGTGCTGATGGAACACTCTGATGTAAGGGGGCTGCTCATGGGACACTCTGATGTAAGGGGGCTGCTCATGGGACACTCTGATGTAAGGGGGCTGGTGATGGGACACTCTGATGTAAGGGAGTGCTGATGGGACACTCTGATGTAAGGGGACTGCTGATGGGACACTCTGATGTAAGAGGGCTGCTGATGGGACACTCTGATGTAAGGGGGTGCTGATGGAACACTCTGATGTAAGGGGACTGCTGATGGGACACTCTGATGTAAGGGGACTGCTGATGGGACACTCTGATGTTAGGGGGCTGCTGATGGGACACTCTGATGTAAGGGGGCTGCTGATGGGACACTCTGATGTAAGGGGGCTGCTGATGGGACACTCTGATGTAAGGGGGTGCTGATGGGACACTCTGATGTAAGGGGGATGCTCATGGGACACTCTGATGTAAGGGGGGTGGTGATGGGACACTCTGATGTAAGGGGGGTGGTGATGGGACACTCTGATGTAAGGGGGCTGCTGATGGGACACTCTGATGTAAGGGGGTGCTGATGGAACACTCTGATGTAAGGGGGCTGCTGATGGGACACCCTGATGTAAGGGGGCTGCTGATGGGACACTCTGATGTAAGGGGGCTGCTGATGGGACACTCTGATGTAAGGGGGCTGCTGATGGGACACTCTGATGTAAGGGGTGCTGATGGGACACTCTGATGTAAGGGGGTGCTGATGGAACACTCCGATGTAAGGGGGCTGCTCATGGGACACTCTGATGTAAGGGGGCTGGTGATGGGACACTCTGATGTAAGGGAGTGCTGATGGGACACTCAAAATGTACGTGGGCCAGTCTGGATGAAGTCCAGGGCCAAATTTCTGTCCCAGTCCAGCCCTGCACACACACAGTATACAGTCACACAGGTTACACATACATTTACACACAGTATACACAGACATGTTTCTATTGGCTGAGAAGGTACTGGAGAGGTGGGGCAGCTATAATCTCAGGATTTTTAGACCAAAAGGATGTCGGTAAGGGACATTTCAGAGACAGATGTAAAAAAAAAAAAAACACAGATTTTTACATACTGTCCCTGGTTTTACTGAGGTTGGCAACCCTGATGGGGCTCCCTAGTGGCCCAGGCCTTCGGGCAGTGCCCGAGTGGCTGAATGGTCAGTCCGCCCCTGAGTGTACTGTATATCCACTTGCTTACCAGGCCTTTTCTGGCACTTTTTGTTTAAGGCCTCTTTGACACGGGACGGATCCGTGATGATCCGCCCCGTGGACATCCGTTTGCTCAGCGGGGATCGATCCGTCGACAAACGTCTGGCAAGGACCCGACCACATAGCATGTGATTTAAATAAATGGATGATTTAATGAAACTAATTAATAATACTCAAAAATGCAAAGGCTGTATACAGTTTAGTTTTAGTTTAAGAGTGGACGTGCCAGAAACCGTGTAGCTCAGAGCAGCTGGGCATCTGGTAGTCTCTATTGATCGGTCAGGCATGCAACCAACCAACAGGTGGCGCTGTCTCCTTAAATGTGTCAATTGTAGGAAAAAAGTGCTCCTGGGCATTTATTATTATTTTTATTATTATTATTTATTTTTATTATTTTTATTTTTATTATTTATTTTTATTATTATTATTATTATTTCAAATAAATAAAAAAAGAAATAAATCCCACACACATTTATAAATGATTAGAAATGCTCTTGTGTCAGTATTCAAGAAAAAAAAGTGTATCTGCCATGGTATTTTGTTTCAGCAATTAGCCCCGGAAGATTTTAATTTTTTATTTTATCGTGACTGCGACATTATGGCGGACACATCAGACGCTTTTGACACTATTTTGGGATCATTGTCATTTATACAGCGATCAGTGCTATAAAAATGCACTGATTACTGTGTAAATTATACTGGCAGGGAAGGGGTTAACCACTAGGTGGGCGATGAAGGGGTTAAGTGTGTCCTAGGGAGTGATTCTAACTGTGAGGGGGATGGGCCGCTTAGGACATGACAGCGATCACTGCTCCCGATGACAGGGAGCAGTAGATCTCTGTCATGACACAGGGCAGAACGGGGAAATGCTTTGTTTACATCTCCCCGTTCTACTTCTCCACACTGCAATCGCGGGCCGCCGGAGAACATCGAGTTCCCGGGACCCACAGGCACACTCCGGTGGGGGGGGGGGGGGTGTCAAAAAGCAGCAAATTTATAGGGATGTACCTGTACACCCATTTGCCTGCCTGTGCCATGCTGCCGACGTACATCTGTGTGCGGCGGTCAGCAAGCGGTTAAAATTCACACCAAATTAGTTTTCTGTATAAAAATTAAAAAAGTTTATTTGTTTAATTGTACAAAATGCTAAAAATGTATTCATTTTGTTTAGGGATGAGCCGAACACCCCCCCCCCCCCCCCCCCGGTTCGGTTCGCACCAGAACCTTCGAACGGACCTAAAATTTGTACGAAATTCATATGAACTTTAGAACCCTATTAAAGTCTATGGGACTCAAACGTTCGAAATCAAAAGTGCTAATTTTAAAGGCTAATATGCAAGATATGCAACAGACAACACCAGCAATAAGGGGTATCTTCAGGTGTATACTGTGCTGGAGGCACACACCACCCACTTTAACTCCTGCAGATGCCATTATTATAGAACACCAGCAATAAAGGGTAGATACAGGCAGGGTCGTCTTTAATATTGACTGGACCCTGGGCAAACATTTTCTTGGGCCCCCCCTCTTCCACGCAATTTCGCTCTCCACATGCTTTGAGACATACAATAAATATCAGCCAGACTCACAATCAGTTTACTGATTCAGATCAGGCAGTGATTGTGATTGGTTGCCAGAGGTTACAGTATATCATTACCACTTACTGACTGGCTGCTAGAGGTTACAGCACACATTATGGCTCACTGTTATTTTCTAGAGGTTACAGCACATGATTTCTGCTTGTTTATTGGTTGCTAGAGATTACTTTACATCAATTCTGCTCCTTGATTGATTGCTAGAGGTTACTGAACATCTATACCACTCACTAATTGGTTGTTAGAGGTTACTGCACACCATTACTGCTCAATGATTGGTTGCAAGAGGTTAATGCACCGCATTACTGCTCACTGATTGGTTGCTAAAGGTTACAGCACATCATCTCCTCACTGCCTGCCTGCGTATTCACATGCACCAAAATTCAGGGTGCTGTGTCACCATGATATTTTGAAGAATCCACCTCCAATTTTTTTACTTTTACAGAATAGACTGATGTTAGGCTTAATGACCACAGCTGTAGGCAGGACTTTCAAGCATGCCCCTTTACCTCCCCAGTGGGCAGAATTCAGCAGAAGTGATGGTGGATGTGACCTCAGGGGGACATGCTATACATATAAATGCCGCCTTTATTTACACATCAACGCCGCAGTCCACTACTATTTACATATCAATGCAGGTTATTTACATGTAAACACTGGGTGTGCAGGTGAGCCATCTGTACATGGCAATAGGGCAGAGCTGGGCAGCAGCAGCAGAAGTTTACATTGAGATATCAGGACACAGCGCGGGACTTAAACTTCAAGGTATGAGGGGATTTAAGCTGGGATAGTTGGCAAGTATGAGGCAGCTGTTTTGGGCCCCACAACAATGATGGGGCCCAGGGCAGCTGCCCCTTTTGCCCTGCCTTAAAAAACGGTCCTGGATACAGGTGTACACTTTAACTTTAAGGTGCCTGAGAAAAGAACACACTGTCCCTGCCTATCTAGCCCTTTCCTGCACGCCGTAACACACTACACAAGGCTGGCAGCCTTATATAGTGTGGGGCGTGTACTAAACCCCCTGAGCTATAATTGGCCACAGGCATTCTGCCTGTGGCCAATTATGGCTCTCCTCGCTGCCGGCGCTGTGATTGGCCAAGCATGTGGGGTCACAGTGCATGCTTGGCCAATCATGAGCCAGCAATGCACTGCGATGGCGTAGTGCATTGTGGGCCATTCGTGCCACACAAATTTGGTGCGAACGGCCCACAGAGTTCTGAATTCGCCGAACAGACAAACGGCTGATGTTCGAGTCGAACACCAAGCTCATCCCTAATTCCTGTCTATACAGTCTAATTCTTAGTCTAATGTACAATAAAGCCTAATGCTGGCCATACACTATACGAAAAATCATTCAAAACCCATTTTCCAAAAACAAAGATTCGGGCTGTGAGAGCAAACGATCATGTAAAGACCGATAAATTGTTCAATAGACATAAACTAATACATTTTTTTTCCTGTTTTTTCACATATACCTAGTGCAAACCGTATGGACCGGAAACACATTAACCTTTCAATTTATCGTTCGTTCGGCAGAAAATTTCCAAACTTGTCTTCTGTCTTTTCAGCTCAAAAATGTCCCAACTGATTACCAATTTGTGCCCATTTACTGGCCGAAAAATGAATGAACTGTCTAAATGACTCAATTTTGGATGATTTTTCATATAGTGTATGGCCAGCATTATGCGACAAGCAGACAGGACACGTACTTGATCTTATTATATAACCACCAATAATTTACCAACGCGTTTCGACTAAATATAGTCTTCTTCAGGGGTCAATAAGGTGGGAACACTTCTTACCACTTCATGGATAGAATGTATCTCCTCCAGATGCACTTGTATCACTGGAGAGAAAACAATTCAAACTCTATAGCCCACTATTATTATTATTTAAAGGTACTTATATAGCGCAGTCAATTTTCACAGCGCTTTACATATACATTGTACATTCACATCGGTCCCTACCCTCAAGGAGCTTACAATCTAAGGTCCCTAACTAACATTCATATACTAGGGCCACTTTAGACAGAAGCCAATTAACCTACCAGCATGTCTTTAGAGTGTGGGAGGAAACCAGAGTACCCGGAGGAAACCCACGCAGGCACAGGGAGAACATGCAAACTCCAGGCAGGTAGTGTCTTCATAGTTTCATAGTTTCATAGTTAGTAAGGTTGAATAAAGACACCAGTCCATCCAGTTCAACCTGAGTGTCTACAATTGTCCCTATCCCTGTGCTTTACGCACTCACATTAGTCCCTACCCACAATCCAAGGTCCCCATTCATATACTAGGGCCAATTTTGGACAGACGCCAATTAACCTACCTGCATGTCTTTGGTTTGTGGGAGGAAACCGGAGTACCTGGAGGAAACCCACGCAGGCACAGGGAGAACATGTAAATTCCAGGCAGGTAGTGTCGTAGTTGGGATTTGAACCAGCGACCCCTTTTTATTGCTAGGTGAGAGTGCTAACCACTACACCACTGCACTATCATCCAAAGCCATGGTAAGTGCATCAGGCATTAAAACAGAAATGCCGCCCGACCAACAATGTGCGTGATGACATCATAAATAGCCTCCTCCCAACATGTTTCGTGTTAGAACACGTCTTCACGGCACAGGAAGAGATTCCTGACCTCTCATGTTTCATGATCAGTCATGGCAAGCCTGATAAAGGGTCCCTGTGCTGTCCTAAAACAGTGTCTTTTCTACACCAATCAGCCATACCTTTAGGACCGCTGGCAGGTTAGGTGAATACGATTGAGTATATCTTTACAAAGGCATCTGAAAGTTGATGGGATTTATTAGGCAACAAGTGAAAATGTTGTTCCTCAAGCTGATGTGTTGAAAGCAGAAAAAAAACAGAATCCCAGTTTGCTGTGTATGGGGCTGTAGACCAGTCAGGGTGGCCATGCTGACCCCTGTCCACATGCAAAAGTGACTACAATGGGCACGTGAGCATCAGAACTGGAGCACGGAGCAATGGAAGAAGATGGCCTGGTCTGATGAATCACGTTTTTACATCATGTGGATGGCCGGGTGCGTCACTTACCTGCAGAAGAGATGCCATCAGGATACAGTATGGGAAGAAAACTAGTTGTTGCAAAGGCCAGTTATAGGTGGGGGCAGTGGCCATTTGTTTTTACTGTTGGCAGGGCTGGTGCAAGGATTTTTGACACCCTAGGCGAATCCTAATTTTACCGCCCCCCTCCCCTTGGCTCCACCCCTGACTACACCCACTTTTCCCTGCCCATGTATATGGTGGAGGTGGCGGGGTGGAGATTTTTGTGGTGCATTGCTACTATTTCTTCAGCCGTGGTCCACAGGCCCATACTTGAGCCCCTGGACCCTGTCTGAAGGCAAAGAGTGGCGACACCAGCTCACTTCCTCACACCAGCCTTGGTCCACAGGTGTATAGATAGCCCAGGGTAGTATATGGACAGGCCAGGGTGGTATATAGACAGGCCAAGGTGGTATATGGACAAGCCAGGGTGGTATATGGACAAGCCAGGGTGGTATATGGACAAGCCAGGGTGGTATATGGACAAGCCAGGGTGGTATATGGACAAGCCAGGGTGGTATATAGGGTTGTCACTATTTATTCAAGCCAAACCTGAACACTTTAGCGGCGCACAGTAAAAATATTTGTTTTTAACCTGCACTATAGGATTGTAACAGACCTAGGACACCTTCCGGCGCTCCAAAGAGAATAGTAATGTGGCGTGGATAGTGCCCCCTCACCCTCCTATGGGGTCCTGTTCTGAGCCACATTCCTGTCTGAATATTGTGTCCAGGTTTCAGGTGGACTGAAACCCAAACACATGATTCAAAACTTGAACTGTCTGGGTGAATCCCGGACAGGTGGTAACCCCAGTGGTATATAGACAGGCCAGGGTGGTATATGGACAGGGTGGTAAATGGACAGGTAAATGGACAGGCCAGGGTGGTATATAGCCAGGGTCATGGTATAGAGATAGGCCAGGGTGCATACCTCCCAACATTTTGAGATGGGAATGAGGGAATGGGGGAGAAAAAAAGTGCATTTTATATACAACTATATGGATCAGACCAAAACGAGGGACAAATGAGGAGGAATGAGGGACATCGCTCCAAATCAGGGACAGTCCCTCCAAATCAGGGACAGTTGGGAGCTATGCAGGGTGGTATATAGCCAGGGTGGTATATGGACTGGCCAGGGTCACAGGGTGGTGTATGGACAGGCCAGGGTGGTATATAGACAGGCCAGGGTGGTATATAGACAGGCCAGGGTGGTATATGGACAGGCCAGGGTGGTATATAGACAGGCCAGGGTGGTATATAGACAGGCCAGGGTGGTATATGGACAGGCCAGGGTGGTATATAGACAGGCCAGGGTGGTATATAGACAGGCCAGGGTGGTATATAGACAGGCCAGGGTGGTATATGGACAGGCCAGAGTAGTATATGGACAGGACAGGGTAGTATATGGACAGGCCAGAGTGGTATATGAACAGGCCAGGGTGGTATATAGCCAGGATCACAGGGTGGTATATAGCCAGGGTAGTATATGGACAGGCCAGGGTCATAGGGTGGTATATAGCCAGGGTGGTATATGGACAGGCTAGGTCCCAGCCTAGTGGGGGAGAGAATGAGGGAGAGGGGAGAGAGGAGGGTGAGGAGGAAGAAGAGAGGTGTAAGGAAAAGGGGGGGGGGGGGTAGAGAGAGAAAAAGAAAGGGGGAGGGGGAAGAAGGTGACGAGCATAAAGTGGTGGGAACAGAGAGGTGGGCTGTTCTGGGTATGGAAGTCACACTCACCAATTATGTCTCCCCATTCAGTCTGGTGTGCCTCTGGGCTGTAGCATCTATTGTTAGAAAAGTGCCGCTCAGCTGTTCACAAAACTCCTCTGGCAGCACAGAGCAAGTGCATGGCATGCATGTGGCTGGAGTGTGGGCGGGGTTGTGCGGGCATTGTTTATCCGCCAATCTGCTCTATGCGGTGGGGGGGGGGTGTGTAATAGCAGGGAGTGATGCGGAGTCACCTCGTCACCAAGGATTTTACCGCCCCTCCCTAGGTGGCTGCCTGTCTCGCCTAATGGTTACACCAGCCCTGACTGTTGGAATACTGGCACCTTTGCTGTAGAGCTGCACGATTAATCGTTAAAAAAACGCGATCTCGATTCACCCCCCTGACGATCTCTCCCACTGAGAGCAGTCGATTCTTTCATATAAACAAGTGGAGAGATTCTCTGCTCACTCAGCTGTCAAAAGAAAGCATCGCGGGCAATCTGCCAAGTGTAGAACTTGAAACATTGTAACTAAAGCTTACTTCTTAGATCAAAGGGAAAGAACTTCTTGCGTAAACAAATAATCTGGGCAGTCTGCCAAGTTTTCAACCATGTGTAAATGCAGGAAGTTTAACCACTTAAAGTCTAAATCTTTTTCTGACACTTCTTTCTTAAAGAGGAGGGTCGGTTTTGAAAAAAAAAATTTAAAAGTCAGCAGCTGCAAACACAGTAGCTGCTGACAGGGGCGTAACTATAGGGGGTGCAGCAGTCGCGACCGCAACTGGGCCCTGTGCTGCAGGGGGCCCATGCAGCCCCCTCTACATATGGCCGGCAGCAGCATAGGTGCACCATGCACACGGGTGGCTGGAGGTGGAGGGTGACTAGCAGAGCTCCATGCTCGACTATCGCACTGGCTGCTCTTTAGTTGTGCATTCCCCGCATGACCTGTGTCCTCGGCCGGCTCCTCAGAGTACCCCTCTCCTCCTCCATGCATTGCCGCTCAGTCCGATGTCTGTTCTCCCCAGCCAGAGTGAAAAAAAAAAAAACTACTGATGCTAGTGGTGGAACTACAGGGCTCACAAGGGTCATACCTGTGACCATGCCCTGGAGTTCCACCGCAGGACTCAGAGGGAAGGGAACAGGCTGGGGTTCAGGGGGGCCCTTCATGGTTTCTTGCATCGGGGCCCTGAAGGTTCTAGTTATGCCACTGGCTGCTGACTTTTAATAAGTAGACTTACCTGTCCAGGGCGCCCGCGATGTCGGCCGCCCGAGGCTGACCCGTCCCTCGGTCTCGGGTCCCGGCGCCGCCATTTTCTGTAAGGGAAACAGGCAGTGGAGCCTTGCGCAGCGCTTTGTGAATGGGACGCGCTGTGTTCTGGGACACACAGTTCCCAGAACACAGCGCGACCCATTACCCAGAAGACGCCGCATGGAGGAGAGAAGAAAGAAGATCTCCGCGGAGGAGGAAGAGGCAGATTAGGATGATGTGCCTAACAACAGGCATTTTTTTTTATGATTTTTTTCTAATTTTTAATGTATTTTCTTTTTTCAGGGTGGCCCTCCACTTTAAGTTAAAATCAATATTTTTTGCTAGATAATTACTTGGAACCCCCAAACATTATATATATATATATATATATATATATATATATATATATATATATATATATATATATATATATATATATATATTATATATATATATATATATATATATATATATATATATATATATACATATATATATATAATTTTAGCAGAGACCCTAGGGAATAAAATGGCAATTGCATATAGTATGCATGCATACTCCATGTAAAGATTTCCAGGATTTCCTCCCCAGTAAATGCAACAGCAAGAGTCATGTTGGTATGCAAGGTGCAAGGAATGACTTAAAACATTGGCCTGTGGCCCCTGACAATATTTTGGCCCCCCTGGGAATGGTTTTAAAATGCTGTTGGTTATATTTTTCTTTCCTGTCTGATGTCTATTATCTGTATACAGTATTTCATAACATTGTATCACCTGCCTGTGCCCAGCATTTGTGTAGCAGCCTGCAGGAATAGTATATTACCACTAGGTGGCACACATTGTGTATTTTGTAGGATGCCAAGACTCTGAACTCTGAATTCAAGGAATTACTTTTTTCTTTTTTTTTTAACCGCTTCAGCCCCGGAAGATTTTACCCCCCCCCCCTTCCTGACCAGAGCATTTTTTAAGATTCTGCACTTTTTTTCCCACAAATAGAGCTTTCTTTTGGTGGTATTCGATCACCTCTGCGGTTTTAATTTTTTGCGCTATAAACAAAAAAAGCGACAATTTTGAAAAAAAAACAAAACATAATTTTTCTACTTTTTGCTATAATAAATATCCCCAAAAATATCTAAAGAACATTTTTTTTCCTCAGTTTAGGCCGATACGTATTCTTCTACATATTTTTGGTAAAAAAAAATCGCAATAAGCGATTATTGATTGGTTTGTTATAGTGTCTACAAAATAGGGGATAGTTTTATGGCTTTTTTTTTTTATTAGTAATGGGGACGATCTGCGATTTTTTTATTGGGACTGCAACATTTTAGCGGCCACATCGGACACTTTTGACGCTGTTTTGGAACCATTGTCATTTATACAGCGATCAGAGCTATAAAAATGCATTGATTACTGTGTAAATGACACTGGTAGGGAAGGGGTTAAACACTAGGTGGCGATCAAGGGGTTAAGTGTGTCCTAGGGACAGGCATGTACTGGCCATTGGGACTAACAGGAGTTTCCCGGTGGGCCGATGGCTCAGTGGGATGGTTTCAGTGACATCACTAGGGGGGGACTTTTGGGGCTATAGCCCCAAATGTGGGGCCCATAGCCCAGAGTCAGACCAGGAGTCCCCAACCACAGGGTCCCGGCCTACTACTGGACCATGGGGTCTCTGCAGCCATGCGGCGGGCAGCACGGGAGGGCTGGAGAGTGGGCAGGCGGCTCTCACTGCCTGCCCTTTCTCTGGTGACCCTGATGTAAGGAGGGGCTCTCTGGGGACCCTGATGTAAGGGGGGGGGCTCTCTGGGGACCCTGATGTAAGGGAGATGCTCTGATGCTCTCTGGGGACCCGGATGTAAGGGGGAGGCTCTCTGGAGACCCTGATGTAAGGCAGAGGCTCTCTGGGGACTCTGATGTAAGAGGGGCTCTCTGGGGACCCTAAAGTAAGGGGAAGTCTATATGGGGACCCTGATGTAAGGCGGGGCACTTTGGGGACCTTGATGTAAGGGGAAGGCTCTCTGGGGACACTGATGTAAGGAGGGGCTCTCTGGGGACACTGATGTAAGGAAGGGCTCTCTGGGGACACTGATGTAAGGAGAGGCTCTCTGGGGACCCTGATGTAAGGAGGGGCTCTCTGGGGACACTGATGTAAGGAGAGGCTCCCTGGGGACCCTGATGTAAGGAGGGGCTCTCTGGGGACACTGATGTAAGGAGGGGCTCTCTGGGGACACTGATGTAAGGAAGGGCTCTCTGGGGACACTGATGTAAGGGGGAGGCTTTTTAAATGCAATTGCGTACAGTTTATATAGTGTTTTTGTGCGTGTTTGCAAAATTAAAGAGGGCCAGTCTGAATGGAGTCCAGGGCCAAATTTTTGTCCCAGTCCAGCCCTGCCTAGGGAGTGATTCTAACTGTGTGTGGGGGTGGGGGTGGGCTACAACTCACATGACAGCAATTACCACTCCCGATGACAGGGAGCAGTAGATCCCTGCGATGTCACAAGACAGAACGGGGAAATGCCTTGTTTGCACTTCCCTGTCCTGAGGCTCCTTGACATGATCACCGGGAGACTGGCAGACATTGAGTCTGCTGGTCCCTGCCATTGCAGTCTCAAGCCAGAAGCTTGAGAGGGATCGTACGGATGGCGTAAAGGCCCTTGTCAGGATGGTGGTGGCTGGAATTCGGAAAGTCCTCGTGAACCAGTGTGAGGCGCATGCTGGAGGGTTGCCGTAACAACAACTTTCGAGCGCATGTGCTTTTTCAAAGACTTTGAAAAAGCGAATGCACGCGAAACGCATCGACGCGGCACCCAGCCTTCGCCTCACGCTGGGTCCCGAGGACTTCACGCCAGCCTTTCCAGACCAGGTCTACCATTCGGGTCAGGACTCTTCAGTGCAGAGGGACTACTAGCGCTCCCCCCCCCTCAGCTGCACTGTTTCATTGTTGGGCACCGTAAGCACCTCATTGCTCCGGGAACCTCCAGTGACACCGTAGGCTGATTTAATCTTACCCTCTTTTTTAATACATTACATGTATGAGGATTCTTGGCTTTAATGTTATGATGAATATCAATTAAGCTTGCCTTTGGTTCACCAACACCACCCAAAAAAGAATATTTTTATTAACCCATTGCCTGCCATTAAAGCGGGAGTTCCACCGTTTTTTTTTTTTAAAAAAGCCAGCAGCTACAAATACTGCAGCTGCTGACTTTTAAAATAGTGACACTTACCCGCCCAGCGCGCCCGCGATGTCGGCACCCGAAGCCGATCTCTCGATCGTCTCTCGGGTGCTGCCGCCGCCATCTTGGGTATGGGAATCAGAAAGTGGAGCCTTTTGGCTTAATTTCCCGGTTCCCTACTGCGCATGCGCGAGCCGCTCTGCGCAATGAGGATGGTCCCCGCTGTCGCTGGGATCCGTGTGTTTCCCAGCAGGCAGCGGGGGACTTTCGGAAAGGGGCGTAGATTCTGCAGAAAGGGGCGTACCTTCTGCAGAATCTACGCCGGAAGTGGGTGCAGATACCTGTACTGTACAGGTATCTGCACCCCCCTCCCCCCTGAAAGGTGGCAATTGTGGCGCCGGAGGGGGGGAGGGTTCCAATGAGCGGAAGGTCCACTTTAGGGTGAACCTCTGCTTTAATGGTTTCTGTCAGTGCTATGTCCAACCAATGTTACCCACTGACATTGTTTTTTTTTTTTTCTTGCCTGCCATCCATAATCTCCAGTTATGGTTATTGTTCAGCTGCACTGGGTATAATCGGGGAAGGACTTAGGGTGGTGGGGGCCCCTGGGCTTGAGTCACTTTCAGGCCCTACCATCTATACATTACCGTATTTATCGGCGTTTAACACGCACCCCAAGTTTAGGATGGAAGTTTAAGGAAAAAACTTACATTTAAATGCCCATCAATGCAGCCTTATCAGTGTCCATCTGCAGCCTTGTCCATCCATCTGCAGCCTTGTCCGGTGTCATTGCAGCCTTGTCGGTGTAGCCTTGTCATTTGCAGCCTTGTCAGTGTCATTTGCAGCCTTGTCATTGCAGTCTTGAATTAAAAAAATGGCGCCGCCGAAATACAGAGTCCTCTGTATCTCGGCAGCTCTCGGGTCCTCTCGGCGGCTCTCGGGTCCTCTCGGTGTCTCTCGGCAGCTCTCGCAGTCCAGAGCGGAGCCGAGAGTAGCCAAGTGTACTCGGCTCCCAGTCACGCCCAGTCCCTGTGTTATGTCCATCATAGGGCGGGACTGGGCGTGACTGTGAGCGGAGCCGACCCGAGCACACTCAGCTATGTATCTCGGCGGGGGCGGCCCATGGGCTTGAGCCCAGTCAAGCCCAATGGTAAGGCCGGCCCTGGGGATAACTAATATTCAACTCATTATTTTAATCCTATTTCTACATTTCTTCACATGGTCTTCAAAAGGAGGGCCGGTTAAAAAAAAAAAATAATAATTAAAAGTCAGCAGTTGCAAACACTGTAGCTGCTGACTTAATAAGCACACTTACCTGTCCAGGGCGCCCGCGGTGTCGGCCGCCCGAGGCCGACCCGTCCCTCGGCTCTCGGGTCCCGGCGCCGCCATTCGATCTAAGGGAAACAGGCAGTGGAGCCTTGCGGCTTCACTGCCCGTTGCCTACTGCGCATGCGCGAGTCGCGCAGCGCTTTGTGAATGGGACGCGCTGTGTTCTGGGACACACAGTTCCCAGAACACAGCGCGACCCATTACCCAGAAGATGCCGCACGGAGGAGAGAAGAAAGAACATCTCCGCGGAGGAGGAAGAGGCAGATTAGGATGATGTGCCTAGCAACAGGCATTTCTGGTAAGTAAAAAAAAAAAATTTCTTTTCATTTTTTTTTTTTTTAATGATTTTTTTCAAATTTTTAATGTATTTTTTTTTTCAGGGTGGCCCTCCACTTTCAGTTGAGCGCTGTTGAAACTTTTGTTACTTATCACCTGGGGTCAGCAGCAACCAGTAGATCATGGACAGGTGAGTGGTAGATTGCGGTCTGGGCTCGCTGAACCGCCACCCCACAGCATCAAACAGAGTGCAATGCAGAGGGACTACTTGTAAAGTTGGAGCTGTAGTAGGGATCAAGAGCCACGTAAGCTGATGCCTCCTCTCCGCACCCCCTTCAACTGCAGTGACCAGGGGTGTACACATGCCACAACCGCAGCAGGTGTTATATGCCCTGTCATGGTTGGTGGGTGTAGAACCTGCCAAGCATGACCCATTTAAGAGAATGAGGCCGCTCTGCAAGTGCCCTGCAAACTTGTGCGGTACAGCACGTTAAAGCAGATAGCATTGTGTTGCTTTTGCACCACCTGCTTTAACCCTTTGGAAGCATGCAGTTGCAGGACACTTGCTGTGTGGCCCCATTTACTTGAATGGGTTGCGAACTGGCAGGCAACAGGGGGCTTAATTACTGCTGCTGCATGTGTGCATCTTTTTTTTTTCTTTTTTTCTCTCCCCCCATTCTCATTCATGCTAGCACATGTAATTTTTTGCAAATTTGTGTAAGATTGTGTTCTTCTATGTTGTAGAATTATCAACTTACCACCCAACTTTTTGCTCTTCACCCCTGGGGAAACTTTTCAGCAAATAGAAACGCGTCGGGTGTGGGGTCATCAGCTTAGAGTATGATTAATATTTATTGGTTGTTTTTTTTTTTTTTTTATGTAATTATGTGTTTATAACATTTTGCTACACCATTGGGACACTGTTTGCTTAGTGGTCCCTCTGGTTTTAATGTATTTATGTGTATCTTTTGTTCTGTATTTGTTAATAAAATATTCATGGTTTTGATTTGTGTGTGGTGTTGGTGGTCACTTATAATCCCATTTATATGGGGGGATTTTTTTGTTCACACTGTGCCCAGTGATCTTTGACTTCTCCCATGTTTTTCAGGTAGATCTCTACCACTTTAAGGTTGCCTACCCCTGAACTGTGATTCCCTGGGTTACTAGGAAAGCTATCCAATTGGATGCTGCCACTCCATGTGACTCTGGCAGCCATCTTGGGTCAGGCAGAGTCTGTTTAAGACCTTGGCTCCCAGGCTTGCCGTGCATTTCGCATGTGGGTAGTGAAGGGACCAGTCACCCATCCATCAGGTACAGTATTAGTGGTAGTGAGAGGTTCCAGATGAGTAGGGAATGAGCAGGGACACGCCATCCTTCCTGGGAGCCTCCCCGTTTGGACGTGGACTGGCCAGGGCGCATTCCATTCCTTGAGACAGACACTGTTGGCGCTTCTGAGACCTGCTAATATCAATATAACAATAATAATAATAACAAACTGAAAAATTCTGAAAAAAACCCCATCAATCGCAGTCAATGTGCCATCAATCACAGCCACTGTGCCTATCAATCGCAGCCACTGTGCCTATCAATCGCAGCCACTGTGCCTATCAATCGCAGCCACTGTGCCTATCAATCGCAGCCACTGTGCCATCAAACGCAGCCATTTTGCCTATCAAACGCAGCCACTGTGCCTATCAAACGCAGCCACTGTGCCTATCAAACGCAGCCACTGTGCCATCAAATGCAGCCACTGTGCCCATCAAACGTAGCCACTGTGACATCAAGCGCAGCCACTGTGCCCACCAATTCCTGCCCCTGTGCTGTCAAATGCAGCCACTGAGCCCCATAAAATCCAGCCACTGTGCCCATCAATTGCCGCCCCTGTGCCATCAACTGCAGCCACTGAGCCCCATAAAATCCAGCCACTGTGCCCATCAAACGCAGCCACTGTGCCCATCAAACGCAGCCACTGTGCCTATCAAACGCAGCCACTGTGCCTATCAAACGCAGCCACTGTGCCATCAAATGCAGCCACTGTGCCCATCAAACGTAGCCACTCTGACATCAAGCGCAGCCACTGTGCCCACCAATTCCTGCCCCTGTGCCGTCAAATGCAGCCACTGAGCCCCATAAAATCCAGCCACTGTGCCCATCAATTGCCGCCCATGTGCCATCAACTGCAGCCACTGAGCCCCATCAAACGCAGCCACTGTGCCCATCAAACGCAGCCACTGTGCCCATCAAACGCAGCCACTGTGCCCATCAAACGCAGCCATTGTGCCATCAAACGCAGTCAATGTTCCATCAAGCACAGCCACTGTGCCCATCAATTGCCACCCATGTGCCATCAAATGCAGCCACTGAGCCCCATAAAATCCAGCCACTGCGCCCATCAATTGACGCCACTGTGCCCCATCAAACACAACCCCTGTGCCATCAAATGCAGCCACTGTGCCCCATAAAATACAGCCACTGTGCCATCAAATGCAGCCACTGTGCCCATCAATTGCCGCCACTGTGCCCATCAATTGCTCCCACTGTGCCCCATAAAACGCAGCCACTGTGCCATCAAATGCAGCCACTGTACCCATCAATTGCCGCCACTGTGCCCATCAATTGCTCCAACTGTGCCCCATAAAACACAGCCACTGTGCCATATCAAATGCTGCCAGTGTGCCCCCATGCCGGCCCACCATCTGCACTTACCTGTTTCGGTGGGACAGCTCCTCTATGTCTTCTCCCATCCTCTGCTGTGATTGGGCACCAGGCCTGTAGTTTTAGCCAATCGGGTGACGGGTAACAGATCCTAGCACCTGATTGGTGGTTTAGTGTTAGGAAAGCGAATATTAATTCGCTTTTCTAACACAGCTGAGTGACCTGCGAGTGCCATGCTGGGTCACCTTTTTTGAGGCACCCTGCGCCCAAAAAGGGGCTGAATAGGGATTGGCAGCGGCGGCCATAGATAGATTCATGCAATGCAAAATCTCAAAAGAGGGGGTGGCTGGAGAGAGGGGGAGACGCCCTTGCGCCCTTATGGACACACCGCCATTGGATAATACACTGTTCACTGTAACATTCTGCAGGTACACCAGGTCGGGTTGACTTCCTGCCTGGTAGTTGTGCTTGTTTGGACTTTAACGTCAATACAGTTGTTACTGCATCTGGACTCTGAGTGCTTACTGCCACCCCACCATGCTGCACCACCCCACAAGCAGATCTGGGTCATAATGACTATATGAATCCACCACATACAGTAAATGAAAAACTGTATATTGGACAGTTGACGAGTCATAAAAATTGAAACACGGCTCCAGAGACAAATGTGCCAAGACAAAATCCTTGATAAGTTTGGATTGGAAAGTCGTGGCATTTGGCATCTGTAGAACCAAACAAATTCGTAACAGCCATGAACCTTCACTGAGCCCTCAGCAGCATTGTTCCCACACTAAATCATTTAAAAAGCTGAATGAGATCCATATCAAGCGGATTACCTCTTACCGCTCCAGCTTCCGGCCCAAGGGCATCGCTGCTACTAAAACAAGTTGCCTGGAGACTGGCAGGGCAGGTCTGGGTGACAAAGAAAACTGTGTGCTTAGTGTTGCAAGGACTGAGTAGAACGGACAGGACCTCTGAGTGTGCGGGGGATGCGGCCCACCCTCCTGAACATTATAATTAAAACTTTCCTGTCGTGGAGCTTGTGTTGTTGGTGGAAACAGACCCAATTAGGGGGCCCTTGGAAGCTGGAATAAGAGAGAGGCCAATGTCCTGCCTTATGAGAATAGAACTAATGAGAACTGCTTTGGCATACTGACCCATGTTAACCGCTTTGTAGTGTTTGGTCTGCGGTTAAATTCTAGAGGAGAACAAATTCTACCTTCACATTTTTAATTTTTTTTCCATCATTTTAAAAGGTCACTGCTGACGCTGATTTATTTACAAAAGTAGAGTCTAGCTCAGTCTCAGTAGGACATACCGAGCACATAATGAAGATCATAGTCATATGTTATGTAGGGTTTGGTTTTATCAAGCTTGCGAATGCTAAAGCACATTGATCAAGAGGGTTAAAAAGTTTGTATGACCGGAATTCTCCACTTATTTGGTAGCAAAAGCATCAGAAGTAGCAAATGTCCCTAGGCCCCAACATTGACCTTGGAAAGTCTAGCTCTTCCCATTTGTAAATATTGTCATGAAGTTCTCTAGGAAGTAGAGTCTAGCCTAACCTTCGTAGAACATACTGAATAAATATATAAAGAAGATCATAGTCATATGTTACGTAGAGTTTGGTCTTATCAAGCTTGCGAATTCTAAAGCACATTGATCAAGAGGGTTAAAAAGATTGTATGACCGGAATTCTCCACTTATTTGGGTTCAGATTAAGAGTATAGCAGCAAATGTCCCTGGGCCCCAACATTGACCTTGGAATGTATATTTCTTCCTACTTGGAAGTACTGTCATGATGTCCTCTACAAAGTAGAGTCTAGTTCAGTCTCAGTAGAGCACACTGAACACGTAATGAAGATTAAAGTCATTGGTAACAAAGAGTTCAGGCTCATCATTGTTGATCAAGAGGGCTAAGGGATTCAGGATAAGGGTATAGTAGCAAAAGCATCAGAAGTAGCAAATGTCCCAAGGCCCCAACATTGACCTTAGAAAGTCTAGCTCTTCCCATTTGTAAATATTGTCATGAAGTTCTCTAGGAAGTAGAGTCTAGCCTAGCCTTAGTAGAACATACTGAGTAAACATATAAAGAAGATCATAGTCATATGTTACGTAGCGTTAGGGTTCTTCAAGCTTTCTAATTCCAAAGCATGTTGATCAAGAAGAGGGTTAAAAAGTTTGTATGGAATTCTTTACTTAACTGGGTTCATGATAAGGGTATAGTAGCAAAAGCATCAGAAGTAGCAAACATACCTGGATCCCAACATTGACCTTAGAATGACTACCGTATATCTTCCCATTTGGAAGTACTATCATGATGTACTATACAAAGTAGAGGATACAAAGATACAAAGTGCTCTCCCCAGTGCTCTCCCCCCCCCCCCCCGTGCCCTTCACTCCCCCCAGTGCTCTCCTCTCTCCCCCTGTTCTTTCCCCTCCAGTGCTCTCCCCTCAGTGCTCTCCCCTCCCCCCAATGCTCCCCCCCTGTTCTTTCCCCCCCAGTGCTCTTCAGCTCTCCCCATCACTCTCTAGCCCCCACCCCAGTGCTCTCCAGCCCTCCTTACTCCCCACCCCTGTTCTATCTGTCCCCCTGGTGCTCTCCAGCCCCCCCCCCCCCCCAGTGCTCTCTACCCTCCGTGCTCTCCACCCCTGTTCTTTTTGGCTCCCCCTTAGCACCCTCCACTCCCCACCCCTGTACTCTCCTCTCCCCCTGCATTTTGCGCCCACCCATGTGCTCTCGACCCCCCATAGTGCTCTCCAGATCCCCGTGCTTTCCACCCCTGTTCTTTCTGGCCCCCACTGGTGCTCTCAAGCTCCCCCCCATTGCTCTCCACTCACCCCTGCTCTTTGTGCCCCCCCCCCAGTGCTCTTCACCACCCCACACTCTTAGCCCCCCCAGTGCTCTCAGCCTACCGTGCTCTCTACCCCTGTTCTTGTTGGCCCCCCCAGTGCTCTCAAGTTCCCCCCAAGCGCTCTCCGCTCCCCACCCCTGTGATCTCCACTCCCCCTCACTCTTTGCCCCCACCCATGTGTTCTCCAACCCCGCCAGTACTCTTTGCTCCCCCTTCTCTCCAACTCCCACTCAGTGCTCTCCACTTCCCCAGGACTAGAGGGCAGGCTGACTGGGGCCAGAAAATGAGGACGGCTGAAGGTGCAAGTGGCCAGGGACCACTCCATCTCACAGCAGACAGATCCTCTGGAAGGAGCACCGTCCCCATCCAAAACGAGAACAGACCCTGCCTGCTGCTGCCCATCATGGATATCCTGCTGGCATGCAAGGTACTGTACCGAGCATCAACAACACACCTTCCCACAGACAGGGACTGCAGACTGGGACATGGGGCACAGGAGGGGCTGCAATGATGTGCACAGTGAGACTGCATTCACGGCACAGTAAAGCTGCATTTGATAGACACAGTGAGGCTGCATTTGATGGACACAGTGAGGCTGCATTTCATAGTTTCATAGTTAGTAAGGTTGAATAAAGACACCAGTCCATCCAGTTCAACCTGAGTGTCTACAATTGTCCCTATCCCTGTATATTACACACTCACATTGGTCCCTACCCTCAAGGAGCCCACAATCCAAGGTCCCCATTCATACACTAGGGCCAATTTTGGACAGAAGCCAGTTAATCTACCTCCATGTCTTTGGTTTGTGGGAGGAAACCGGAGTACCTGGCGGAAACCCACGCAGGCACAGGGAGAACATGCAAACTCCAGGCAGGTATAGTCATGGTTGGGATTTGAACCACTGACCCTTCTTACTGCTAGGTGAGCGTGCTACCCACTACACCACTGTGCCGCCCAAATTTGAAGGGCACAGTGAGGCTGCATTTGGTGGGCACAGTGTGGCTGCATTTGGTGGGCACAGTGAGGCTGCATTTGGTGGGCACAGTGAGGCTGAATTTGATGGGCACTGGTGAGGCTGCATTGAGCTCTTGCATCAAGTCTGCAGTCTCTGTCCATCTCCTGTAGCATGTCTGCAGTCTCTGAGGGAGTCTGGAGAGGAGTCAAAAGTGGGAGCACTGCCGGGATGGGGGTCATGGGGGAAGTCAGACTTGTGTGGACTGTGGATAGGAGACTATAGGTTAAAACCTCCAAGCTGGAGCCGACTGACTGAGCCCTGCACAGTGCACCTGAGAGGAGGTCAGTGAAAGCACCGCCAGGCCAGTCGGGGGTCACTGATGTAAGGGGGGAGTGAATATGATAATGTAAGGGGCACTGATCTAAAGGGTTTCCTCCTTATATTAGTAACCCACCCCCCTTACCTTAGAGTATTCTTTCTGCAGAAGGTGGTTCCCCCCCCCCCCCCACGTTCTGAGTTTCTGGGGTCCCCATTGATGATTGATCACTTACTATTAACTGGAATTTGAATATATATATATATATATATATATATATATATATATATATATATATATATAAAGCCCTATGTGATTTCATATCTATATCTAATACTCTCTTCATCAAATGTGCTTTAAAATGTATGGTTTTTCCCTTTCATGAACCAGAAAATAATGACGTTATGCTGTTGGGCTGGTATAATAATGCTGTTGGGCTGGTATAATAATGCTGTGAGGCTGGTATGAAATTTTTTCCAGGGCTGGTTTTTGAAAGCATGGGCGTCCGCAAGGTTACTCAGGTGGCTGCGTACCATGTACATATAGCCTAGAGAATGTACATCTTTTTACATTGCAATACATATGTTGTTGCCATATTTTTATCTTTATGAAAACAGCCAATACAGTGACAATATGAGATCAAAATATGGCCACAACAGATGTATTGCAATGTAAAAAGATGTACATTCTTTAGGCTATATGGGTATGGAACACAGCCGCCAGAGTAACTTCCAATACAAAGTGAAGATGAATTATCTGTTATAAAACACATATGTATTACCAGTGTAAAGATTTTCTTGAGATTGTCGAAAAGGGGCGGAGCATGAGTGGCCTTGAAATTATGCCCCCCCTTGGAAAAAGTTCTGCGGACGCCCATGGCAGTGCCCACGTGTAATGTGCAGTACCCACCATGTAATGTGCTCACCTGTGCCCGCCATGTCATGTGCTGTGCCCACCATATAAGGTCCTGTGCCCACCTTGTGCATGTGCTGTGCCCACCATGCAATGTGCTGTGCAGTACCAACCATGTCATGTGCTGTGCCTACCTTGTAATGTGCTGTATTGGGAAGTGCCATCCATGTAATGTGCTGTGCCCACTATGTGATTTGCTGTGCTTTGCCCACCATTAAATGTGCTGTATCCATGTATTCACCATGTAATGTGTTGTGCCAACCATGTAATGTACTGTGCTATCCCCCCCATGTAATGTACTATGCTGTGCTGCCCCCCCCCACAGACTCACCCCCCTCTTTCTCTTTTACCCCCTTCAACCCCCTCTTTCCCACCACCCTCTCTCTCTTTTCCCCTCTCTCTATTCCCCTTTTTCTCACCCCCTCTCTCTCATCTCCTCTCTTTCAGCCCCCTATCTCGGTATCACCCCCCCCCCCCCCTCTCTTTAATTTAACAAAAAATTGTTTGCATTTTCATTTTATTTATTTTCATAAAAAAGGCGCACCAAAATCCTTAGCACCAGGTCCATGATGCTCTTAAAGCGGGAGTCCGCCGTTTTTTTTTTTTAAAAGCCAGCAGCTACAAATACTGCAGCTGCTGACTTTTAAAATAATGACACTTACCCGCCCAGCGTGCCCGCGATGTCGGCACCCGAAGCCGATCTCTCGATCGTCTCTCGGGTGCTGCCGCCGCCATCTTGGGTATGGGAATCAGGAAGTGGAGTCTTTCGGCTTCATTTCCCGGTTCCCTACTGCGCATGCGTGAGTAGTGCTGCGCAATAAGGATGGTCCCCGCTGTCTCTGGGATCCCTGTGTTTCCCAGCAGGCAGCGGGGGGACTTTCGGAAAGGGGCGTAGATTCTGCGGAAAGGGGTGTACCTTCTGCAGTTTTGGTGTGCAGCCGTCTCTTGGCAGGTTTGCGATTGTGCCATATTCTTTCAATATGGTTATGATAGATGTGATGGAGCTCCTAGGGGTCATCAAAGATTTGGACATTTTCTTATAACCTAAACCTGACTTGTACTTCTCAACAACATTGTCCCTTACTTGTTTGGAGAGTTCCTTGGTCTTCATGGCAGTGTTTGCTTAGGTGTTGCAGCCTCTGGGGCCTTTCAGAAAGGTGTGTCTATGTAATGACAGGTCATGTGACACTTAGATTGCACACAGGTGGACATCATTTCACTAATTATGTGACTTCTGAAGGTAATTGGTGGCACCAGATCTTTTTATGGGCTTCATAACAAAGGGGGTGAATACATACGCACATGACAATTATCAGTTTTTTATTTCTAAAAAATTGTTTTATGTATATATTTTTCTAATTTTACTTCACCAACTTAGACTATTGTGTTCTGATCCATCACATAGAATTCAGATAAAAAAAAAAAAATTAACTAAAGGCTGTAATGTAACAAAATAGGTAAAAAGCCAAGGGGGTGAATACTTTTGCAAGGCACTGTTACATCGAGTTTAAAATCACCAAACTTGCTAATTCTTAAAGTGGAGTTCCACTAATTCTTCCCCCCATTCAGTGCCACAATTGGCACCTTTCAGGGGGGAGGGGGTGCAGATACCTGTATAATGCAGGTATCTGCACCCACTTCCGGAATAGACTCCCTCAGGAGTCACACCCCTTCCCGAACTCCCCCCCCCCCCCCCCCCATCTCCTGGGAAACGCACAGGTCCCAGGATATAGCAGGGACCATTTAGGACGCGAGGCGCGACTCGCACAGGCGCGATAGAGAACCGGTGAAGTGAAGCCATAACGCTTCACTTCCTGATTCCCTCACCGAGAATGGCGGCAGCAGCAGCCGAGAGCCGAGCGATTGATCAGCTTCGGCTGCCGACATCGCTGGACTCCAGGAAAGGTGAGTGTCCATTTATTAAAAGTCAGCAGCTGCAGTATTTGTAGCTGCCGACTTTTAATAATTTTTTTTAGGTTCACTCCCTCTTTAACCACTTCCCGACCAGCGCACGACGATGTACGTCGACAGAATGGCACGGGCAGGCATATTGGCGTACAGGTACGTCCAATATTCAATGCCGCCCTGCGATAGGGAGCGCGCCGCCGGCAGCGTGCTCCCGCGCTGGTCGGGACCCCCGTGAGTCCGGTCGCGGGACCCGTGGACTCGATCGCCGCGGGCATCCCCGCGATCGTCTCACGGAGCGGCCGAATGGAGGAAATGCCGAGTAAACAGCATTTCTCCATTCTGCCTAGCAACTAGTGACGCTGATCTCTGCTCCATGTGATTGGAGCAGAGATCAGTGTTTACTAAATGAAAGCCCAACCCCCCCACAGTTAGTAACACACCCCTAGGAACACTTAACCCCTACACTGCCACCCACTGGTTAACCCCTTCACTGCCAGTGTCATTTACACAGGAATCACTGCATTTATATAGCAGTGATTACTGTATAAATGACAATGGTCCCAAAAATGTGTCAAAAATGTCTGATGGGTCCCCCACAATGTCGCAGTCACAATACAAATCGCTGATCGCCGCCATTACTAGTAAAAAAAAAAAATAATAAAAAATTATTAATAAAAATGCTATAAAACTATCCCTATTTTGTAAATGCTATAAGGCCACGTACACACGGGCGGATTGTCTGCCCAACTTAGTCCGCTGAACAGTGTTTCAGCGGACAATCCGCTCGTGTGTGGGCTTCAGCGGACTTTTTCAGCGGATTGTCTGACGAACAAAGTCTTACGGAATTTCCGTAAGACAGTCCGTCCAAACTTGGTTTCAGCGGACAGTCCGCTCGTGTGTAGGCTAGTTCGACAGACTAAGTTTGGCGCATGCTCAGAAAGGATTTACACGGCGAAGGTTGCATTGCAGTGTATTGGACGTCGAATTTTTCGTCCCGTCGTACGTGCCGTTCACATCATCGCGCACGCTTTCAGCGGACTGTCTGCTCATCGTGTGTGGTCAAGTCCGTTCATGCAAATTTTGAACGGACTGTCTGTCGGATTGTCTGACGAACTTAGTTGGCCAGACAATCCGCCCGTGTGTACGCGGCCTAACTTTTGCGCAAACCAATCAATAATCGCTTATTGGGATTTTTTTTACCAAAAATATGTAGAAGAATACGTATCGGCCTAAACTGAGGGAAAAAAATGTTTTTTTATATATTTTTGGGGGATATTTATTATAACAAAAAGTAAAAAATAATGCGTTTTTTTTCAAAATTGTCGCTCTATTTTTGTTTATAGCGCAAAAAATAAAAACCGCAGGGGTGATCAAATACCACCAAAAGAAAGCTCTATTTGTGGGAAAAAAAGGACGTCAATTTTGTTTGGGAACCACGTCGCACGACCGTGCAATTGTCAGTTAAAGCGACGCAGTGCCGAATCGCAAAAAGTGGTCTGGTCTTTGACCAGCAAAATGGTCCGGTCTGCAAGTGGTTAAGCATGTTGATCAAGAAGTGGGTTAAAAAGCTTGTATGGCCAGAATTCTCCACTTAGCTGGGTTTGGGATAAGGGTATAGTTGCAAAAGCATCAGAACGAAGTACCAAATGTCCCTGGACCCCAACAGTGACCTTAGAATGTCGATATCTTCCCGTGTTGTCATGATGTACTCTACAAAGTAGAGTCTAGCCTAGTCTAAGACCCCTTTCACACTGGGGCGTTTTTCAGGCGTTTTTCAGGCGCTTTAGCGTTAAAAAAAGCACCTGAAAGAAGCCGCAACTGCAATCCCAATGTAAAAGCCCGAGTGCTTTCACACTGAGGCGCTGCGCTGGCAAGGCGTCAAAAAAAAGTCCTGCTTATTCGGAGGAGGGGACTACCCTCCTGGGCTCGTAATGGACTGGCGGCGGTGAGGACCCGAGGATGTAGATGTCCATCTCCCTGGCTGATACCCCCCCCCCTTCTTTTCACTCCCTCTTTTCTCCCCCCCCCCCCTTTCCCTGAAGAGTATATGGAAAATGGAAGGGAGGTTCCCGTCTTGGACATGAGTGCATACGGTGGGATGATGCATGGTTTAGCGCATTATCCCGGTTTGCTGGCAGTTCACTGTGAGACGCTTGGTCCTGTGACCTTGCTAGTAATGTTTTTGAAGTCATGCAAGCGCTTCACATGTTTGTATCTCTGTATTGATTGTACTGTCGGGATGTCTCCCTTTATGTGGTGTTTAATAAAAATTTATAATTGAAAAAAAAAAAAAAAAAAGTCCTGCAAGCAGCTTCTTTTGCAGCGCTTTTGGAGCGGTGAATACAACGCTCCTAAAGCGACCCTTCCCACTGAAATCAATGGGAAGCGCCTGAAATACGCGTGAAAAGCGCCTGGGCGCTTTTAACCCTTTATTTGGCCACTAGCAGGGGTTAAAAGCGCCCCAATAGCGCTCAAAAAACGCTGGTAAACCGCTGCTAGTTTAAGCGGCGCTTTAAGAGCATTTTTCGGGTGCTGACATTGTGAAAGGGCTCTTAAAGCACTTGGGCTTTCACATTGGGATTGCAGGTGAGGCTTCTTTCAAGCGCTTCACAGGCGCTTTTTTTAACGCTAAAGCGCCTGAAAAACGCCCCAGTGTGAAAGGGGTCTAAAAGTATTAGGCCGCGTACACACGCGCGGACTGTTCGCCCAACCTTGTTCGGCAAACAGTTTGTCAAACAGTCCGCTCAAAATTTGCATGAGCGGACTTGCCCACACACGAGCGGACTGTTTCAGCGAACTGTTTGCCAAACAGTTCGCTCAACTTTTGAAATGAACGGACTCGCCCACGTAAGGCGGAGCCAAGTCCGCCCATTTCGAGCGCGTGTACAGGTAGGCGGGGCCCGCGAAGGAGACGTCGCGGGCTCCGCCGCCTGGAATGGGCTTAAAGGGGAACCCCAACGCCGAAAAAAATCGGCGTGGGGGTTCCCCCAAAGTCCACACCAGACCCTTGTCCGAGCACGCTACCCGGCCGGCCAGGAAAGGGGGGCGAGCGAGCGCGCCCCCCCTCCTGAGCCGTACCAGGCCCCCACCCCAAAGCACCTTGTCCCCATGTTGATGAGGACAAGGGCCTCTTCCCGACAACCCTGGCCGTTGGTTGTCGGGGTCTGCGGGCGGGGGGCTTATCGGAATCCGGGAGCCCCCTTTAAGAAGGGGGCCCCCGGATAACGGCCCCCCACCCTATGTGAATGAGTATGGGGTACAATGTACCCCTACCCATTCACCTGTGAAATAAAGTACAAAAAAAAACACAACACATGGAAAAAGTATTTTATTGCACAGCTCCGGGGGTCTTCCGTCTTCGGGGGTCTTCTCGCCGGACTCCTCCGCTATGTGTGTGTAGCTCTTTTGCTAGCGGAGGAGTCCGGCTTTCTTCCTCCCCGCCGCCGGCCTCTTCTCCCGACTTCGGGGGTCTTGTCCCCCTCTTCGGTTCTTCTGCCGGGCCACCGCGCCTTCTTGTAGCTCTTTTACAGGCGGTGGCCCGGTCTTCTGTCGCCGCTGTCGTCGCCGCCGCCGCCACCTTCCGTTCTTGTTCTTCTTCTTGTTCTTCTTCTTCTTCTCCTGGAGTTGTTGACTTGACGAGCTCTCCGGCCGGAATGCCAGGAACACGCTCCGCTGCCACTTATATAGTGACAATGGGGCGGTGTCACATGGTATATGTCACCCCCCTTCCCCAAGGCACCCCCCATGTTGAGGGCACGCGGCCTGGTATGGCTCAGGAGGGGGGGCGCGCTCGCTCGCCCCCCTTTCCTGGCCGGCCGGGTAGCGTGCTCGGACAAGGGTCTGGTGTGGACTTTGGGGGAACCCCCACGCCGATTTTTTTCGGCGTTGGGGTTCCCCTTTAAGCCCATTCCAGGCGGCGGAGCCCGCGACGTCTCCTTCGCGGGCCCCGCCTACCTGTACACGCGCTCGAAATGGGCGGACTTTCCGAGCGGGAACAGTCCGCTCATTTCGAAAGTACAGCGGACAGGCCCACACACGGGCGGACTGTTCGCTCAAACACAGTTTCAGCGGACAGTTTTTCGGAATTTCCGAAAGACTTTGTCCGTCCAACTGTCCGCTGAAACTGTCCGCTGAAAGCCCACACACGAGCGGACTGTCCGCCCAAACACTGTTCAGCGGACAGGGTTGGGCGAACAGTCCGCCCGTGTGTACGCGGCCTTAGAAGTAGCAAATGTCCCTGGCCCCCAACTCTGACCTTAGAATCTCTATTTCTTCCCATTTGGAAGTACTGTCATGATGTACTCCTTAGCTAGAATACCCTATAATGCTTATTCATTATGTTGCTTGAGGCACTTGTGCATAGGAAGGGGCACTTCTAATGAGGAGAAATGTGGGACTTTGGTGCACACTTTGCATAGATCTTTGAGTTTAGATATGTCCTAGTTTGCAGAATGCAGTGGGCATTCAACCTTCTTTAAAAAAAATTTTATGCAAGCATACTGGCTATGGCCTGTTTAGTATGTAGATGGGGTGCAGCACGTGCAGTAGCAATAATTTACACAGACAGGTGTAGGCAGAACTTGTATTGAAATACTTCAGTAACAGTTACAATAAACCGGTGGACAGGCTACCCGGCCAGTAACGTGAAATGAGCACTTTCCAGCCAAATTTACAGCACCTGTTGAGAGGGGCAGAATGCGGCCTGGCCATCTAGTGCCCAATCGGGAAGGTATCCGGAAGAGTGGCGACCCTATGCTTTCCCTCCTCATCAGGAACCTTTCCCTAACACTAGTACTGACAGGAGGGGTACCTGTCCCTATTTTGCCAACAGGCAAAATGCGCACAAAATCTGTGAGCCAGGGCCTTTAATAGACTCTGCCGGACCCAAGATGGCTGCTAGAGTCACAACAGTGCCACTAAGAAGAGCACCAACTGCAGTGGAGAAAATAGACTGTACCTGCCTACAAGTAGAATTTATTTATATATTTGAAGGTACAGAGTGCTTCACTGTGAGTCTCAGTATACTGGAGTATACTGGAGTTCCATCATCCTAACACCATATCAACCACCTGCCATTACCACGACAAGTGGCCGCGGGCCCCAAACAATAATCCCCCCTCTGTCCTTGGCAAAAGTTTCCACAATACCGATCCCCAGTGCCAAAAAAGGTTGGGGACCGCTGCTCTAGACAGTATAATCACTAGGCCAAGATAACTTAGAGTAGAATCCTGTACCACTAGACTCATGAATCAGCAAAGTTAGCAATAAACAGTGCCTATAGGCATTAACTGCAATTTGAATTATAATACTGCACTGTAGGAGAATGGCTAGAATATGGTATCTCATAGCATAAGCGATAGGTCTCTGCGTAATAGCTTTAAAGGGAGAGTCTTTAGTCCTAACTCCCCAGCTGGCTAGCATTGGGGCCCAATTGTACCATTGGTGCACATGAGAGTAGTCCCAGTCAAGCCTGCAGGCAGCAATATGACTACTAGGTGACTGTATGGTCAGTTCCTAAAGGGCTCGGTCTCTCTAGCAGCAAATAATAGATCCCCACAGCAGCAGCTCACCAGTCCCAGTGATATTGTACCTCACCATTCGGTGACACGCAGTGCTTAGTCCACTCTTTGCTCTGCACCCAGTTGAATTTAGCTGCCTGCACCCAAACTCAAGCACTCCGCATCCTGCTCAGACCACAGTTATGTAGAAGTGGTGGTGCACACGTGACAGCGATGTGCACTCTCCATGCTCCCTCGTAGCAAGAGAAAGCTGTATCTTGTACAGCCTGAGAAAATGCAGCTTTTTTCCCTCCTCCTGGCAATCTCTCACTGGAAAATACAGTCCAAAAGCTCTTTATTACAATAGAGTGTCTCCTCTGGACTACAATTCCCACAGTGCAGTGCTGCCAGACTCAGTCTTTTGAAGCTCTTTCTGTTAAGCAGCTCCCTCCTCTTGCCGATATAGCTGTTCTGTACAGTTCAGCACCCTATGGCAAAAGTTCTTAGCCAAGCACCTGGCCACAAAAGCTGGCGAAACATGGATCGAAAATTTGGCGGGTTCAGCAGGAACTGGCCGAACTTTTGGTCCATGTATGGCAGTTCCTGTTCATGAAAAGTCAATCTATCGATCCACTCCAATGAGCTGCAGTGCTGATCAGTGTATTCTAAGCCCACGTACACACGGTCGGAGATTTTGCCCGTCGGATTTAGTCCGTCGGATTGTGTCCGAAACTGTTGCATACACACGGTTGGGCCAAGTTGGCAAAAAATCCGATCTTTCAGAACGTGATGACGTAATTTCGTTACGATGGGACTACATTCAGGCTAGTAGCCAATAGCTTTGATGTCGGAATTTGATCTGAGCATGCGTGGCACTTGGTCCGATCAAAATGCTCTACACATGATCGGATTAGGTCCGTCCAGCCCAGTTGGTGGGGAAATATTTCCAACATGTTGGAAAATTGGGTCGGACGGAGATTCGGACGGAATCAGTCCGATGCATACCACACACAGTCGGATTATCTGACGACACGGTCCGATAAGACTCATTCCGACAGATTCTCCGACCGTGTGTGCAAGGGCTTACAGCAGGAGAGTCCTTCTTTTAGAATACAAAGACACAGCTGGGAGGATTTCCCCATCCAGCTTGAATGTGTGGATGGGGAAATCCACTCACTTTTTTTGTTCCGCCGTCTGGCTGATATAAAAAAAAAAAAAGCTGAATAATATATGGCCAACTTAACCACTTAAGGACCGGAAGGATTTACCCCCTTAATCACCAGGCCATTTTTTGTGATACGGCACTGTGTTATTTTAACCGACAATTGCGTGGTTGTGCAACACTGTACCAAAATAAAATGAATGTCCTCCTTTTCTCACAAATTGAGCTTTCTTTTGGTAGTATTTGATCACCTCTGCTGTTTTAATTTTTTGCGCCATGAACTAAAAAAATTACAATTTTTTAAAAAAAAAAATACATATTTTTTACTTTTTGTTATAATACATATCAAAAACATTTTTTTTTTAAAAAACGATTTCTTTATCGATTTAGGCTGGTATATATTCTGCCACATATTTTTGGTGAAAAAAAAAAAAAAAATCGAAAAAATCCCAATAAGCGTATATTGATTGGTTTGCGCAAAAGCGCTTACAAAATAGGGCATAGATTTAGGCACTTTACATTTTTAAAAATAGTTTTTACTGGTAATGATCAGCAATTTTTAGCGGGACTACGACATTGAGGTGGACAAATCTAACCCTAAATGACACTTTTTGGGGACCAGTGACACCAATACAGTGATCAGTGCTAAAAAAAAAAAGCACTGATTACTGTATAAATTACACTGGCTGGGAAGGGGTTAAGACTAGGAGGCAATCAAAGGGTTAAGTGTGTCCTAGGGAGGTGCTTTCTAACTGTGTGGGGGATGGACTGACTGGGAGTACACAGAGATTGCTGTTCCTGATCACTACAAACAGACAATCTCTCTGTACTCCCCTGTCAGAACAGGAATCTGTTTGTTTACATTGACAGATCCCCATTCTACCTTTCTGTGGAGTGATCACTGATGGCCTGTGGACATCCCTCTCTCCAGGTCTGCGGCTCCCTGTGTCCTCCTCCCTCTCTCTGGCTCCTCATGTCCTCCTCCCTCTCTGCTCCTCAGCTCCCCTTGTCCTCCTTCCTCTCTCCGACTCCCCGGTTTCTCCTCCTCTGCTCCTTGGCTCCCCAGGTCCCCCTCCCTCTCACCAACTCCCTGTGTCCTCCTCCCTCACTTCGACTCCCCGGGTCCTCCACCCTCTCTCCGGCTTCCTATGTCCTCCTCCCTCTCTCCGGCTCCCCATGTCCACTGCCCCCTCTGCTCCTCGGCTCCCCAGGTCCTTCTCCCTCTTTCTGGCTCCCCGTGTCCACATCCCTCTCTGCTCCTTGGCTCCCCAGGTACTCCTCCCTCTCTCCGGCTCCCCATGTCCTCCTCCCTCACTGCTCCTCGGCTCCCGGGGTCCGCCTCCCTCTCTCCAGCTCAATGTGTCCTCCTCCCTCTCTGCTCCTCAGGTCCTCCTCCCTCTCTCCCACTCCCTGGGTTCTCCTCCCTCTCTGCTCCTCGGCTCCCGGGGTCTGCCTCCCTCTCTCCAGCTCAATGTGTCCTCCTCCCTCTCTCCCACTCCCTGGGTTCTCCTCCCTCTCTGCTCCTCGGTTCCCCGGGTCCTCCTCTCTCTCTCTCTCTCTCTCTCCGAATCACAGTGTCTTACTCCCTCTCTGCCCCTCAGCTCCCCAGGTCCTCCTCCCTCACTTCAACTCCCCGGGTCCTCTTCCCTTTCTCTGGCTCCCCGTGTCCACCTCCCCCTCTACTCCTCGGCTCCCAGGGTCCTCCTCCCTCACTCCGACTCCCCGTGTCCGCCTCCCTCTCTGCTCCTCCGCTCCCCAGGTCCTCCTCCCTACATCCACTCCACCCCCCCCCCCCCCAATATATGTATATAAATTGTAAGAAATATATAAAAAAAAAGAAAAATTTGAAAAAATAAATTTGTATAAAAAACCTAAAAAAACTACTGACACAGTCCACACCTCATCAAAAGTATCAGTAATCGGTATCTGTGAGTACTTGAAAAAAAGTATCGGTACTTGTACTCAGTCTTAAAAAAGTGGTATCGGTGAATCCCTAGACTAAACAAAATAGCACTAAACAGTAGGGAAGAACAGAGGGAGACACTAAATCATATTAGTTGTAGTGGCTCAAAACCAACACTAGATGTCAGCATACTACAGCACTGATCATCAGTGCCCTGATTACAATAAAGAAATAAAGTGTAACAATACAGTGCCCCCCAATGCCAGCATACAGTGCCCACCAGTGGCATCAATCAGTGCCCACAAGTGCCACAAATCAGTGCCCATTAGCCATGCCAGTCAGTACTGGCAATAAGTGCCACCTATCAGTGCTGCCCATCACTGCCTACCATCAGTGCCCATCTGTATCACCTATCCATGCTGCCTATCAGTGCCTGCCACTGCCGCCTATCAGTGCCTGCCACCGCCGCCTATCAGTGCCCACCAGTGCCACCTATTAGTGCCCATCAGTGCCACATATCAGTGCCACCTATCAGTGCCCATAAGTGTAGCACATTAGTGCCTCCTTATCAGTGCCCATAAGTGCCGCCTCATCAGTGCCCATAAGTGCCACCTCATCAATGCCCACCAGTTTACTGACAAAAAAAAAAAGTAAAAACACCTTTTTTTTTCCAAACTTTTTGGTCTTTTTTTGGGGGGTAAAAAATAAAAAAAACCCAGCAGTGATTAAATACCTCCAAAAGAAAGCTCTAATTGTGTGAAGAAAATGATAAGAAAATGAGTTTGGGTATAGTGTAGCACGACCGCGCAATTGTCCTTCAAAGTGAGACAGCGCTGAAAGCTGAAAAATGGCCTGGGCAGGAAAAGGGTTGTTAGTGCGCACTTGACAGCGATGTGCACTCTGGTAGGCAGGTGGTTAATCGTATTGGGGGGGGGGGTGGATAGAGGGGGCGGCACCCGTGCGCCCCTAATGGACGGGCCACGGCTGCGTCCTGTCTAAATCGTAGTCTGGCCCTAGCGGGGGGGGGGGGTAAAGACCTTAGATTGTAAGCTCCTTGAAGACTGGTGTGAATACATTGTATATAAAGTGCTGCATACACTGTATACGTATTTGTAATGACCCCCTTTCTGGTACAGACATAATTACATTTCTTCTTCATTATTAGGCAAAAAAAAAGTTCAAAACAGGATATTCTGTAGCAAGCTGATGGTTTGATCCACGGGACACGATGATAACATGAAGTACACCTGAGGCTGTATTTGTAGGAAATGATACTGTATACATAATGTATATACTTCGTCTCATGCAAAGGCCGCATTAGTTGATTCATTTCAGCAGAGGGCGCTGTCTCTCAAGGACCTGTGAACTGAAACAATGTTGCAAATAACTTCTATAGTGATCAGAATGCCTGCGTGTATGAATACATTTCATTTCGTTTTCCAGAAATTGTCGCAGGAAAAATACACAAAAAAAAAATAAAAAATCCTCAAGAATGGAATTTTGTTTTATTTTTACTTTTTTTATTTATTTTTTGTGGTTGAACTGGATGGACTTTTTTTCAACCTGACTAACTAACCTCTGCGTTTTTTATTTTTTGCTCTATAAAAAAAAGAGCGACAATTTAGAAACAAAAGCAATATTTTTTTACTTTTTGCTATAATTAATATCCCCCAAAAAATATAAAACAAAAACAATTTCTTCTTCAGTTTAAGCCGATATGTATTCTTCTACATATTTTTGGTAAAATTGCGCGGTCGCGCGATGCTGTACCCAAACAAAATTGGCGTCCTTTTTTTTCCCCAACAGAAAGAGCTTTCTTTTGATGGTCACCTGTACGGTTTTTATTTTTTGCGCTATAAACAAAAAAAATAGAGCGACAATTTCGAAATAAAAGCAATATTTTTTGCTTTTTGCTATAAAACATACCCAATAAAAAAATATGTATTTCCCACAAACAGAGCTTGCTTTTGGTGGTATTTGATCACCTCTGTGTTTTTTAGTTTTTGCGCTATAAACCTAAAAAAGACCGATAATTTCAAAACAAAAGCAATATTCTTTACTTTTTGCTATAATAAATATCCCCCCCCCCCAAAAAATATATAAATATATATATATATATATATATATATATATATATATATATATATATATATATATATAAAAAACAATTTCTTCCTCAGTTTAGGCCAATATGTATTCTTCAACATATTTTTGGTAAAACTGCACCCAAACAAAATGTAGGTCCTTTTTTTTCCCACAGAAAGAGCTTTCTTTTGGTGGTATTTGATCACCTTTGCGTTTTTTTTTATCTTTTGCGCTATAAACAAAAAGAAAAGAGCGACAATTTTGAAACAAAAAAAAAGGAAGCCTAGTGCTGTGGGCACGGCATAACCCCTCAGGATTTTGAGGATAGACCATAAAGTATTTAAAAAGGTTCTTTTTATTTATCCCCTTCCCGCCGGGCGTACGCAGATGTGCGTACTCAGCATTTGGGGCATCATCCTGGTACCGTTGTTTAGAGCGAGCGATCAGCTTTCCGAGGATAACAACCGATGCGGCTAAAAACCCTTACCATGGGATCAGCTGTCAGCCAATGACATCTCATCTCATCACATGATGTAAACAGAAGATCAGTAACAGGGTGAGGAGAAAAAAAAAAGCTGACTACTGACTTCTGTAAGAGGGACATCGGTCCCTCACATAGAGAGGGACCAAGAGACTCCCTCATCTATGCCCACCAGTGCCCACCAATGACACTTATCAGTACCCAGCAGTGCCACCTACTAGTGTTCACCAGTACCATCTACCAGTGCCACCTACATTTGCCCACCAGTGCCACCCATTATTGCCCACCAGTGCTGCCAATCAATGCCCATCAGTTCCTCGTCATCAGTGCTACCTATCAGTGCCACCTATCAGTACTGTCTCATCAGTGCCGCCTCATTAGTGCCACCTACCAGTGCCCATAAGTGCCACCTCATCAGTGCCACCCACCAGTGCCCAACAATGCTACCTATCAGTACCCAGCAGTGCCATCTACCAGTGTCCACCAGTGCCATCTACCAGTGCCCACCAGTGTCACCTACCTTTGCGCACCAGTGCCACCCATTATTGCCCACCAGTGCCTCATCATCAGTGCCACGCTCAGTGTCACTTATCAGTGCCAGCCATCAGTGCATCCTCATCAGTGCCGCCTCATTAGTGCCACCTACCAGTGCCCATGAGTGCCACCTCATCAGTGCTACCTCTTAGTGCCGCCTCATTAGTGCCACCTACCAATGCCCATAAGTGCCACCTCATTAGTGCCACCCATCAGTACCACCTCTCAGTGCCACCTATCAGTGCCAATGAGTGCTGGCCTCATCAGCACAATGAAGGAGAAAAATTACGTGTTTTCAAAACTTTGTAACAAATTATGAAAATGTTTTTTTTTTCCAAATTTTAGCGATTTTTTTTTTTTTTAGCACAATATAAAAAAACCTAGCTATGATTTAATAGCAGCAAAAGAAAACTCTATTTGTAGGGGGAAAAAAATGATTACAATTTCATCTGGATGCAGCATTGCATGACCGTGCAATTGTCATTCAAAGAGTGACAGCGCTGAAAGCTGAAAATTGGTCTGGGCAGGAAGGAGGGCTTTAAGTGCCCGGTAAGCAAATGTCGCCTATGGAAAATATAGGGTACTGAAGCTTGTTGCCAAAATGTCGCAACTTTAAGGTTTGCCATGTTGGGTATCTATTTGCTCAGTGCAGCCTCGTCTTTTATATTTTACCAACAAACTGGGTAATGTATTATGTTTGTACGCCCTAAAATTAACTTTAGTGTATTTTTTATTTTATTTTTTACTGAAATTTTGCCAAAATATTGCATGACATAAAAATTGCACCTACCACTATTTTATTCTCTAGGGCTGTCTGCTTTTTAGACACCCTGTTTTGGGGGTTTTATGTAATCTTCGGGGATAAAATTATTTTTTAAGCACTTTTGCAAAAAAACAAAAACAAAAAAAAAAAAAAACGCAAAAACGTCTCTTGCAGCGAAAGGGTTAAATGTCGCTGCGACTGAAGAAAGGTCGAGAGACCCCCCCCCCCCCCCCCCCGCTCTGGGAAACTCCTTTTTTACATTATGTATAAAAAAAAGACAAAATTAGCATAACAAACGGTACAACAAAGAAACAAACAAATAAATAAAAAAAGTTTCCCCCGCTCACAAGAGCTTGCAATCCGAAGAGGAGAATGTGAATGTGTTCACCGGTCAACGTGGCCAAGGTTCAGATTCCAGTTCATAGCTATGAGCTCAGTGCTTTGGCACAGCCGCCGCTGCCAAAATGACAGAAATTCCTGCCGTTTCCTATGGAACTGAACGTCCCATTCAGGGCTGGAGGTGACCTCATCCCAAAACCGAGCACCTGGGGAGAGGAGGTGAGCAGGCCAAGAACCTGGGGTGGGGGAGGAGGCATCTAAGGTAACCTCCTAAACTCCAGCTTGCTGCTACTGTATACGAGGTGCCCGCTATGAATTGGTTGAACATATAATAGGCACATGGTCCAAATTTCGCAAAGGTCATGTACCCGTTTACCATTTCAAATGTACGACCTCCAGAAGTGCTCCAGTCTTGTAAATCCTTGAAGCACACACACTATATTACCAAATGTATTGGGACACCTGCCTTTACATGAACTTTAATGGCATCCCAGTCTTAGTCCGTAGGGTTCAATATTGAGTTGGCTCCGCCCTTTGCAGATATAACAGCTTTAACTCTTCTGGGAAGGCCGTCCACAAGGTTTTGGAGTGTCTATGGGAATGTTTGACCATTCTTCCAGAAGTGCATTTGTGAGGTCAGGCACTGATGTTGGATGAGAAGGCCTGGCTCGCAGTCTCCGCTCTAATTCATCCCAAAGGTGTTCTATTGGGTTGAGGTCAGGACTCTCTGCAGGCCAGTCAAGTTCCTCCACCCTAAACTCGCTCATCCGTGTCTTTATGGACCTTGCTTTGTGCACTGGCCCAAATCATTTGGTGGAGGGGGGATTATGGGGGGGGGGTTGTTTTTCAGGGGTTGGGCTTGGCCCCTTAGTTCAGTTGAAGGAAACTCTTAAGGCCTCAGCATACCAAGACATTTTGGACAATATCATGCTCTCAACTTTGTTGGAACAGTTTTGGGATGGCCCCTTCCTGTCAGGGCTGGTGCAAGGATTTTTGACACCTTAGGCGAAAACTAATTTTGCTGATGACCCCCTGGCTCCACCCCTGACTCCACCCCTTTTGCCCTGCTCATGTATTCCCAACATTTTTAGTGAAGTGCCCATCAAATGCAGCCACACCAGTGCCCATCAATTCAGCCTACTGGCGCCCATCAATGTGGCCTCACCGGCACCCATCAAATGCAGCCTCCCCAACACCAATCAAATGCAGCCTCACCAACACCAATCAAATGCAGCCTACCCAGCACCCATCAATGCAGCCTATGGGCTCCCATCAATGCAGCCTCACCAGCGCCCATCAAATGCAGCCTACGAGTGCCCATCAAATGCAGGCTCATCAACACCAATCAAATGCAGCCTACGGGTGCCCATCAATGCAGCCTCACTAGCGCCCATCAAATGCAGCTTACGAGTACCCATGAAATGTAGCCTACCAGCACCCATCAAATGCAGCCTCACCAACACCAATCCAATGCAGCCTACGGGTGCCCATCAATGCAGCCTACGGGTGCCCATCAATGCAGCCTATGGGCGCCCATCAGAGTCCTGCTGTGTCAATGGACGTAGCGGGGCTCGGGAGCGAACACACACAATAGCCGCCATGGGAACTGGCTTCCCATGGGGGGTAGAGTTTGCCATCTCAACCCTTTAAACCCGAAAACATATGAATTACACAGGTTCTGTGGCTAATTCAACCACTTCCCACAAACCGCTGTACATCAGTACTTTGACGTAGAATACAGATATCTGCCATAACCCCGGTATTTTCTGAAATGCCGGGCGGTCCTCTTTAAGATAATGGTGGTCTCTGTGGCGGATTTGCTGTGAAATCACTTTTATCGGCGTGGCGGGAGAGGTGCCCACCCCCCTAGCGCCTTGTTCCGGACGTCGCTGCCGCTTACCGGAGCCAACAGTAGCGGCGGAGATGGTCCAATCCTTTCCTCTCAGAGACTGGGAGTCGAGTGAGGGAAAGATGGCCCCCACTCAATGATGTTGGATGATGAAAGCGACGTCAAATGTCACTTCCGCCCAATGGCCTTAAAGGGGAAAATTTTTTTTTTTTTTATTGCATGTAAGTGTAAATATGAGATGTGAGGTCTTTTTGGCCCCAGATCTCATATTTAAGAAGTCCTGTCATTCTTTTTTTCTATTACAAGGGAGGTTTACATTCCTTGTAATAAAAATAAAAGTGATCCAAATTTTTTTTTTTTAAAGGGACAGTGTAATGCCCCGTACACACAGTCGGACATTCTGACTACAAGATTTTGGCCGAAACTAGTCTTGCATACACACAGTCGCACAAAGTTGTCGGAAAATCCGATCGTTCAGAAGGAGGTGACTCTGAGTCAGAGAAAAATTGTAACGCCCATGGCTTCAATAGATGTGCTGTTGTGGTAACTTTAGGTGTGAACCCTCGGAGAGGGCGAAGATCTACCCTGTCTGGGAAAAAGGAGAAATGCTCGTCCCCCATCCCCAGGGAGTGGAGTTCTGAGATTCTTCTGCCGCATGTGATAGACAGAAGAAAAGTGTTTTTTAGGGTTAGAGCCCAGATTGAAATTTCTTCTACAGGCGCAAATGGGTGACTGGATAAGACTTCTAGTATTAAAGGAAGGTCCTATTTCCAAAAGGAACGCCTGACGGGAGGGCGTATCTTCCGAGGAATGAATGAACGAAGAACCTCCTGAGTTTGGTATTCTCCTGGGTGGCAAAGAGGTCCACTTGCAGGGTTTCCCATAGTTTGGAAATTTGGTTGAACACATTGGGATGAAGTGTCCACTCGTTGTTGTTCCCAAATTTCCTTGGAAAAGATGTCTGCTTCTGTGTTCATCTTGCCTGGGAGATATATCACTCTGAGATCTACCAGGTTCCTTTCGGCCCAGATCATTATAGGTTCCACTTCCCTTAGAAGTGCTTTTCTGCGGGTGCCTCCTTGTCTCTGTAGATATGAGACCGCTGTTCTGTTGTTCAGACTCAGAAGCAACCTCCGTCACTTGATCTGTAATGAGGTCAAGGCTAGAAATGCTGCTCTCATTTCTAAGATGTTGGATACTATCCCTCTGGTGGGAAAGGACCATCTTCCCTGAATCCTGAACCCTCTGCAATGGGCATAGGCCGAAGGGCAGAGCCTGGAATTGCAGGTGGACATGACCCACTGCGAATCCTAGGTACTTCTGGAAAGATGGTGAAATAGGGATGTGGGGGTAAGCATCCTGCAGATCTACTGATATTAACAAATCTCCTGGTTGTATTGCTTGGATAGTTGTTTGTAGAGATTCCATCTTGAAACTCTCGAGATGGATGTATCTGTTGAGCCTCTTCAAATCTATTACTGGGGGGGGGGGGGGGGGGGCAGGTACTGCTACTCCTTGATGGTTTCCTTGAAGGATGTGTGAGGAGGCTGATGAGAAAAGGTCCAGAAGTGACCGCACCGAACTGTTGATAGGACCCATGGGTCCTGGCATCTGGCAGCCCAGACTGGGAAAAAACACTTTAGCCAGGCCCCTACTGGGGGCGTCTCTGCCCCTCTGGGGGGCGGTGAGGGCCTTGTTTCTTCTGGCTCCCAAAAAAGACGCCTGAGTGCCTCTCCACGACCTTTTATTATCTTTAAAGGGGTAAGACTGCCTGAAGTCTCTGGAGTTTGATTGTCGAAATCGAGACAAAAAGGCTTTTGTCCTCCGAACCTTACTGTCCTGGGGAAGTAAGCCAGATTTGCCCCCTGTTACTCGGGAGATCGCTTTATTGAGTTTCTCACCGAAGAAGGATTTGCCATCAAAGGGAATCTTGCACCAATTTTGTTTTGATGCAAGATTTGCTGTCCAGGGTTTCAGCCAAAATGCTCATTTTGCCATAACCAAATGAAGCATTAAGTTGGCCGAACAACGGATCGTGTCAATCACTGCTTCCCCTACGAAATACACCGCCAACTTAAGCTCCTCCAGAGCTTTGATTATGTCGTCCTGGGGGATGTCTTGGCACGGGGCTGTCTCTACATTTTCCGTCCATGACCTGATACCGTTGGAAACAGATGTCAGTGCAATGGCTGGCCTACAAGCCGCCCCTGCAGCTAGATAGCTCCTTTTGAGGTCTAGATCAATTAGTCTATCCAAGGGATCCTTGAATGACGTTGAATCCTCCATCGGTAAGGTTACGTTTTTTGCCAGATGTATTACTACCGCATCAACCACAGGCATTGAACTTAAAGACTGTGTACCCGTATCCGCTAAAGGATACAATTTGGTCAAACGGGCGAGGGAAAACTTCTTGTCTGTTTTGCTCCATTCGTCTTCTATAATTTGTCTGATTTCCCCCATTAATGAGAAGACAATTTGCTTTATATTAAGAAAAGGAAAATAAGCTTTCGATTTCTTAGGAGGCTCATTCCGGATCCTCCCAAGCAATAGCATTCTTCATCGCCTTGACAAACGACTGGACCAAGCAAAATCTGGAACCAGATGGTTCAGAGTCCTCTGAAGACTCCCTAGAAGGATCTTCAGGAGAAGAATGCCTAGCTGTCCTTCCTGATGCAAACAGCTGAGGGCCTCGGAGTGCTGGGGTCTGGGTCTTGCATTTAAACAGCTTGTGGAACCGGATGGGATTATGGCGGCCAGTTCTGAGTAGGAGTCTTTCATGGTCTGCCTAAGTAGATTGACCACTTGCTGGCTTTCCAGTTCCTGGTTGGCTGTGTAATCCCTTAGACAGTCCCTACAGACCAATTTATCAGGGAGTGGTACAGCGCCACATGCCCAGCACATTTTCCTTGATGCCCGAGGTGGGGGCGAAGGAGAGCGACAATGTCTCCAAGATCCTGATCTCCTAGAAGACCTATAGTGTGAAGAGGGTGATCCCCGCTCTGGACTATCGTCGTTGTCATGGTGTCTTGAAGATTTTCTAGATCGTTTTGAGGGAGCAGGGCTGAAACAAAGTTTGTTCGTCAGTGGCGCACTCCTTTTTTTTTTCCTATATACTCATGTACAAGTGGTCCCATACCTATTGGACACAGGAGGCTCTTGACTTTGTGACAAATAACTCATAGAGAAATGGGCAGGAGGATCAGCTGCAAGAAGATGAAGTAAGAAAAAAGGATAAAACCCTTTAGAGAGAAACCAACGGAACCACAGTCTCAACCATGAGAGAGGAACACATACTTGTTCTGCTGATATGTTTTTTAACTGCAGGGCACCACTGGATATCCAATGCAGCCCTGAGCCCAAATGGAGCCAAACTTTTAGAGCCGGTTCACACAGGGGCGACACGACTTTCAACACGACTTTTGGAGGCAACTTGTACACGACTTGGGGCGACTTACAACACGACTTTAAGTCGCCCCAGGCCATTGCCAAAGGAACTCCACGCCAAATAAAAAAAAAAAAAATGGCATGGGTTCCCCCTCCAAGAGCATACCAGGCCCTTAGGTCTGGTATGGATTCTAAGGGGAACCCCCTACGCCGAAAAAACGGCGTGGGGTCCCCCCCCAGATCCATACCAGACCCTTATCCGAGCACGCTACCCAGCCAGCCAGGAAAGGGGTTGGGAACGAGCGAGCGCCCCCCCTCCTGAGCTGTACCAGGCCGCGCGCCCTCAACATGGGGGGTGCCTTGGGGAGGGGGGGGGGCCCCCACCCCAAAGCACCTTGTCCCCATGTTGATGAGGACAAGGGCCTCTTCCTGACAACCCTGGCCGTTGGTTGTCGGGGTCTGCGGGCGGGGGGCTTATCCGAATCCGGGAGCCCCCTTTAATAAGGGGGCCCCCAGATCCCGGCCCCCCACCCTATGTGAATGAGTATGGGGTACAATGTACCCCTACCCATTCACCTGTGAAAAAAAATGTACAAAAAAAACACAACACACAAGTGTTAAAATAGTCTATTGCACAGCTCCGGGGGTCTTCCGTCTTCGGGGGTCTTCTCGCCACACTCCTCCGCTATCTTCTGCTAGCTCTTTTACTAGCGGAGGAGCCCGGCATTCTTCTTCGTCCGCCGCCGCCCTCTTCTTCCAACTTCGGGGGTCATGTTCCCCTCTTCAGTTCTTCTTGCCGGGCCACCGCGCCTTCTTCTAGCTCTTTTACAAGCGGTGCCCCGGTCTTCTGTCGCCGCTGCCGCTGTCGGCGTGCGACGGCTTATATAGGGACATCACCGGATGATGTCCCCTCCCATTATGATGTCACAGTCCCAGCATCCTCTGGGACTGTGACATCATAATGGACGGGGACTGTGACATCATAATGGGCGGGGACATCATCCGGTGATGTCCCTATATAAGTCGCCGCACGCCGTGTGCTCTGTCATAGTGAGCGGAGACAACGACGAGGCAACATCTCCAGAAGAGAAGAACAGAAGAACAGAAGTCGGCGGCGACGGCAGCGGCGACAGAAGACCGGGTCACCGCTTGTAAAAGAGCTAGAAGAAGGCGCGGTGTCCCGGCAAGAAGAACCGAAGAGGGGGGCAAGACCCCCGAAGTCGGAAGAAGAGGGCTGCAGCGGCTGCGAAGAAGAATGCCGGGCTCCTCCGCTAGTAAAAGAGCTAGCAGAAGATAGCGAAGGAGTCTGGCAAGAAGACCCCCGGAGCTGTGCAATAAACTATTTTAACCCTTGTGTGTTGTGTTTTTTTTGTACATTTTTTTTCACAGGTGAATGGGTAGGGGTACATTGTACCCCATACTCATTCACATAGGGTGGGGGGCCGGGATCTGGGGGCCCCCTTATTAAAGGGGGCTTTCCGGATTCCGATAAGCCCCCCGCCCGCAGACCCCGACAACCAAGGGCCAGGATTGTCGGGAAGAGGCCCTTGTCCTCATCAACATGGGGACAAGGTGCTTTGGGGTGGGGGGGGGACCGCATGGCCTCCCCTTCCCCAAGGCACCCCCCATGTTGAGGGCGCGTGGCCTGGTACGGCTTAGGAGGGGGGGGGGGGCGCTCGCTAGTCCCCACCCCCTTTCCTGGCCGTCCGGGTAGCGTGCTCGGATAAGGGTCTGGTATGGATCTGGGGGGGACTCCCACGCCGTTTTTTTCGGCGTAGGGGGGTTCCCCTTAAAATCCATACCAGACCTAAGGGCCTGGTATGCTCTCGTAGGGGGAACCCATGCCAAATTTTTTAAATAAATTTGGTGTGGAGTTTCCTCTTGAGAGCTGATAATTCTGTCAGAGTCACCTCTGTATAGACGGAGATCTGACTTGGAGGCGACCTCCATTGAAATCAATGGGTACCGGTCGCCTACAAGTCGAATTGAAGTAGTACAGGAACCTTTTCTGAAGTCGGAGCGACTTCAGTAGTGTGCATTAAGACGGCTCTCATTCACTTACATTGATTTTTACATGTTGTCCGACCTGAGGCGACTAGGGGCGACCTGAAGTCGGATCTGAGTTGCCCCTGTGTGAATGGACCCTTAAAGAAGCAGAGGGTGGGGGGGGCTAATTAGCAAGCCCACTTCCCTTGTGGCACCATTGGCTGACCTCCAGTGTGTTTACCTAAACAAATATGGCAGCTGAGGACTCGCCGCCGTGTGCACTTACAACAGTAGAAGCCCCTGACTGCGTCTGACATCAGCTCTGTATTCCGGGGCCGCGCATGCGCACTGTCCCCCGGAACTGTCCCATTCTGTCTCTCTCTCTCTCTCCCACGTAGTGAGCAGGGAGCAAGAACCGGAAGCCCACTAGCCACAGCCAGGCTCCCTGGCATCCAAAACCCAATAACAAGACCGGGGTTCACTATCCCCCGAGACTCCAGCTTTAAAAGAAAGACTGAAATCGCATCAGCCGAGCTACGCATGCACGATTCGGAGAAAAAAGTCTTAAAGGGGAAAAATGTATTTATTTTTTAACAGATAAATAATGAAGAAGGTCTAACCTGTCCAGGGAAAAAAGGAAGCTGATCCTCCTGCTGAATCCACCAGCATTCGTTGTTCAAGAAACCTCAGCAGACTGCATTCCTGTGAGGAAACACTGCAAGATCCCAAAAGATCCACAAAAGGGGTTCCCAGTCTTATTAGCGCTAACGGCGGCAGAAGAGCAGGGACTGCACACAGGAGAGGCTGAACCCGGGTGGACGCTGCCAAAGGCAGAGGTATGGACGCACTGCTACTCTTCACCAGCTCAAGAGGTATGAGGAAAAAAAAGAGAATGTTGGGGGAGGGACTATGCCTTTAATTTATGCTATTCACTGGTCCTGAGGGAGGAGTCGAGGCGGAGCTCTATCACAGGTATGCTGCCATGGAGGCACCATGAAAATGCATTGGTGTGAATCAGGCCTAAAGGGATGAGGTGGCAACCCTACATGGGGGGCACTGGACAGAGAGGAGGGGCCAGGAGCACCAGCTGGGGACCCCGGAAGAGGAGGTTTGCAGGTGCTCTGTGCAATTTCATTGCACAAAACAGGTAAGTATAGTTTGTTTGTGTTTTATTTTACCTTTACAATCTCTTGAAGAAAAATATTTTTTCCAACGTTTTCTGTCTTTTTTTGTTTATTTAGTAAAGAAAAAAACAAAAAACAAAACAAAAGCCCAGTGGTGATCAAACCACCAAGAGAAAGCTCTATTTGTGCGAAAAAAAAATGATAAAAATGTCATATGGGTACAGTGTTACCGCACAATGGTCATTCATAGTGCAACAGCCAGGGAAGTTGCTAGGTGGCAAAAAAAACAGGGGCCGAAGTCCGAGCTCAGCACGGGGGACCTACCTGACATACACTGTCTTACCTGTCATACATCGACCTATCTGACCTGCACTGACCTACCTGACACACGCTGACCTACCTGACGCATGCTGACCTACTTGACACTGACCTACACTGACCTACACTGACCTACCTGACACACACTGACCTACCTGACACACAATGACCTACCTGACACACACTGACCTACACTGACCTACCTGATACACATTGACCTACTTGACACACAATGACCTACACTGACCTACCTGACACAGTGACTTACCTGACATAAATGGACCTACCTGACACACACTGACCTACCTGACACACAATGACCTACCTAACATAAACTGACCTACCTGACACACACAATAACCTGCAGTGACCTACCTGACACACACTGACCTACCTGACCTACACTGACCTACCTGGCCATAATTCAGGTGTTCCCTGCAGCTCAGCGGCACGCCGATCACACAGTAAAGTAGACTCTAGGCAGCCAGAGCCATGATGAGGAGAGAAGAGCCACCCGCCCGAGCGCCAAGTGGGCTCGGGATCTTCTCACAGTGGCGCGGCGGCCGCATTGTAATTCCCGCCTTCTGGGGCCTGCAGCTCCTATGATGGATGTCGCACATCCGGCGCCATCCCGGCATTGGTCCAGTGGGATGTCCATCATAGGTGCTGCAGGCTCCAGAGGGCGGGACCTGCTATGTCACTCGGCCGCGCTCGGGGTCAGAATGGTCCCCGCTCGGCGGCGGCGCTTGGGGCTAATAATCGAACCGCGCCCACCCGAGACTCGGGGGTTCAGCCGCCATCACCCCTCCCGCCGATGCCGCTGGCGACAGTGCTGCAAGCTGAAAATTGGCCTGTGCAGGAAGGGGGTGGAAGTGTCCGGTATTGAATTGGTTAAGAATAAAAATAATAAAAATTCACAAACCTATTTATTTCTAGAGAAAAGCTAACCCTTCTACAATGCACAGAGCAGTTTTTGGCTGCCCGTTGCAGAGCAGGGAAATGATTTGGATCGGCAGAACAATGCGGACATTCAGGGATGAAGCAGGTTACATGAGCAGAATCAGCATCTTCAGAACATCTCAAACATCAAAGGATGGAGATGCCTTCTGAGCCAAAGCTCACCCTTCCTTCCCCTTCCCCCTCCTCCTACCCCCAAGGAACTCCTCTGCTTTCTGTCACAGTCACAGCCACAGGCAGTTCCAGCTCCATCTATTTCTGATTATTTCTTCTGGTTATTTAACCTGCCTGGAATGCAGCCTGTGAAATCACATTAAAGTCAGCTCCTCTGGAGAGCTTTCTGGGCCTGGCCGGGGCTCTCTGGAATCTGCAAAACTCTTCCACTCCGGCTACTGCCCAAGTCAAAGGATTCCTGCTCTGGGATATGAACAGAAGTGACAGCAAACCAAGAAATGTGCACTCTTCTCTTCTCTTCTCTCTCTTTTTTTTTTTTTTGCCTAATCTGAGTTGGATTTCTCCGAGAGGAATGTTAATAATCTGTCTTTAGAATATCATATTTCTTCACCATGACTTCAAACGTAATCAACCCTCTGTGGGCATGCTCTGCAACTAGTAAAGACAAGAATGAAGTCGGGAAAAAAACAGCAGAATGAGGCAAAATATATAAGACAGAGCCTTCTGTACCCCCGATGACAAGCAACGGCAATAATAATAACGAAGAACAGTAATAATAGGGTAATAGATACCATATGACTAATGCCGGGGGCTTAAAACAAGGACTTGTCCGTGCCTTGTGTACAAGCCGGCTGGGGCAGTATTCCTCAAATAAAGGATCCATACACTATATTACCAAAAGTATCGGGATTCCTGCCTTTACACGCACGTGAACTTTAATGGCATCCCAGTCTTATGCCGCGTACACGCGATCGCACATTCCGACAACAAAATCCATGTTTTGTTTTGTTTTTTCTGACAGATGTTGGCTCAAACCTGTCTTGCACACACGGTCACACAAATGTTGTTGGAACTTCCGAACTACGTCAAGAACGCGGTGACGTACGACAATCCAAGAAAAATGAAGTTCAATAGCCATTGCGGCTCTTCTGCTTGATTCCGAGCATGCATGGAATTTTGTGTGTCGGAATTGGGTGCGCACGATCAGAATTTCCGACAACGGATTTTGTTGTTGGACAATTTGAGATCCAGCTCTCAAATTTTGTTTGTTGGAAATTCCGACGGGAAATGTCCGATGGAGCCTACCGACACCAAGCTCCCATCGAACATTTGTTGTCGGAAAGTCCGACCGTGTGTAGGCGGCATAAGTCCGTAGGGTTCAATATTGAGTTGGCCCACCCTTTGCAGCTATAACAGCTTCAACTCTTCTGGGAAGGCCGTCCACAAGGTTTAGGAGTGTGTCTATGGGAATGTTGGACCATTATTCCAGAAGAGCATTTGTGAGGTCAGGCACGGATATTGGATGAGCGAGTTTGGGATGGAGGAACTTGACTTGCCTGCACCTCAACCCGATAGAACACCTTTGGTATGAATTTAGAGTGGAGACTGTGAAAACAAGTCTCCGCTCTAAATTCATCTCAAAGGTGTTCTATTGGGTTGAGGTGCAGGCAAGTCAAGTTCCTCCACCTCAAAGTCACTCATCCATGTCTTTATGGACCTTTTTTTGTGCCCTGGTGGGCAGTCATGTTGGAACAGGAAGAGGCCATCCCCAAAACTGTTCCCATAAAGTTGGGAGCATTAAACTGTCCAAAATGTCTTGATATGCTGACACCTTAGGAGTTTCCTTCACTGGAACTAAGGAGCCAAGCCCAACCCCTGAAAAACAACCCCCCACACCATAATCCCTCTCCACCAAATGATTTGGACCCAGGGGCGTAACTATAGGGAGTGCAGCAGTCGCGACCGCAACCGGGCCCTGTGATGCAGGGGGCCCATGCAGCCCCCTCTACATATGGCCAGCAGCAGCATAGGCAGCTAGGGGTACCAGTGCACCATGCACACAGGTGGTGGAGGTGGAGGGTGACTAGCAGAGCTCCATGCTCGACTATCGCACTGGCTGCTCTTTAGTTGTGCATTCCCCGCATGACCTGTGTCCTCGGCTGGCTCCTCAGAGTACCCCTCTCCTGCTCCATGCATTGCCACTCAGTCCGATGTCTGTTATCCCCAGCCAGAGTCCCGCCCCCCCCTGAGTCCGGCCCACACTGCACTGCATACTTCTCCCGGGTAAACAAACTTTAAGCACACAGATGCAGTGCAGCCCTATGAGAGCCCCCCAGAGGACACTGCAGGCTTGTCTGCCAGCCCCCCTCCTACCCCGTCATACACAGATGATGAAAGGTCTTTCTGGGAGATATGCTGATCACCCGTCCAGCACACTGGATGGAGCCCAGGCCAACATGGATGAGTGTGCGACCTACAGCTTGGTCATGGTGAGTGAGAAGACCTCATCCCCCACACACTATTACATACCCCCTCCATCTCCCCCTGGGTACAGGGACCCCTTCTCACGTGGGGACAGGGACCCCCTCCTCCCCTGGGGACAGGGACCCCTTCTCACCTGGGGTCAGTAACTTCATCTGCCCTGGAGAAAAGGACCTCATCTCTTCTGGGGACGGGGACCCCATCCTGCCTAAGGACTGTCCCCCAATGGGGCACCTAAAAATAAAATAAAAAATAGGCAAAAAAACTACTGATACCAGTGGTGGAACTACAGGGCTCACAAAGGTCATACCTGGTACCACGCCCTGGAGTTCCACCATCGGACTCGGAGGGAAGGGCCCTGGCTGAGGTTCAGGGGGCCCTTTATGGTTTCTTGCATCGGGGCCCTGAAGGTTCTAGTTACGCCACTGTTTGGACCAGTGCACAAAACAAAGTCCATAAAGATATTGATGAGTAAGTTCAGGGTGGAAGAACTTGACTGTCCTGACCTCAACCCGATAGAACACCTTTGGGATAAATCAGAGCGGACACTGCGAGCCAGACCTTCTTGTTCAACATCCGAGCCTGACCTCACAAATGCGCTTCTGGAAGAATGGTCAAACATTCCCATAGACATACTCCTAAACCTTGTGGACGGCCTTCCCAGAAGAGTTGAAACTGTCATAGCTGCAAAGGGCGGGCCAACTCAATATAAGCCTGGGATGCCATTAAAGTATCATGTGCGTGTAAAGGCAGATGTCCCAAAACTTTTGGTAATATAGTGTAAATTGTATATACGTAATAATCGTAGGGGACAACATTTTCCAATGTGTTTTCCAATTGACTATTTTGTTTATGTGTATGGGTGGCTGAAAGAATTAGTGCACCTTTAAGCATACTATCCAATTGCATCCCAACCTCTGCAGCAACTTTCCGAAAATGTAAGCGCATACCTCATATGCTGGCAGGATGCACTTTTATACGGCTCAGTTTTTCCTGGGAAAGAAAATCGTTTTCAGTGCTCCAAATTTGCTTTGCAGTCCTGCAGAAGAAACCATAAAGAATAATGACAGTCTCCGTCCTTAGCCCAGCATTGTAATTATCCTCTAAAGTACGTACTGATGCATGCGTTTCATTATAACATTGGAACGGTGAAGACATGAGCGCTGTGCTGGCCCTAAGCAGGTGGATTGTATAAATGGCAGCATATGTATTATTTGTACTTTTTAATATAAGACAAGTTCACGTCTAACTACTAAAATCGTTAGCCCGCTCGTCCTAACGTATCCCTTGTGGCGGCCCCCTCCTGTATTTACATCTTGTGATGGCACCCCATAGACTTATAATGGGATGGCAGCCAATTCAGAGAGGCACACTGAGCCTTCGAGATTTCTAAACATTATTAATTATATCTATTTCAAGTAGATTTAGGCTAGGTTTCCACTAGTGCGACTTTTCATGCGATTTGGGACTGAAAAGTCGCATGACAAGTCATACCCCATGATTTCCAATGAGTACCGTTCATATCTGTGTGACCTCAAGATGCAGCAACTTCAAAGTAGTCCCTGCACTACTTTTGTCCCACGTTGATGCGACTTGAGGTCCGTAGACCTCAAGAATACACAGGCATTGTTTCAAGTCGCGGCAAAATCGCCCGACTTTGGGGACGCAATAGTGGAAACATAGCCTTGTCCCCCATACACACGGTCGGACATTCCGACCCCAAAATCCGTCAGATTTTTTCCGACGGATTTTGGCCGAAATTTGTCTTGCATACACGCGGTCGCACAAAGTCGTTGGAAAATCCGATCATTCGGAACGAGGTTACGTACAAAACGTACGACGGGACTACGTAGAGGCCACTAGCCAATAGCTTTCGTCTCCAAATTTTTTCCTAAGCATGCGTGGCACTTTGTGTGTCGGAATTCTCTACACACGATCGGAAAAAGTCCGATCGGATTTTGTTGTGGTCGGAAAATTTTAGATCCAGCTCTCAAACTTTTTCCGTTGGAAATTCCGACAGAAAAAGTCTGATAGAGCCCACACACGATCGGATTTTCCGACAACATAATCCGATCAGAATTTTTCCGTCTGAATTTCCGACCGTGTGTATGGGGCGTAAGAGCTTGTTCACACCAGGTGTGGTGCGGGAACGTGCAAAATTGCACGTTTTCGTGCACCACACAAGAACACATTGCTTTTTCCAGACGCACATCGGTGTCGTTAATCACCCCCCCCCCCCCCCACACCCACACATTTAGCAAAGATCATATGTACATATGTAGCTACTAAACCGCATGATACAGAGTTTTGGCTCAATTTTAAAAATCGTGCTGGCAACTTTCACACATGTGGGGCAACCCATGATAATGATTGGGCCAGGCAGGTTTGGACAGATTTATTCCCTTAAAGCGGAGGGCCACCCTAAAAAAACTAAAAATTGCATTACAATGTTCCTAAAAATGTCAAAAAAGAAATAGAAAAAAAAACATTTTTAATTACCAGTAATAGCTGTTGCTAGGCAGATCATCCTGATCTGTCATTTCCTACACCGCGGTGACCTTCAGTCTTCTCCTTCTCGTGTTGTCTTCTGGGGAATGGGGCCCCGGTGTGTTCTGGGAACAGCCGGCCATTCACAAAGCGCCAGCGGATGCGCAGTAGGAAACGGGCAGTGAGGCCGCAAGGCTCCACTGCCTGTTTCCCTTAGACCCCTTTCACACTGGGGTGTTTTTTCAGGCGTTTTTCAGGCGCTTAAGCATTAAAAAAAGCGCCTGAAAGAAGCCTCACCTGCAATCCCAATGTGAAAGCACGAGTGCTTTGACACTGAGGCGCTGCGCTGGCAAGGCGTCAAAAGAAGTCCTGCAAACAGCTTCTTTGCAGCGCTTTTGGAGCGGTGAATACATTCGGAAGCGCCTGCAAAACGCCTGCAAAGCGCTTTTGTTATTTGGCCACTAGCGGGGGTTAAAAGTGCCCCGCTATCGCTCAAAAAACGCTGGTAAAGCGCCGCTAGTTTAAGCAGCGATTTAGAGTTTTTCAGGCGCTGGCAGTGTGAAAGGGTTCTTAACCACTTTCAGACCGGACCATTTTGCTGGTAAATGACCAGAGGTCTTTTTACACTTTGGCACTGCGCTGCTTTAACTGGTAATTGCGCGGTCATGCAATGTTGTACCCAAACAAAATTTGCGTCCTTTTCTTCCCACAAATAGAGCTTTCTTTTGATGGTATTTGATTGCCTCTGCGATTTTTATTTTTTGCGATATAAACGTAAAAAGACCGCAAATTTTGAAAAAAAATGATATTTTCTACTTTTTGTTATTAGAAAAATCCAATAAACTCAATTTTAGTCATACATTTAGGCCAAAATGTATTCAGCCACATGTCTTTGGTAAAAAAAAAGTCAATAATTGTATATTTATTGGTTTGCGCAAAAGTTGTCACATCTACAAACTAAGGTACGTTTTCTGGAATTTACGCAGCTTTTAGTTTACGACTGCCTATCTCATTTCTTGAGGTGCTAAAATGGCAGGGCAGTACAAAACCCCCCCAAATGACCCCATTTTGGAAAGTAGACCCCCTAAGGAAATTGATAAGAGGCATGTTGAGCCCATTGAATATTTTATTTTTTTGCCTCAAGCGATTGAATAATGACAAAAAAAAAAATATTTTTTTTTTTTTACACAAAGTTGTCACTAAATGATATATTGCTCACACATGCTATGGGCGTATGTGAAATGACACCCCAAAATAAATTCTGCTGCTTCTCCTGAGTACGGGGATACCACATATGTGGGACTTTTTGGGAGCCTAGCCGCGTACGGGGCCCCGAAAACCAAGCACCGCCTTCAGGCTTTCTAAGGGCGTAAATTTTTGAGTTCACTTCTCACTACCTATTACAGTTTTGAAGGCCATAAAATGCCAAGATGGCACAAAACCCCCACAAATGACCCCATTTTAGAAAGTAGACACCCCAAGCTATTTGCTGAGAGGCATGTTGAGTCCATGGAATATTTTATATTTTGCCACAAGTTGCGGGAAAATTACAAACTTTTTTTTTTTTTTCACAAAGTTGTCACTAAATGATATATTGCTCACGCATGCCATGGGCATATGTGAAATGACACCCCAAAATAAATTCTGCTGCTTCTCCTGAGTACGGGGATACCACATATGTGGGACTTTTTGGGAGCCTAGCCGCGTACGGGGCCCCGAAAACCAAGCACCGCCTTCAGGCTTTCTAAGGGCGTTACAGTTTTGAAGGCCATAAAATGCCAAGATGGCACAAACCCCCCCCAAATGACCGCATTTTGGAAAGTAGACACCCCTAAATTTAGGGGTACACTAGTGAGACTAGGTAATAAATGGCGGGTGCCCTGAAACTATAAAAAAATAACTAACCAACCAGCGTCACCTGTAACAGTTATATGGTGATCACTGGTGAAAGGGTTAACTAGGGGGCAATCAGGGGGCTTTATGCGGTAGTATATGGGGGTCCCTGGCGCTATAAAAAGCTGCGGCGAACCTAAATACCTACCTGCCTAACTAGCGTCACCTGTGACACTAATACAGCGATCAGAAAAACGATCGCTTATTAGGCTGGGTTCACACTGGAGCGATGCGGGAACGCCACGAATGCGCGGCGGGTTCCCGCATCGCATGCCTCCCGGCGGCAGTTCACACTGCCCTATGCGAACTGCTGGGAGTGTCAGTGAAATGTTACTGACACCCCCAGATCAGTTCGCATATCGCAGTGCGATCTGCAAACTCGGATCGTATGGTGTGAACACCCATGCGATCCGATTCTGCTGCGGGCCAAAAAAAGGGTCCCGTGCGAATTTGCGGCGGGTGCGGCGGGTGTGGCGGGTGCGGCGAATGGCTGAACTCGAAACGCACAGAGATCGGATGTGATTTGCACTGCAGTGCGGTGCGAATCACATCCGTTCTCATAAACCGCTGCAATGTGAACCCAGCCTTAGTGACACTGGCGACGGGGGGTGATCACGGGGTTAAACCTTTATTGGGGGGGTTAGGGGGGTACCTTAGAACTAAAGGGGGCTAACCCTAACTGCCCTAACAGTTATTAGTCACAAATGACACCCGCCGGGTGATCAGGGGGTTAAACCTTTATTAGGTAATAAATGGCGGGTGCCCTGAAACTATAAAAAAATAACTAACCAACCAGCGTCACCTGTAACAGTTATATGGTGATCACTGGTGAAAGGGTTAACTAGGGGGCAATCAGGGGGCTTTATGCGGTAGTATATGGGGGTCCCTGGCGCTATAAAAAGCTGCGGCGAACCTAAATACCTACCTGCCTAACTAGCGTCACCTGTGACACTAATACAGCGATCAGAAAAATGATCGCTTATTAGGCTGGGTTCACACTGGAGCGATGCGGAAACGCCGCGAATCCGCGGCGGGTTCCCGCATCGCATGCCTCCCGGCGGCAGTTCACACTGCCCTATGCGAACTGCTGGGAGTGTCAGTGAAATGTTACTGACACCCCCAGATCAGTTCGCATATCGCAGTGCGATCTGCAAACTCGGATCGCATGGTGTGAACACCCATGCGATCCGATTCTGCTGCGGGCCAAAAAAAGGGTCCCGTGCGAATTTGCGGCGGGTGCGGCGGGTGTGGCGGGTGCGGCGGGTGCGGCGAATGGCTGAACTCGAATCGCACAGAGATCGGATGTGATTTGCACTGCAGTGCGGTGCGAATCACATTCGTTCTCATAAACCGCTGCAATGTGAACCCAGCCTTAGTGACACTGGCGACGGGGGGTGATCACGGGGTTAAACCTTTATTGGGGGGGTTAGGGGGGTACATTAGAACTAAAGGGGGCTAACCCTAACTGCCCTAACAGTTATTACAGTCACAAATGACACCAATGCAAAAAAAAAAATGACATTGGTGTCACTGTGACTGGGGGGCAGGGGTAATTGGGGGGGTGATCGGGGGGGTGTGAGTGTGCCTGGCATGTTCTACTGTGTGTGTAGAGTGTTGGTGCAACTCACCGATCCGCTCTCCTCCGTGTCGGAACGAAAAATACCGACACGGAGGAGAGAATACATCACTTCCTCTCCTGTGTTTACATTACAGGAGAGGAAGTGATGTCACGGGGGATTTCTATTCGTCGGGAGCGATCGCGAGGGGGTGGCCATGAATGAATGGCCGCCCCCTCATCCCGGATCGCTCTCGAAGGAATGCCGACCGCCGCAGGCACCGGGGGGGGGCCCGATCGGGCCCCCCACCCGCGGGCAGGCAGGGACTTATATATACGCCCATATGCCTGCCCGTGCCATTCTGCCGACGTATATCGTCGTGCGGCGGTCGGCAAGTGGTTAAAGCACTTGGGCATTCACATTGGGATTGTAGATGAGGCTTCTTTCAAGCGCTTTACAGGCGATTTTTTTAACGCTAAAGCGCCTGAAAAACGCCTGAAAAATGCCCCAGTGTGAAAGGGGTCTTAGTTCAAATGGCGGCACCGGGACCCGAGAACAGAGGGACGGGTCGGCCTCGGGTCGCCAACATCATAGGCACCCTGGACAGGTAAGTGTGCTTATTAAAAGTCAGCAGCTACAGAGTTTGTAGCTGCTGACTTTAAAAAAAAAAAAATCAGCTGGCCCACCGCTTTAATAAATTAAATCATCATTTAAAAAACTGCTGTTCATATTTACTTGGGTTATTTCTGTGTAGTATTGACATTTGTTTGATGACCTGAATAATTTAAGTGTGACAAATATGCAGAAAAAAAAGGAAGGGGGTAAATACTTTTTCACAGTATTGTACTTTTCTCTTCACATTAACACACCACTTACGTATGATAACCTCTTTAATAAACCAGGCAACGACAACATTTCAATATTTTACTTGAGAAAAAAGTTTCAGAGTTCAACTTACAAGTGCAAATGCCCCTACTCCTAACTACAGGCTTGTATGCTGCCCCGGCATACCTGCAAAGATGCATTTCAGAGTTCATAGTCCTTCCATGGCTCTCTCAAGTGTAAATCATTATGAGGCACATTCTAGCAGTGGTTTCTTTTTGGGGGGGGAGAACCCCAGATTCTGATATCTTCCCATCCCAAATGTAAAAAGTGGCATCTCTGTGGCTCCGCGGAACACCTCCACACACTGACCATCTCCGTGCTGTGCCCACGGCTGTTCTCTCTTCTGTTCTTCTCTGTTCTCTAGATCCAGACCACAGTCCTTTTTATATGTCACAGGACCCGTGGATCGGACCCAAGAAAACGACCCACCAAAACTGCAAATGAACCGGGAAAGTCCTATTCTCCCAGGCCTGGACAGCACCAATCTAACGGGCTAAAATCCCAACCTGCTTACATGCTTAGTCGGCATACAGCAAATACAAATGTCACAATAAATGACCCACTGCCTAATCTTGCGGGACTACCCCGGGATTTTAACAACTCCCCGTGTCCCCCAGGTCTGGGACATGCCCTTCCGCCAGTTGCTGTCACTCATTCTAACACCTAGCATTGACTCCATGCAAGCTCTGTAAAGGGGAGTAATTTCCTCTTCAACAGGACTTTTATAGTTCTGGCACTGACATTGTCAGAGCCGGATGGAGGCGTGGCGTGGGGCAGAGAGCCCGCATCAGGTAAGTGACCAAACTACCACTGACCATAGCTCTCAACTGTCCCTGATTTTGAGGAACTGTCCCTGATTTTGAGGGACTGTCCCTGATTTGGAACAATGTCCCTCTTTCTCCCTCATTTGTCCCTCATGTTGGTCTGGTCTATATAGTTGTACATAAAATGCACTTTTTATCTTTCAAAAAGTGTTTCCCAGCGCTAAACCTTTCATCCAAATTCTAAATTGCTGCATTTGTACATTTTAAAAGCCAATATAAAGGAACAGTAGTGGTCAAAAAAAAAAAGCCCTTGTAGATTTAATTAACCTTTTTCTTGGTTAATTCTCCTTTAAGGGGGTGTGGCAGGGGGCGTGTCCTATGCCTACATATATTTGCCAGTAGGTGTCCCTCATTCCCATCTCAAAATGTTGGGAGGTATGCCACTGACACTGATATTTGGGGGGAAAAGCATTTTAACCCCCCCCCACCCCCCCCCACCGACACCAATACCGAGGAGGCGTTTCTTTAATCCCACAGACATCGATGCTAGAGGAATTTTTATGTATTCCATTGATAACGAACACCCCCCCCCATTCACCAGGCCAGGGTTGTGAGTATAAGGCCCCTGTCTCCATCAACTTGGGGACACGATGCCTTGCCAGAACAGGGTGCCTTCAAGGATTAGGGTCTAGTAGATTTTTGGGGGGGAAATCCACGCCGTTTTTTTTTTGCCTGGGTTCCCCTCCAAATCCATACCAGAACCCCATCCAGGACAAGGGTTGGAGTTCGCAAATTTCGGGCAGGGTTCAATGATCCTCCTGCAAGCCGAACCGTGGCCAGTTCACTTATCACTACTCCTGAGATTATCTTCTGCAATCTTCTTACCCCCGGCAGTTGTAGATTGTCACATGATGAATATGATGAATGCATCTATGAATTAATTAATACATTATTGCATCTGTTTTTTTTTACATGATGTAACTATGGTAAGTGCCTGAAATTTCACTCAGGCTCTTCTATGTACTTCTAGGGCGGTAGTGAAGCTTAAGCCTCATACACACGTTCGGACTTTGTACAAACTTTCCAATGGACTTTTGTACAAAGGGCATTGGCCGTGAACTTGTCCTGCATACACACACGATCTGACTTTTTCAGCCAACTTTCACCAAACCACGTGGTTTTTCTGCTCTTTACCGCCACCTTTGGTCAACTTCTGTATTGTTGTCTGATATTTTGCATTGGTTCTGAGCATGCGTGTTGTAAAGTCCAATGGTTTTCTACAATCAGACTTTGCTCCATCGGACTTATGTTGTTGAAAAGTTTGTCCATTCGCACAGCCAACAAAAGTCAGAAGAAAAACGAAAAAGTTTGTCCGATGGTGCGTACACACGGTCGGATGTTGCCTTAAAACAACTAATTTCCATGTTTGTTTTCAAAAAGTCCGATCGTGTGTACGGGCCTTTAGGCCGCGTACACACGGGCGGATTGTCTGCCCAACTAAGTTCGTCAGGCCGCGTACACACGCGCGGACTGTTCGCCCAACCTTGTCCGCTGAACAGTGTTTGGGCGGACAGTCCGCTCGTGTGTGGGGCTTCAGCGGACAGTTTCAGCGGACAGTTGGCCGAACAAGGTCTTACGGAAATTCCGAAAAACTGTCCGCTGAAACAAGGTTTCAGCGGACTGTTCGCTCGTGTGTAGGCTTGTTCGGCCAACTAAGTCTCGCGCATGCTCAGAAAGGATTTCCACGTCGGAAGGTTGCATTGCAGTGTATAGGACGTCGTATTTTTCGTCCCGTCGTACGTGCCGTTCACGTCATCGCGCACGGTTTCAGCAAACTGTTCGTCCGTCGTGTGTGGCCATGTCCGTCCATGCTAAGTTTGAGCGGACTGTTCGCTCAAACTGTTGGACGGACAAAGTTGGGCCAACAGTCCGCGCGTGTGTACGCGGCCTCAGACAATCCGACAGACAGTCCGTTCAACTTTTGAATGAACGGACTTGACCACACATGATGAACAGACAGTCCGCTGAAAACGTGCGCGATGACGTGTACAGCACGTACGACGGGACTAGAAAAACGACGTCCAATACACAGCAATGCAACCTTCGGCCGTGTAAATCCTTTCTGAGCATGCGCCATACTTAGTCCGTCCAACTTGCCTACACACGAGCGGACTGTCCGCTGAAACCAAGTTTGGACGGACAAAACCAAGTTTGGACGGACAAAATTACGGAAATTCCGAAAGACAAAGTCCGTCAGACTGTCCGCTGAAAAAGTCAGCTGAAGCCCACACACGAGCGGATTGTCCGCTGAAACACGGTTCAGCGGACTAAGTTGGGCAGACAATCCGCCCGTGTGTACGCGGCCTTAGAGAGACATGTGCAAGATCCACATGTTCGCAGGGAGCAAGCTGACAGGAGGAGAGGGAAGAGTGAGCAGAGAGATGACCTGATTGGTCTACTGCTGCTCATTCACTGTCCTGTCACAGGCTGAGATCAGGGAGGTAACACAACTGGTATTCTAAAGGTGGCTTCACATTACACTGTTATGTGTGTAATGCAGCCTTTGTGGAAGAGCTGCAGGATTCTGGCCAAAACGAGAATCACTATTTTTTTGCTTAGAATAAAAAGATCACGATTCTCGCGGCGTAAAATCTTTCACATTATACAAAAATATTGGGCTAACTTTACTGCTCAGTTTTTTTTTTTTTTTCAATTCATTAAAGTGTAATTTGTTCCCAAAAAAATTGCACTTGAACGACTGCTGCGCAAATACAGCGTGACATAAAATATTGCAACAACCACCATTTTATTCTCTAGGGTCTCTACTAAAAAATGTATATAATGTTTGGGGGTTCCAAGTAATTTTCTAGCAAAAAAAAATAAATAAAATAATGATTTTAACTTGAAACCAACAAATGTCAGAAAAAGGTTTAGTGTTTAAAGCGGGAGTCCGCCGGGACTCCGCGTTTTTTTTTTTTTTTTTAAAGTCAGCAGCTACAAATACTGCAGCTGCTGACTTTTAAAATAGTGACACTTACCTGTCCAACGCGCCCGCGATGTCGGCACCCGAAGCCGATCTCTAGATCGACACTCGAGTGCTGCCGCCGCCATCTTGGGTATGGGAATCAGGAAATGGAGCCTTTCGGCTTCATTTCCCGGTTCCCTACTGCGCATGCGCGAGCCGCGCTGCGCAATGAGGGCGGTCCCCGCTGCCTCTGGGATCTGTGTGTTTCCCAGCAGGCAGCGGGGGACTTGCGGAAGGGGGCGGGCACTTGCGGAAAGGGGCGTAATGTACGCCCCTTTCCGCAGAGAGCTAGCCCGGAAGTGGGTGCAGTTACCTGGATTATCCAGGTAACTTCACCCCCCTCCCCCCTGAAAGGTGCCAATTGTGGCGCCGGAGGGGGGGAGGAATCCGATGAGCGGAAGGTCCATTTTAGGGTGGACCTCCGCTTTAATGTGTTAAACTTCCCTAATTTTCACACCAAAGTCTATTCCTTTGATCTAAAGGACAAATTGATATAATGTTTATACTTAAAGAGGAAGTAAACCCTGATGGGTTTACTTCCTCTTTTTTTCCCTGCAAAGGTAAAGCATAATGGACTACTATGCATCGCATAGTAGCTCATTATGTGTCACTTACCTGACACAGGAGCCAGCGAAGTCGCCGCTGATCCCTGTAGTCCGCCGCGTCCATCTTGCTGGTGGCGTCTCGCAGCTCCGACCAATGACAGCAGCAAAGCCGCGATGACGTCACTCCCGCGCATGCGCACGGGAGTCACGTCTCGCAGCTCCGACGCTGCCATTCGGCGAAGCCGCGATGACGTCACTCCCGCGCATGCGCACGGGAGTCGACAAATTAGGCAAATCCATTCTTGGACTTGCCGCATTTCGTGCGCCTGCGCGCCGCTGTCTACGGCGCATGCGCCGCAGACAGCGGTGCCCATTTTCGGGCAAATATCTCCTAAACCATATAGGTTTAGGAGATATTGCTTGGACCTACAGGTAAGCCTTAATCTAGGCTTACCTGTAGGTCAAAGTGGTTTGAAGGGGTTTACTTCCTCTTTAAGTTCCAGTGCTAAAGAATGTTATGATTCTTGGCAGACTGTCTGTTTTTTTGTTTTTTTTCCCCTTTCTTTGGAGGGCTTTAGCAGAGCAGAGAGAACTCTCTGCATAGAAAGAATCGGGAAATACTTTTTTCAAGATCTTAATTGGGGGGGAAAAAAATGCGATAACAATTCTTAACGATTAATCGTGCAGCTCTACTTTGCAGTAATGTACTGTACATGCATACAGCTGCATGTCTAAAAACATAGACTAAGGCTGGCCATGGACAGCGCAATTTGCTTTTCTGCAACCATGGGTTGCAGCAAAGCAAATTGCTTGATTCCCCCATCAACACTGACCGTGAGAATCCCTCTTGCGGAGCTGTTGTGTTCTCCCGGGGAGGGGGGTTGCGGAGAGAAGACACAGTGATTATTGCTAGTGGCTATAGTCGCCGGCAATAATCGCATGAAAAACCCAACATGCTGGTTGTACCCAAGTTGATTAATTTTGCTTGGGTACAATCAGCCTGCCCATACATGGTCCGAATCTCAGGCCAGTCCCTACTGAACTGGCCAAGATTCAAATCGTCTATGGCCAGCTTAACCACTTCAGCCCTGGAAGAATTGACCCCCTTCCTGAACAGAGCACTTTTTTGCGATTCGGCACTGCGTCGCTTTAACTGACAATTGCGCGATCGTGCGACGTGGCTCGCAAACAAAATCAACGTCCTTTTTTTCCCACAAATAGAGCTTTCTTTTGGTGGCATTTGATCACCTCTGCGTTTTTTCTTTTTTTCGCTATAAACAAAAAAAAGAGCGACAATTTTGAAAAAAATATATTCCTCAGTTTAGGCCGATATGTATTCTTCTACATATTTTTGGTAAAAAAGCGTTTATTGATTGGTTTTCGCAAAAGTTATAGCGTCTACAAAATAGGGGTTAGTTTTATGGCATTTTTATTCATTTTATGAATACATTTTTTTTTTGTAGTAATGGCAGCGATCAGCGATTTTTATTGTGACTGCGACATTTTGGCGGACACATTTTTGACACATTTTTGAGGTCATTTATACAGCAATAAGTGCTATACAAATGCACTAATTCCTGTGTAAATGACACTGGCAGTGAAGGGGTTAACCAATAGGTGGCAGTGTAGGGGTTAAGTGTGCCCTTGTGAGTGCTTCTAACTGTGGGGGGGGGGGGGGGGCGTGGCTGTGTGTGACATGTCACTGATCTCTGCTCCCGATCACAGGAAGCAGAGATCAGTGACACTGTCACTAGGCAGAACGGGGAGATGCTTGTTTACATTAGCATCTCCCCGTCCTTCCTTTCCATGAGGCCATCACGAGTATCCCCGCGGCGATTAAGTCCGTGGGCCCAATGACCCGACTCACGGAGGTTGCCGCAGGAGCCCGCCCGCTGGCCACCTCTTAAAGGGCCGCATACATGTACGTGATTCTGCCTGTACGAGCCCTTCTCCCAGCGTATATCGGCGCGAGGCGGTCGGCAAGCGGTTAAAGTGTTACTATGCCAAAGGAGCCTGAAATCACTTTATCTGGTCTCCCACAGTACACAGAACATGGAAATGTAATTATTTTAGTAAATATAAACTGCTAAATACCTTTTCTCATCAGCAGTATATAGCAATCGTGTGACTTCTATCAGTGTCTGGTTATAGCTTGTAGGAGGAGTTTTCATTCTACTCTAACTGTGCTATGAGGCTGCAGAACCCCTGACCCTCTGTCTGGACAGTGCTGATTGGCCCTGTGCTGATCACATGCACTCTCCCAAGAAAGAAAAAAAAAATCTCTAGCAATACACACCAAACTGAGCATGTGCAGCTTGTCCCCTAGACTCTGTTCTATCGGGAGATGCATTGGGGACAGTAGAAGAAGGGGAGGATCAGAGAAGACAGGATCAAACAGCCTTTTTTACACAATGCGGAGGATTAACCCCTTAGGTTCCACAGTGAGTATAACAAGCATGCTTTATTGCGTATACAGACTGATTTTACTGTTGTGGGTTTAGTATCACTTTAAGTCTAAGGACTGAATGAGCAGAAATGCAAATTAGTTAAAAGGTAATTTAATATAAAATAATTGGCCGAACGATGACTGCTTTCTGTCTCTGTAGGGGAGCATTCATTATATTCAGGCAGCTTTGGCTGCTGGCAGTGGGGATCGATCCCTCCATACACTCTGTTATCCCTGGCATTGAACAGGCTGTCCTGGCATCTTAGGCCAGAAGTTAAAATGCCCTTACATTTTACGGTCAGTGGGATCAAAAAGTGCCTCCTGCGTCGGTGGTCAGTGGGGGGTAAAAGGTGCCCCTGGCATCACCCCACCGGGCACTGGTGTAAGTGAGAATAGTAAAATATAGTGGGACTGATAAAGGACAATCCCTAGGGCATTGGTGTCAGTGATAAAATATCCCCCCCTCACCCCCACCACCACCTGGGCAATGGTGGCAATAATAAGACTATTCCCCACATGCTAAATACTCCCACCCTAGGGTTGCCACCTTTTTTTTTCCAAGCCAAACCCGAACACTTTAGTGACACAGAGCAATTTTTTTTCCCCCACAGTAAACACAATAGGACTAGAAAAAGGAAGTTCAATAGCCAGTAGCCAATAGCTGCCCTTGCGTCGTCGTTGGTCCGTCGGACCTGCATACAGATGAGCGGTTTTCCCGATAGGAACTGGTTCCGGGGAAAAGATTTGAAACATGTTCTATTTCTAAAGTCCGTCAGATTTTTTGACAGAAAAGGTCAGATGAAGCCCACACACGATCGAATTGTCCGACGGATTCGTTCCGTCTGAACTTTGCTGTCGAAAAGTCCGGTCGTGTGTACGCGGCATAAGTCTGTTAACTTGCTGCGCATTTTCACTGGCACCGTTGTACACTTGCAGAGCACTTGAAGCACAAGTTCTAGTTGGCACTTTTCCAATTTGTAGTAAGTTTGCTTGCCAAGTCTCTAGCAAGAGCAAAGTTGCAGTGGTGAGTCTACAGCAAGAGCCCTGCAAGTCTACAGCATGAGAATTCAGCCACAGTGACCCCCTGTGGTGGGATGACTATTGCACAGCACAACATAAGTGAAGCAGAACTTGCAGCCGTCCCTGCAGAACGTTTGCAAAGAAAGTTGATCTGGAGTCACGCAATGCGGACTCGCTGCAATTGCGCAACAAACTTGTTGCAAGTCCAGCAATAGCTCAGCAAGTCAGTTTCTAACTTGCAGCACAATTGTTTGCTATCTGGGATCATTCATGAATTTTGTGTTGTAAAAATGTAGAATATTTCCCTGGACAGCAAGGGGTTAAGCATAGCGATTTTCTTGCTGGCTCTTCCCGGCCTGGATCCTATAACTCGGCCTTGTTGTATGTTTTTTTGCATACTGAGAACAGAAAATGGCAGGAGAAAAAAGAAAAACAAACATTTGGAAGGGAAAGCTGCAGCCAAGGCTGCCAGTAATAACAGAGCGGAGGCCTGAGAGTTGCCTATGGGGGTCAAGGTGGCCCTCTCGGCGGCAGTGAGGAGGTTAATGAGGCTGGCGCCTGGTTGCCCTGTTTGGAGGGACGCAGGAATTCCCGAGGCTGCAGAGTTATCAGTGTGTGGGAGCCGCCTGGAGACATGTTCCTGAGATAAGCACCAGGGCCTCCCCTCACTGTGTGGGAAAGGAGCCAGCCCTGAAATAACGAGGCCTGGGGGGCCCCTCCCTGCCGCATGTCACCTCCACACAATCTGGGGTCAGTCACATTGCTTTCTGGCTGACACACACACTTCACAGTGCAGCCCTCAGATAACAATCTGAACTTTTCCTTTAAGTCTGTTCCGCAGAGCGGATGGGGCTCTCTGTCTCCAGAGGGACGGCTGTCTGCCTGATATTAAAGGGTTAGTTCACCTATACCAAAAAACTGCCTATGCAGATAAGGGCGTCTGTAGATGAAAACAAACTGTGCAGCTCTGACTAAAGTTGGATAATGCCCTTACTATAGGTGTAGGCCATTTATGTACCTCATGAAGGTCTACTTGTTATTGGCTATAGATGTGTAGGCCATTTATGTAACTCATGAAGCCTGACCGGAATACTTCCAGAACGTTGCTAAGTGAAGTCTAGTTTTTATTAACTATAGATGTAGGCCATTTATGTACCTCATGAAGCCTAATCGGAATACTTCCAGGACATTCCTAAATGAGGCCTAGTTGTTATTGCCTGTAGATGTAGGCCATTTATGTACCTTATGAAGCCTGACTGGAATACTTCCAGGACGGTGCTAAGTGAGGCCTAGTTGTTATTGCCTATAGATGTAGGCCATTTATGTACCTCATGAAGCCTGACTGGAATACTTCCATGACGTTGCTAAGTGAGGCCTAGTTGTTATTGCCTATAGATGTAGGTAGGGTTGTCACCTGTCCGGTTTTGACCCGGACAGTACGGGTTTAGGAGGCTGTGCCCGGGTTTCCCTCTGCCTCACACCCGGACAGCTGACAGGGGTACCATGGGGCCTCCTTTTACGAGCCCCAGCACACAGGGGGACCTGGACAGCAGGGGCATCGGAGCGGGGGGAGCAATTACAGAGCAATCAAAACATATGGGAGAGAGGGGCGACAGACAGCTGCTGGTGCGGAAGGTTTTAATAAAATAAATGCTTAAAAACAATCCACTCACTCTCCATGTCAGAGCTGTATATGTCAGTCTGTGAAGTTGGACGTCCCATCCCCCCCTCCGATCTGCTCTTATCACTGAATCGCTGGAGGAAGCCGAGGATACAGAGCTGCGGGGAGACTGCAGTGAGCTGCCAGCCTGGGATGCTGTGACCAATCGGAGCATTCCAGAGGCTTAACCACGCCTCCATCATCAGAGGCTGACAGTTCACATGAGTTTCCCGATTCAGTGATAAGAGCAGCGTGAAGCGGAGGGGAGGATGGGACAGCCAACTTCACAGACTGACATATACAGCTCTGACATGCAGAGTGAGTGGATTGCTTTTAAGCATTTATTTTATTAAAAACTTCTGCACCAGCAGCTGCCTGTCGCCTCTCTCTCCCTTATGTTTTGACCCTTCTGTGTTTGCCACCCCCTCTGTAACTGCCCCCCTCCTCTGTAATTTCCCCTCTCCTCTGTATTTGCACCCCTTTCATCTGTAATTGTCCCTCATTTCTCTGTAATTGCACCCCTCCTCTGTATTTGCACGGCCCCTCCTGTCACACCGCACCCCCTCCTGTCACTCTGCACCCCCTCCTGTCACTCTGCACCCCCTCCTGTCAGACTCTGCACCCCCCTCCTGTCACACTCTGCACCCCCTCCTGTCACACTCTGCACCCCCTCCTGTCACTCTGCACCCCCTCCTATCACTCTGCACCCCCTCCTGTCACACTCTGCACCCCATCCTGTCACATCGCACCCCCTCCTGTCACACTCTGCACCACCTCCTGTCACACTCTGCACCACCTCCTGTCACTCTGCACCCCCTCCTGTCACACTCTGCACCCCATCCTGTCACACTCTGCACCCCCTCCTGTCACTCTGCACCCCCTCCTGTCACACTCTGCACCCCCTCCTGTCACACTCTGCACCCCCTCCTGTCACACTCTGCACCCCATCCTGTCACATCGCACCCCCTCCTGTCACACTCTGCACCCCCTCCTGTCACACTCTGCACCCCCTCCTGTCACACTCTGCACCCCCTCCTGTCACTCTGCACCCCCTCCTGTCACACTCTGCACCCCCTCCTGTCACACTCTGCACCCCCTCCTGTCACACTCTGCACCACCTCCTGTCACACTCTGCACCACCTCCTGTCACACTCTGCACCAACTCCTGTCACACTCTGCACCAACTCCTGTCACACTCTGCACCCCCTCCTGTCACACTCTGCACCCCCTCCTGTCACACTCTGCACCACCTCCTGTCACACTCTGCACCACCTCCTGTCACACTCTGCACCACCTCCTGTCACACTCTGCACCACCTCCTGTCACACCGCAGCACCACCTCCTGTCACACCGCAGCACCACCTCCTGTCACACCGCAGCACCACCTCCTGTCACACCGCAGCACCACCTCCTGTCACACCGCACCCCCTCTTGTCACACCGCACTGCACTGCCCTACTGACACTGTCAACTGCTCTACTGACACAATTTACTACCCTACTGACACAATTTAGTGCCCTACTGACACTGTCCACTGCCCTACTGACACTGTCCACTGCCCTACTGACACCATTTACTGCTTTACTGACACTGTCCACTGCCCTACTGACACCATTTACTGCTCTACTGACACTGTCCACTGCTCTACTGACACCATTTACTGCTCTACTGACACCATTTACTGCCCTACTGACACCATGTACTGCCCTACTGACACCATGTACTGCCCTACTGACACTGTCCACTGCCCTACTGATACCATTTACTGCTCTACTGACACTGTCCACTGCCCCACTGACACCATTTACTGCCCTACTGACACAATTTACTGCTCTACTGACACTGTACACTGCCCTACTGACACTGTCCACTGCTCTACTGACACCATTTACTGCTCTACTGACACTGTCCACTGCCCTACTGACACCATTTACTGCCCTACTGACACCATTTACTGCCCTACTGACACCATGTACTGCCCTACTGACACTGTCCACTGCCCTACTGATACCATTTACTGCTCTACTGACACTGTCCACTGCCCTACTGACACCATTTACTGCCCTACTGACACAATTTACTGCTCTACTGACACTGTACACTGCCCTACTGACACTGTCCACTGCTCTACTGACACCATTTACTGCCCTGCTGACACCATTTACTGCCATACTGACACCATTTACTGCTCTACTGACACTGTCCACTGATCTACTGACACAATTTATTACCCTACTGACACCATTTACTGCTCTACTGACACTGTCCACTGATCTACTGACACCATTTACTGCCCTAATGACACAATTTACTGACACTGTCCACTGCCCTACTGACACTGTCCACTGCCCTACTGACACTGTCCACTGCCCTACTGACACTGTCCACTGCCCTACTGACACTGTACACTGCCCTACTGACACTGTACACTGTCCTACTGACACCATTTACTGCTCTACTGACACCATTTACTGCCCTACTGACACTGTCCACTGCCCTGCTGGCTGACAGTGTCCAATTTTAAGGTAGGCTATTGTCACTGACATTTCTTTTATTAATCGAATCATATTTTATGGGTACACTAAATGCTTTTGTTTTATTTAATCATGCCCATTTAAGTCCCTCCACTGTTAATGCAATTTGGCTATAGCAACTTACTACTCTTTTTGGGTAATCCAAGGTATTTTACAATCCTATAGCGTGTACTACAAAAAAATTGCCGTGCGCCGTGAAAATGTTCGGGTTTGGCTTGAAGAAAAGGTGGCAACCCTAGATGTAGGCCATTTATGTACCTCATGAAGCCTGACTGGAATACTTCCAAGATGGTGCTAAGTGAGGCCTAGCTGTTATTGCCTATAGATGTAGGCCATTTATGTACCTCATGAAGCCTGACTGGAATACTTCCAGGACGGTGCTAAGTGAGGCCTAGTTGTTATTGCCTATAGATGTAGGCCATTTATGTACCTCATGAAGCCTGACTGGAATACTTCCATGACGTTGCTAAGTGAGGCCTAGTTGTTATTGCATATAGATGTAGGTCATTTATGTACCTCATGAAGCCTGACTGGAATAATTCCAGAACGTTCCTAAGTGAGGTCTAGTTGTTGCCTATAGATGTAGGCCATTTACATATTTGCCAGCTGTCCCGAATTTCCCGAGACATTCCTGGGATTTAGACCCTTTTCCCGATTTTTATAGTTTCCTGGGAAAATAGTTTTTCTCCCTCCTTACACTGGATGTAAGGAGGGGCTCCGCTGGGGACACTGGATGTAAGGAGGGATTCCGCTGGGGACACTGGATGTAAAGAGGGGTTCCGCTGGGGACACTGGATGCAAAGAGGGGCTCCGCTAAGGACACCGGATGTAAGGAGGGGCTCCGCTGGGGACACCTGATGTAAGGAGGGGCTCCGCTGGGGACACCGGATGTAAGGAGGGGCTCTGCTGGGGACACTGGATGTAAGGAAGGGCTCCGCTGGGGACACTGCATGTAAAGAGGGGCTCCGCTGGGGACACTGGATGTAAGGAGGGGCTCCGCTAGGGACACTGGATGTAAAGAGGGGCTCCGCTGGGGACACTGGATGTAAGGAGGGGCTCCGCTGGGGACACTGGATGTAAGAAGGGGCTCCGCTGGGGACACCTGATGTTAGGAGGGGCATTTTATGTTTTTATTTACATACTCCCCTTACCTGCTGAAAGGGGAAAAAAAGGTGTCCATTATTCAGTGGTGTCACTGGAAGGAAAAAAATGTCCCTAAATCGGTGGTGTCACTGAAAGAAAAAAAGGGGAAAAAAGAGCCCTGAGTTGGTGGTGTCACTGAAAGGAAAACAATTCCCTGAGTCATTGGTGTTACTGAGAAGAAATGTCACTGCATCAGTGGTGTCACTAAAAGGAAACAATGTTCCATGTTTTGATGGAGTTGCTGGTGTCACTGAAAGGCAAAAATGTTCCTGTGTTGTTGGTATTACTGTAAGGGAAAAAAATTTCTTGAGTCAATGGTGTCACTGAAAGTAAAAAAAAAATGGCCCTGAGTCGGTGGTGTCACTGAAAGGAAAAAATGTCCCAGAGTCAATGGTGTCACTGGAAGGAAACACAATGTCCTTGAGTCTTTGGAAACAATGCTCCTGTGTTGCTGGTATCACTGGAAGGGAAAAATGTTCTTGAGTCAGTGATATTCCTGAAAAAGAATAAATAACCCTGGGTCGGTGGTGTCACTGAAAGGAAAAAAAAAAACCCTGAGTCATTGGTGTCACTGAGAAGAAGAAATGTCACTGCATCAGTGGTGTCACTGAAAGGAAACAATGCACCTTGTTTTGATGGTGTCACTGGAAGTGAAAAATATATATCCCTGAGCCAGTGGAGTCATTGTAAGGAAAAAAATGTCACGGAGTTGCTGGTGTCGCTGAAAGGAAAAAATGTTCCTGCGTTGTTGGTATCACTGGAAGGGAAAAATGTTCTTGAGTCGGTGCTGTCACTAAAAGGAAAAAATGGCCCTGAGTCGGTGGTGTCACTGGAAGGAAAAAAATCCCCTGAGTCATTGGTGTCATTGAGAAGAAGAAATGTCACTGCATCAGTGGTGTCACTGAAAGGAAACAATCAATGTTCCTTTGTTGTTGGTGTCACTATAAGGGAAAAATGTCCTATGTCACTGCATACAGTTGCAGAGCATCTGTGGCACTTCCTCATTCGCTTGAATGGGTCACGTCCTGTAGACTTGCTACCCACAGAGCTTGACATGTCAGATAAAACATTGTAACCACGGCATATGAACAGGTTAGGGTTATGAGAAAATTCGCAGGGGCGGGATGGAAACTTTTTCTCAAATGAAGGAACTTCTAGCAGTGTATGTGGTTGTCGGTTCGGGAAAGTCCATTTACTTCACAATTGAATATTAAGCTAAAGCTGGATACACACTATACAAATATCTGTAGATTTTTTTCCTTTCGGATTTACCAAAACCATTTAATAAAATGAGGTCAAACCTTTAATGCCGCGTACACACGATCGGAATTTCGGCCAGCAAAAGACTGATGAGATCTTTTCACCGGAAAATGCGACCGTGTGTTATGCTCCATCGGAATTTAGCTGGCCGAATTCCCGCCAGCAAAAATTCGAGAGCATGTTCTCAATTTTCCAGACGGAAATACTTTCTATCGGAAATTCCGATCGTGTGTATGCAATTCCGACACGCAAAAACTCACGCATGCTCAGATTCAACTACGAGACGGAAGCTATTGGCTACTGGGTATTGAACTTGCTTTTTCTAGTCCCGGCGTACGTGTTGTACGTCACCACGTTCTTGGCGGATGGAATTTGGTGTGACCATGTGTATGCAAGACAGCTTGAGCGAAATTCCGTCGGAATTCCGTCTGGAAAACCATCAGAGCTTTTTCCGACCAAAATTCCGATCGTGTGTATAATGCCGCGTACACACGACCGGACTTAGGTCCGACAGACTTTCGACTGAGTTCTGACAGAGTTCTGACGGACTTTCCGAATGAACGGACTTGGCCACACACAATCACACCAAAGTCCGACGGATTTGAACGTGATGACATACGACTGGACTAGAATAAGGAAGTTCATAGCCAGTAGCCAATAGCTGCCCTAGCGTCGGTTTTTGTCCGTCGGACTAGCACACACACGAGCAGATTTCTCGGTATGAACTGGGTCCGGCGGAGTTCTTTCGGAAAAATTTGAAACATGTTCCATTTCTAAAGTCTGTCAGACTTTTGCGAATCAAAAGTCCGCTGCAGCCCACACACGATCGAATGGTCTGCCGGAATCATTCCGTCAGACTTTTGATGTTGAAAAGTCCGGTTGTGTGTACGCGGCATAAGTGTTTCAATTCGTCTGCAATCAGGCCAGGCCCTTGCACTACACGGTTTTGGTAAATCTAAAGGAAACAGACAACAAAAGTTGTATAGTGTGTATGGTGGTCTGAGAAATTTTTAAAGGACTTGGAGTGGAGTGGTGGAACACACAGAGGATGTTTGTAGGAATGTATGGGTAGTTTTATGCCGCGTACACACGACCGGACTTTTCGAGGGACTAGGTCCGACAGACTTTCGACGGAGTTCTGACGGAGTTCTGACAGAGTTCTGACGGACTTTCTGAATGAGCGGACTTGGCCACACACAATCACACCAAAGTCCGACGGATTCGAATGTGATGACGTACGACCAGACTAGAATAAGGAAGTTCATAGCCAGTAGCCAATAGCTGCCCTCGCATCGGTTTTTGTCCGTCGGACTAGCACACACACAAGCGGATTTCTCGGTAGGAACTGGGTCCGGCGGAGTTCTTTCGGAAACATTTGACACATGTTCCATTTCTAAAGTCTGTCAGTTCCATTTCTAAAGTCTGTCAGACTTTTGCGAATCAAAAGTCCGCTGCAGCCCACACACGATCGAATAGTCTGCCGGAATCATTCCGTCAGACTTTTGATGTTGAAAAGTCCGGTCGTGTGTACGCGGCATTAGTCTCCGCGTTCACTGGAAGCTTTTCTCCAGTTTCTCTCGGCGGTGGAAGACGAGGGGCCCCCGTCTTGCTGTAAGTGACGTGCGCCCGGGGCTCGGGCCTGCTCACATTTATAGGGGAACCAGAGCCGCTATCTCAGATTTAAGTGCATACTTTCTCTCATGCATTCATGGGGAGGGGGGGGGGGGGGTAGTGTAATCAGCGTTTCTGATAAGGCCTGGGCCTCAGAGATGCCTGTCACCATGGAGATGGAGTTGAGGAATTTCGGATTTAAGATACGGTGCGGGACACTCAGTCTGCAGCCCACCAGGAAACTCTGAAAGATAACATTTCCCGCACACTGCCAGTATACACAGCCAGCGAGAACTATCCCCCCACCCCAACCCCCTTCTCCAGCATTCCATGAAAAGTGAATGTAAATACAGTGCCTTGAAAAAGTATTCATACCCCTTGAAATTTTCCACATTTTGCCATGTTGCAACTAAAAACGTAAATGTATTTTATTGGGATTTTATGTGATAGACCAACACAAAGTGCCACATAATTGTGAAGTGGAAGGAAAATGATAAAAGGTTTTCAAAATTATTTTACAAATCTGTGAAAAGTGTGGGGGGGTGCATTTGTATGGCGCCCCCCGGAGTCAATACTTTGTAGAATCACCTTTCACTGCAATTAGAGCTGCAAGTCTTTTTGGGGATGTCTCTACCAGCTTTGCACATCTAGAGAGGACATTTCTGCCCATTCTTCATTACAAAATAGCTCAAGCTCTGTCAGATTGGATGGAGAGTGTCTATGTACAGCAATTCTCAAGTCTTGCCACAGATTCTCAATTGGATTTAGGTCTGGACTGTGACTGGGCCATTCTAACACATAAATATGCTTTAATCTAAACCATTCCATTGTAGCTCTGGCTGTATGTTTAGGGTTGTTGTCCTGCTGGAAGGTGAACCTCCGCCCCGGTCTCAAGTCTTTTGTAGACTCCAATGCTGCGTACACACAACCGGACCTTTTTGACAGCAAAGTTCCGATGGACAATTCGATCGTGTGTGGGTTTCATCGGACCTTTTCTGTTGAAAAATCTTACGGACTTTAGAAATAGAACATGTTTCAAATCTTTCCGTCTGAACCAGTTCCTATCGAGAAAACTGCTCGTCTGTATGCAGGTCCGACGGACCAACAATGATGCAAGATCAGCTATTGGCTACTGGCACTGGCTATTAAACTTCCTTTTTCTAGTCCTGTCGTACGTCAGCGCGTTAAACAATCAGACTTTGGTGTGATCATGTGTCGACAAGTCCGTTTCAGCGGAACTCCGTCGAAAAGTCAGTCGAAAAGTCTGTCAGAGTTAATTCTGTCACAAAGTCCGGTCGCGTGTACGCGGCATAACAGGATAAGATTGTCCTGTATTTGGCTCCATCCATCTTCCCATCAACTCTGACCAGCTTCCCTGTCCCTGCTGAAGAAAAGCATCCCCACCACATGATGCTGCCACCACCATGTTTCACAGTGGACCAGAGCACCTTCTTCCACATGTTTGTTGTGTCCCCCACATGGCTTCTCACAAACTGCAAACAGGACTTCTTATGACTTTCTTTCACCAATGTCTTTCTTCTTGTCACTCTTCCATAAAGGGCAGATTTGTGGAGAGACGACTAATAGTTGTCCTGTGGACAGATTCTCCCACCTGAGCTGTGGATCTCTGCAGCTCCTCCAGAGTTACCATGGACCTCTTGGCTCTTCTCTGATGAATGATCTCCTTGCCCGGCCGGTCAGTTTAGGTGGTCGGCCATGTCTTGGTAGGTTTGCAGTCGTGCCATACTCCTTCCATTTTCTGATGGTGGATTGAACAGAGCTCTGTGAGATGTTCAAAGCTTGGGAGATTTTTTTTATAACCTAACCCTGCTTTATACTTCTCCACAACTTTATCCCTGACCTGTCTGGTGTGTTCCTTGGCCTTCATGGTGCTGTTTGTTCACTGAGGTTCTGTAACAAATCTCTGAGGGCTTCACAGAACAGCTGTATATATACTGAGATTAAATAACACACAGGTGAACTCTAGTTACTAATTAGGTGACTTCTGAAGGCGATTGGTTCCACTAGATTTTAGTCAGGGATATCAGAGTTAGGCCGGGTTCACACCGCTGCGATGCGGGAACGCCGCAAATCCGCGGCGTTTTCCCGCATCGCACACCTCCCGCCGGCAGTTCACACTGCCCTATGCGGACGGCTGGGAGTGTCAATGTTATGTTAATGACACCCCCAGATCCGTCCGCATATCGCAGTGCGATCTGCCGACTCGCACAGGAATCGGATCGCATGGTGTGAACCACCATGCGATCCGATTCTGTTGCGGACCAAAAAAAGGGTCCCGTGCGAGTTTGCTGCGGGAGCGCTGCGAATTCAGCCATACTATCTGTATGGCTGAACTCGCATCGCTACGGAGATCGGATGTGATTTGCGGTGCGAATCACATCCGGATCACACCCCGCAGCAGTGTGAACCCAGCCTAAAGGGGGCTGAATACAAATACCCCCCACAATTTTCATATATTTATTTGTAAAAAAAAAATTGAAAACCATTTATCATTTTCCTTCCACTTCACAATTATGTGCCACTTTGTGTTGGTCTATCACATAAAATCCCAATAAAATAAATTTACGTTTTTGGCTGTAACATGACAAAATGTGGAAAATTTCAGGGGGTTTGAATACTTTTTCAAGACACTGTATTGTATGTTCTCCATTTCTATACATATCCTTAGTGCCGGCACAAAATAGGAAACTGTGCACCCCCCCCCCTGAGTCTGTGGTGTCGCAATAGGCGTCCGCAGGTAGGGGCAAGGGGTGTCAAGTGCCCTCCCCTGGAATCAGATCTTAAATTCAGCACAGTTGCATCGCTATCGGGGTGCAGGCAGCCCACACCCGGGTGCCACCCACCAGTGGGGTAACACTATCAAGGTGCTGTCAAGCCCCCCCATCAGTGTAGTGTGTCTGCGGGCTCTTTTCCCTGCTCAGTCCAGCAGAGAACTCGGCAGCGCTGTGAAAGGAGAAAGGCGAGCTGTGGGCTATCAGAGGTTTCCCTCGCTCACCCCCCCCCCCCCCTTT